>NW_026067918.1:198608-570792 GCF_014885135.2 Alexandromys fortis
AATAAATAAATTAATTAATTAAAAAAAGAGCAAGATACAAGATACGCGTGTATGAAGATGTTATAATGAAACCTGTTATTTTAGGTGAGAGCTAAACACACGAATAAAAACAGTAATTGCTTCTACCTAAAAAAAAAAAAAAGTAATCAGAGGCAATAAAAATAGCCACTTTATTTCAATTGAGAAAACAAGTTTAGGTTATAAGTATCCTATACACGTATGCACTGAAATGTGGGGCTTCATAAAAAAACTACTACTTTTTAATAACTAGATTACAAAAAAGATTAATGTCAATAAAATGAATGCTCCGTTTTACTCAGGACAAAAAATAAACAGGTACATCAGAATTTGTTGGTATCGCATATCAAATGGACTTAACAGCTACCTGCTGAGTATCATACTCAAACACAAATTCTACTTAGCAGCACATGGATGTTTTTCTAAAATAGAACATATCCTGAGTAGTCTAAACAGACAAGATTGCCCGACAAAATTGGGAGCATAGGGGTGGAGAGAGAAGGGACAGTAGAAGGGGAAGAGGAGGGAAGAAGGGGAAGGGGAGGAGAACTGGAGGGAATAGGATAGTCGACATGGAGGAAGGACCGAGATGAAAGCAAGGAAAGAGATATCTTGATTGGGGGAGTCATTTTGGGTCTAGCAAGAAACCTGGCACTGGAGAAATTCCCAGGACTCCACAAGGATGACTCCAGCTAAGACCTTAAGCAATAGAGGAGAGGGTATCTGAACTGACCTTACCCTGTTGTCGGACTGATGAATATCTTAAATATCACCATAGAACCTTCATCCAGCAACTGATGGAAACAAAGGCAGAGACCCGCATCAGAGCACTGGACTGAGCTCCCAAAGTCCAACTGAAGAGTGGGAGAAGTGAGAATATGAGCAAAGAGCTCAAGACCATAATGGGGACACCCAAGGACACAGTCTACCTGAGCTCTAGCCAGACTGGGAACAAACAAGCATTGGACCAAACTAGTCCCTTTGAATGTAGTTGACAGTTGCATGGTGCGGGCAGATTGTGGGGCCACTGGAGTGGCACCAGGATTTAGCCCTACTGCATGTACTGACTTTTGGGAAGCCTATTGTCTTTGGATGGATACCTTGCTCTGCCTAGATATAGTAGGGAGGACCTAAAACCTTCCCCAGAGCAATGTGCCTTACCCTCTCTCTGTGGAGTGAGTGGTGGGTGGGGAAGGGGAATAGGTGGAGTGGAAGGAAGGAGGGAGGGAGTGGGAACTTGGATTGGTATGTATAATGCAAAAAGGTAGTTTGCTTTCTTTTTTTAAAAAAATAATAAAAATAAAATAAATTCTAAAAAGAACATGTGTCCCTGGGACACAAAGCAAATCTTTACAAATTAAAAAAAGATTGCGATCAGTCCTTGTGTCTCTTATAATCACAATGCAATTAAACACAAAATTGACAGAAAAAAAAGCCCTTCTAGTAAATAAGCAAACTCATGGAGATTAAAGAACTCATTACTGAATGATGAGTTGGTCAAAGAGGAAATCAAGAAAAATTTAAAACTTCCTGGAATGAAATGAAACTATAAAAACAACACAACTGAACCTGTGAGGCACATTGAAAGCATTCCTATAAAGAAAATGTATAGCTCTAGGAACATACATTAAAAATCAGAAATCCCCAAAATAAGCAGCTTAATGGTGCAACTCAAAAGGATGGAAAAACAAGAATAAATCAAAGTCAAATCCAAACCTAGTCGATGGCATGAAATAATAACAGAGCAGAAATCTACAAAATAGAAACAAACAGTACAAGGAATCAACCAATCCAAGAGCTTGTTGTTTGACAGACACTTGGTCTAACCAATAAAAAGAGAGTAGCCAAATTAAAAGAACCAGAAATGAACAGGGAAATATTACTACAAATGCCAGAATAATCAGAATATGTAGAATATATAAAGGGTTCTGTTTTGCTTGTTTGTTTATTTATTAATTTATTTACATCCCAATCAATGTTTCCTTCTGTCCCCTCTTCCCAGTCCGTCCCCCCCACTCATACCCTACCACTCCTCCTATACTGTTTCTCTTCAGATACAGGCAGGCATCCCATGAATACCAGCCATCCATGGTGTCTCCAGTTGCAGTGAGACTAGGCACCTCCTTTTCTATTAAGACTGGATGAGGCAATATGATAAGAGCAATGGGTCCCAAAAGTAGGCAGCACAGCCAGAGACAGCTCCTGCTCTCATGATTAAGAGTCTCAAGTGGAGATCAAGTTACATGGCTCCCTGGTAGTCGGTTCAGTCTTTGTGAACCCTCTGTGAAAAATATAAGGGAATATTTTTTAAAAATTGTGCTCCATTAAGCTGGGAAAGCTTTTTTATTTTGAAAATATGTTTTCCTAGATTCAGCCAAATCACCAAAAATAACACAGGAAGTCAGCTACTAAGCAGACCAAATGACAAATGCGAGTGAGCTACCAGAAACAGTAATAAAGAGGGTTTTCAGCTGGAAAGACTTGCAGATGAAATTTCCTGTACGATATTACTGGCAGCAGAAATCTACCGGACACTCAATGAAGAATACCACTAGTCCTTGTTTTCTAACCTTTTCATTGAGGCCCATAGTCTTGATTATGTTTATTTAGACAAAGTTTTTCTTTCTTGTGTCTTTTAAAATAAAAAATTTAATTTTCATATATATCTTTTTTCATAACAAATTACAATATAATAAGATAGAACAAACAAAAACAGCACATCCAAGTTGGACAAGGCAAATGAATAGACAGGAAAGGCATACAGTTAGTCTTTCCTAAACTAGAGAGAGAAAGAGAAAGAGAGAGAGAGAGAGAGAGAGAGAGAGAGAGAGAGAGAAGGAGAGGGAGAAGGAGAAAAAGAGAAGAGAAAGAAAGATGGAAGGTAGGAAGGAAGGAAGGAAGGAAGCAAGCAAGCAAGCAAGCAAGCAAAGGAGAATCTCCAAACTCAGTATTACTATAATTCCTGAGCCAGGTAAAAATAGAACACACACAAACACAAACCAATGTCCCATGTTAACATAGAATCAAAAATACTCAATGAAGTATTTGCAAATAGATTCCAGACACACATCAGAAAGACATACATCATGACCAAATTATCTTTATCCCTTAGATGCAAGGATGTTTCTACAGATGACCATAGTCAATCAAAATGCACAGTTATGGTGTCCAACCCCAACAGATATGTTTACAAAATATACCTGCATCTGAGGCTCGAGAAAAATTGTAAAAAGGGTGCAGAAAGATTGGATATAGTAGTATGAGCTTGCATTTGGTGCCTTTCTGAGTTTGCAAAACACATACCCAGTTCCTCCTAGCTTTGAGAGTCTCCGTTGAGAAGTCAGGTATTATTCTAATGGGCCTATCTATTCATTGTGATGTGGTCTTTGCTCCTTGAAGTTTCTAATCTCTTTTCTTTGTTCTGTACATTTGGTGTTTTGATTATTGTGTGCTGTAGAGAATTTCTTTTCGAGTCCTATTTATTTGATCTTTTAACGTGCTTGTTCTATCTTGATAGTCTCTTCCTTCTTTAGATTTATATCTGGCTTTTATTTCTCTTGATGTGGGAGTGTCATATATCAATCTGTTGATTTCATTGGTTAAGCAACAAAGAAACTGCTTGGCCCTGATAGGTTAAAACATAGGTGGGAGGAGTAAACAGAACAGAATGCTGGGAGGAAGAGGAAGTGAACTCAGAGACACCATGCTCCTCTCATCTGCCCTCTGAGGCACATGCGATGAAGCTCCAACCCAGGATGGACGTAGGCTAGAATCTTTCCCGGTAAGACTGATGCTACACAGATTATTAGAGATGGGTTGATTGGGATATGAGAATTAGCCTGTAAGGGCTAGAGTTAATGGTCCAAGCAGTGTTTAAAAGAATACAATTTGTGTGTTGTTATTTCGGGGCATAAGCTAGCCAGGCGGCTGGGGTGGTGGGGATGCAGCCCCGCCGCTCTTATTACAACATTCTCTATTTCTATTATTAATAAATTTGGTCTTTTCATAATGTCCCAGATCTCTTGGATGTTTTGTGCCTGGAATTTTATTGATTTATTTACTTATGTATCTATCTATTTATTTATTAGATTTAACATTTCTTCTACCTTTTATTCAATATCTGACATTCTTCCTCCCATGTATTGTAATTTGTTGGTGAGGCTTACCTCTGAGCTTATGTTTGACAGTCTAAAATTTTTCATTTTCCGTTTTATTTCAGTTGGAGTTCTCTTTAGTAATTCCACTTCTTTATTAAATTATATTTTGTATCTCAAATTGTTTTCAATCACTTGTTCTTTCACAGACTTAATTAAGAAACTTATATCATTTTTAAAGGCCTTAAACATAGTGTTAACTGCTTCAGCTATATCGTGTTTCACAGGGCCTACTACTATACAACTACTGGCTTCTTGAGGAAGCCTATTATCTTGGTTGCTCATGTTTATGTGTCTTGCTTGGGGTCAAAGCATCTGTAGCTATGATGTCTGAGATGTTTCTTGGTGTTTATATTTGGTCTTCTCCTTGGTAGGTGTGAGTTCTTTTCGTTGGTTCCTGATGCCCTCTCTGGATCCGAGACAAGTGTGGGATCCCTGGTAGAGAGTGTTTCTGTGCCTTGAAGAGTAACAGAAAGAAGTGGAGCTGGGCTAAGAGGCAAGGTTGAGGTGGTGGTGCGGGTAAAGAGCGAGGAGTTTCAGGACCCACACTAAGAGGTAGAGTCCCTAATGGATGTAGGTGCAGCCTAGGAGGACTATGAGACTTGAGATTAAGTCTGGAAAGATCAAAATGAAAAACAGGAAATTCACAGGCAAGTGGATGGGACTAGGAAAAATCATCCTGAGTGAGGTAACCCAGACTCAGAAAGACAAGTACGGTGTGTATTCACTCAGAAGTGGATATTAGACCAAATGCAAAAGCTAACTAGGCTACAGTCCACAGAAAAGCTAGGTAACAAGGAAAACCCTAAGAGGGACACATGGATCACCCTGGGAAGAGAAATTAGATGAAATCTCCTGGGTAAACTAGGGACAAGGGGGAGAGGTACGTTGGAGGGGATGAGAGATGAGAATGTGAGAGAATGGGATGGTTGAAAGGGGAGAGGGACAGAGCGGGAAAGCAATGAAAGAGAGATCTTGATAGAGAGAGCCACTATGGGGTTAGGAAGAAACCTGGTGCTAGGGAAATTTGCAAGAATCCACAAGGATGATCCCAGCTAAAATTCCTAGTGATAGTGAGAGGGTGTCCGAACTGGCCTCCCCCTGTAATCAGATGGATAAATACCCCAACTGTCATCTTAGAGCCTTTGTCCAGTAACTAATGTAACCAGATGCAGGAATCCACAACCAAGCAACAGGCTGAACTCCAAGAATCCAACTGAAGAAAGGGAGGAGGGAATATATGAGCAAGGGAGGTTAAGATCATGATAGTGAGATCTATAGAGACAACTGAACCAAGCTCGTGGAAGCTCATGGAGCCTCCAAGGGACCGAACTGCCATAAGTGGGAGACAGTGGTAAAGCTTGAACTAGCTGAGAGGCCCCTGGCAGTAGGATCAGGATCTATGCCTGGTGCACAAGTGCGCTTGCTGGAGTCCATTCCCTATGGTGGGATGCCACGCCCAGCCTTGAAGCAGAAGGGAAGGGTTTGGTCTTGCCCCAACTTAATGTGCCAGACATTGTTGAATCCCCATGGGAACTCTTAACTGTTGGGAGGAGTGGATAGGGGGCGGGCTGGAGAAGGGGGCAAAGGAGTAGGGAGGGAGAAGACTTGGGGAAGAGAACTGTGGTTGGAGTGTAAAATGAAATTTAAAGAAATAAATAAATGAAAATTGTGTATCTGAGTTCCAGCCCTGTGTAGTTACTGTAAGTCCTTCTTAGAAAGTGTATCTGTAGGTCAGCAGATTACACACAAATGGTCAACTTTTCACTTCCAAGTATTTTTTTTCTATATCAGTTATTTTCTCAAATTTCTAATGCCAAATCCCCATCCTTACACAGTCTACTACATCCATACTACACCTTAGTATGCAAGGTCCAAGTACGTACCATACTATTCTTGTTCAAAGCTCTTCCAATATGTATTGAAATTAAAGAAATGGCTATTTTGGGATTATTAGCAGGACACTTGTATTTTTGGACCTGTCCAGGAGCTATGGATGCTTCTGCAGTTAATAATCTACTCTGGAAATAATATAGGGACTATACCACGTTTTCTGAATTCACACCGAGGGTTTAACTTCAGGGTTATATATTCAACTCTCCTACAACCTATCCAAAATTCAATACTTCACCTGAAAGAAGATACATGATTTGAAAGGTTCAAACAATAAAATAACCCATTTATAGAAAGCTCAGGATAAATAAAAGAAACATGGAAACTCAAGGCAATATGACTCCTCGTCCTCCAGAAACTAGTTCCATACTCACGGATCTCAACAGAGAACATTACATGGAATCTCACACAAGGAATTTAAAAAATGATTATAAGAATGTTTAATTAATTCAAAGATGGTACAAGTAAATTCCTAAATTCAAAGACAATAAAAATAAATGACTAAATGAAGTAAGGGAATGAATATAGAATATGATATAGGAATGCAATAAAAGATAAGAATACTGAAAACATTCCAATCAAAATTTTAGAAATGAGACTCTCAGATCAAAGAAAAAATATAGAAATATTCACTAAAATAATGGTTCAAGTTAATAAAAACAGAGTACAACACATTAAAGACAAAATTTGTGAGTCAAAAATTAAAATGTTGAGAAAGGTAAAATAATAAGAAAGGTATGAACACAATGTATGGGTTATAAGAAACATTATTAAAGGGAAAAATTTATAAATCATGGGGATAAATGACATCGTATTAAATGTATAAATAATATATTTAATATGACAATAGCAGAATACTCAAATATAGAGAAAGATGATTATCTAGACTTATTGTATATATTAGAAAATGTGATACTCAATTAATGTTCTGAACATAGAGAACAAGGGAAAGATACTGGATACTGCATGAGAAAAGCATCAAATCATGCATAAAGGCAAATTTATCTGCATTCCTGTAAGGGCACTTAACAGAAAATCTCAAAGCCAGCAGAGCATGGGATGATATATTCCAAATTCTGAAAGACAATAATAACAAACTCGAATCACTATATCCTCCAAAATTTTCTCTCATAACTGAAAGAAAAAGAACTTTCCATGATAAAAAAGAAGTTGAAGAATTTATGAGCACTAAGCTAACACTAACAGAAGGTACTTGAAGGACTCCTACAGATCGAAGAGAAAGACAAACATATCCATTAAGTTGCAGGAATAAACTCTACTAATAATACTTAAGTGAGAGGAATAGGAAGACACCAAATGCTATAAAATCCACAATATGACAGAATTATAACTTTGAACACTATGAAGTAACTTCCCCCCTTTAAAAGACACAGACTAGTAGTAGATTGGATTAAATATAATGTACAGTTTTACCTTCCCATCAAGAAAAAGGCAACCCTGAAAGAGTGGAAAACTGTATTGAAAGCAGTGAAACTTTTAAAAAGCAAGAAGTGGTGACTAACGTCCTACAAAATGTTCATTGCATCTAAAATAATCAGAAAAGATAAAGAAGGTCATTTCATAATGATTCAGGGAACCATTCATCAAGAGGAAATTACAGCTCTAGTTCTAAAAATATATGTACCAAACATTGGAGCACCTAATTTCATAACATAAATACTGCTGGATGTAAAGGCACATAGGACATATGAACCCCAATATAAGAATAGTGGGTGGTTTTATTACCCCACTTTCGTCAGTAGGCATCCCAGCAAAATTAAGCAAAAACTTCTGAGTTAAATGATACCATAGATCAAATGGAACTAACAGACATCTACAGAACATTCCCTTTAACGACTAAAGAGTGTCCATTATCTCCAAACTTCCTGACAACTTGCTCTTTAAAAGGGTAATAGAATAGGGCATGAATCAAGTCTGAACAAACATAGGAAATTTACATAGTCTATTAACACCAGTAGAATAAAGCTAGTAGCAGCAGAAGAAATTACATAGCATACAGAAACACATGGAAACTGGACAGTACATTGAATGATGAATAGGCTAATGAAGATATTAGGAGGGAAATTTAAAAATTCTTAGAATCGATCAAGATGAAAACACAATACTCCAAAACCCATGGGATATCATACTGTTAGTACTAAGTGGGACATTTATAATTATAAATTCCTACAACAAAGGTCAGAAAGACCTCAAACAATAACCAAATCATGCAACAAGAACAAGACAAATTAAATGTCAATAGCAGGAAAGAAATATTGAAGATCAGCATAGAAGGTAATGAAATCAAAACCAACAAACCATAGAATCAATAGAATAGAATTGGTTCTTTCAAAAGATTAGCAAGATTGACAAACATTTAGGCAAAGCCACCAAAACAAAGAGAGATAAGATCCAATTAACAAAATTGTAGATGAAATAGGAATAGAAAATATTACAGCAGATAACCATGAATTTCAAAACATAATTAGGACATATCTTAAAATCATAAACAACAAAATTGGAAACCTTGAAGAAATGGTTTAATGACTGATCAGATCTGAGGCCCATTTCATGAGAGCGAGACCACTCCTGGAGCATCAGGAACCAGAGGCTGGATGGCCCAGATAGGTAGGATAGAATCAAACATGACTGGAGGAAAAAGTGTCAATGTAATGATACCTGATGATATTCGACTATACTCATAGATTAGTGCCTAGCCCAGTAGTCATCAGAGAGGCTTCATCCAGCAATTGGTGGAAACAGATGCAGACCCACAACCGAACATTAGGTGGAGCTCAGGGTATCCTGCTGATGAGAGGGATGAAGGACTGTAGGAACCACAAGAGTCAAGGACTCTACAAGAATGCCCGCAGAATCAACTAACCTGGGCACGCAGGAGCTCACAAAGACTGAACTGACAACCAGGGATGCATGGTACTGACCTAGGCACTCTGCACTTATATTACAATTGTATACCTTGGTCCTCTTATGGGACTTTTAACATTGGTAGCAGGGGCTCTTTCTGATGCTTTTACTAACTTTTGGAACCCTATTCCTCATACTGGGTTGCCTTGCCCAGCCTTAATACAAAGCAAAGCGCTTAGTCTTAGTACAACTTCATATCCCATGTTTTGTTTATATCCCTGGGAGGTCTGCCCTTTTCTGAATAGAAACAGAGGAGGAGTAGATGGGGGTGGAGCAGAGGGAAGTGGGGAAGGACTGGGGGGAGAGGAAAAAGGGGAAAATTAAGTTGGGATGTAAAATAAATAAATAAAATTCTAACAATAACATCAAAAAAGAAATTTCTAGACTTATATGAACTACCAAAGTTAAACCAAGATGATTTCAATAATGTAAACAGATCATTTAAAAGCAATGAGACAGTAGCAAAACTTAAAAAACAAACTCTAACTAAAAAGAATAAAAGTACAGATGGATTCACTGCTGAAACCAACAAGACCTTTAAAAGAAGTACAAATATCAGTAAATATCAGTATTTGTCAAACTATTTCATAACATAGAAAGAAAAGGAGTGTTGCCAAGCTTCTTGGTGAAGCCAGAAATACTTTATGAAACCTCGAAACCAAAGCCAATTAGATACACACACACACTGCAAATTTTCTCAGGAAATTACTAACAAACAAAATTCAAGAACATATCAAAATATAATTCTCCACAATAAAATCAGCTTCACTCCTGATATACATAGATGGTTCAGCAGTCACAAGTCAATGTATGTAATTAATAAATAAATAGATTTAAGTACATAAAACACAAGTTTATTACTATAGATGCAGAACAAACTTTTGACAAAAATCTAGTAACTGTTAATAAGAAAATCTTCAAAGAAACATATCTAGTTAACAAAGGTTATATATGGCAAACTGAGGTTATACTAAATGAGAAAAACAAAACTCACAGCATTTCTATGGATCAGGAATGAGACAGCGATGTTCACTTTTTCCATCCTCTTCAATATAGTTCTCAAAGTTTTAACATAAAGATGAAAAAATAAAAGAATTTACATAAGAAAGGATGTGATTGTAGATTATATGGTTCTGTACATAAGAGACACCGGAGACTCCACCAGAAAATTTTGAGAACTGATAAATACTTGCGGCAAAATGACAGGATACAAAACTAACCCAAAAATCAGTAGCAAGAGATTTTTCTAAGGTGCTCTCCCTTCAAAGCTGTCCTTTCTGCTTGAAGTTCTGGCTACACCTTTGGTAAGCCCAAAGAAAAGGTTTCTCCGCAAACTCAGAGCCTCTGATCTCAGGTTGGAAGCCTAAACCTGGCACCACGTGAAACCCACTAACTCAGAGGGATCTGAGAATCCAGCCTTTCAACTGAGCACAGGTACATTTAATCCCATATGTATTCTTTTTTTTTTTTTTTTTCGAGACAGGGTTTCTCTTTGGTTTTGGAGCCTGTCCTGGAACTAGCTCTTGTAGACCAGGCTGGTCTCGAACTCACAGAGATCCGCCTGCCTCTGCCTCCCGAGTGCTGGGATTAAAGGCGTGCGCCACCACCGCCCGGCTACCCCATATGTATTCTTTTATCTCATTTTAGATTATTTGATTTCTACTCATGCATAGCTGCCATAGCGTAGGCTGGCTTTTATTTGTATACTGCTTTCTTAGCTTATAAGACCGGTTTTACATTTCTCCATGGCTCGCTAAAGCATTTGCAGCCACATCTCATATACTCCTAATTCCTGTCTTTTCTTTTATTTCATCATCTTTTCTCTTCTTGATTATAACCTTCTATAGCTTTAACTATCTCCAATAGACCCTAATAATATCCTAGTTTTTCTATCCTAGCTTTTTTATCCACTTGAATATTTTTCTCTTCTAAGTTGATCTAATACTTAATCCCTGTCCTTTATCACCTTACTTCCTGTCAACTTTTAATTTCACTAATTAAAATCCAAGTATATTTCATACCATCCTCGGTTGTTTATCTTCCAATAGTTACTGTACGCAAAAAGGTCACTCATTAATTGACTTGTATGGCAATTGGTAGTATCAAACAGCTGTGGATGTTCTCTCAGTATTGTGGTCAGGGAGCATCATAATATTATGTTAAGTACTTGGAGCTCCTGTTCTGAATAGCTATTTTATGAAATGTACACTCAATGCTACCACATCCAAGTCCAACCATCACACTATAAATCCCTCAATAGAAATAATATAGCTATTAAAAACAAGCAAATAATAGAAGATGCATGATTCCCAATACAGAAGTATAAGAAACGTGAAAAATAAAGACAATATTAATTTCATCTAAGAGTATTACCAGCAATGGCATCTTATGAGAGTGAGTTAGACGAAATCCAAGGAAGAGAGCGCAATGTAATAATTGTATTTTCAAAGCCACAAACAGCTCCAAGAAATAAGAAAGGTGGTGGATGGCATGAAAGAAGAATTTAGCAAAGAGAAAAACTAGATAAATCAAAAATGCTAGAAACAAACACAGTAAGTAAAAAGAAAACCATGAAAAGTCTTAACAATATAATTGATCAAAAGAGAACAAAGAATAGCTGAGCTTGAAGACAAGTGAAAGAACTAAACAATCCAATGTGGGGGTGGTGGAAGGGGTCAATTAGAAAGCACCAGAAGGAACCCTGGAGACATAAATGATCAAATTATGCATGGTGAGCATATAAGGAAAAGAATCTTATTCTAAAGGCATAGAAAATATTTTTAAAAAATCATTTGAAAAAATCCCAGAGTTGAAAGACAAGAAAAGAGCCTCCTTTGTCATAGTACAGTCAAAATACTACATATAAAATGAATAAAGTATATTAGAAGCAACAAGAGAAAAACAGTAAGATATATAGGCAGGACCATCAGAATAGCAGGGTTTTTTTTTTCCAACTGAAACTTTAAAATCCAGAAAGGTTTCGGATGATGTATTTCAAGTTCTGAAATATGACAACTTTCAACCCAGAATATGATACCCAGCAAAGCTATCTGTTATAATTGAAATAAAAAAATTCACATGATAAAAATAAGCTAATAAGATTTTTGATCACTTAGGCTGCTCTACAGAATATGCTAGAAGGAATCTTTAGACTGAAGGGGGAAAAGCCAAACACTACAAAATCAACAAAATGGCAGGAATTAATACACAACATTCAATGATAACTTTGAATAGTCATAGTGTCAATTCCTTAACCACAAAGCAAATACTGATAGATTAGATTTAAAATGTATTTCAAACAGATGGACATATGGAACAAACAGGTGCTTCTGAGTGTGTTTATTTTTTTGTGTTTAAACAGAATTTATTCACTGTATTTGTCTTGCGTAAAAACTCTTATGTAGTAGTGACAGCTGGGGCCTGGATTTTTTGAATGAAGACTCTTGTGTGGGTTTTCACAAGATGGTCAGTGAATTTCTGATAAGGAGACTTGGTGAGCACAGTCTCTTTCCAGATGTCAGTAGCTGTAGGTCTTGGAGATACCATCAAAGGTAGTCTTGTCAAAGTTGACCAAGGTGTGAGTGTGTGAGGGGCAAGTGAGGGCAGTGGAGTGGGCAAACATGACCAGAACACGTAAATCCACTGATAAAATGTCATATGGAGATGCACTGTTTGGCATCATATTTCTGCATGAAGATGAGAAAGAGGAAGCGATAGATGAGGAGGAAATGTGTGTGATTACTCTACAAGGAAAACACTACACTTAATATGTGTGGATTAGTGGTTTATAGGGTGTTTATGGGGTAACTATTATTTTTTAAAAAATAGCATATCTAACCGTGTTGACAACTTTGCTCCAAAGTTATGTCACTTCTCTTCACTCTGTTGACATTGGTTCACTTGTAACTTATTTTTTTTTTAAATCTTTAAGTCATTGCAGATTCACACTATGAAAGCTAATGGAGCTGAGAGCAGTTCACGGGCCTTTTCAAGCAGCTATCAGCATGTTAATAAACATAATTAAAATGCAGTTTATGTTGTGGACATTGAGAAGCACATTTTATTGACCAGGGATACAAAATATGTGTTGCTAGCTTATAAGTGCGGGAATGTAGCAGGTTAAGAAAATAAATTGTTAGAAGGCAAGAATCTGGAGTTCACCAGGTTCCAGCTCACCTATATTTGTTCACCCTGTCTTTCTATACAGATTCAGAAATGCAAACACAACTCTTAGGACCACAAAAAGTAATGAGCTTGAAGCTTCTAGAAAAAATTATCCAGCAAAGAAGCCCTAGATCTAAATAACTTTTGATGATTTTTTTTTCGGTTTTTTAAAGTAGAAGCTAGTTGCAGTGCTCCACACATTATTCAGTTTATAGGAAAGTAAAGAACCCTTTCAATATCATTGTATGATAAATGTATACTTTTTAAAAGAGTTTGAACACAGATACCCTGAATAGGTGATAATTTCTTCTGAAACTGGATTTGGTAGTTTACCAAAAGATGAGAGGCCATGAGTGAGGGAAGGGAACATGTTGAATGTATGCCACGGACAAAAAACAGATAACGTATTATTTTTAACTTTCATTGCTTGGACTTGGGAACTCACGTGGAGATGGAAGAAGAGAAGAAACAAAATGCAAAGGGATGGTTTGGTATAATCTGTAGTCTTGATCATGTTATTGGTGGGTTTTCTCTAGCAGTGCTGATTTAGGTTGTTTCTTTTCTTGTCTCTTACTTTGATTTTGATAAGGATATCTTACTAAGAGATAAGCTAACTCATCATCCTGTTTTTGTTTTCTTCTGAACATCTGTCTTCTATGTGCTTATTTAAAAAAGCAAAAACAAGTAAGTGGCTACTGCCATCTGTTGGCTGTGGTGAGTCCCAATCAACCCAAGGACCTTGAACACCCAAGCACTGGTCCTTCATCTTAACTACCACTGGTATACTAAAGTTGAGTTTGTCCTTTGATGTTTATGCACGGATCTTGTCTTTCATCCCCAGAATTTAATCTGTTGGAGGGCTGTTTTTCATCATGGCAGCGTGCTTTGTCTTTGGCAGCTGAAATTCTTTCCTCTGAAGTGAGTGTGAGGTTTGTATTTTCTTAACTTGAGGCAGGCAAGCCTGGTAGGAGATGTGTGACTGAGTATGATTAGGAAAAGATAGCCTTTAAGTTTAGACTGCATTAAGAGGAAGTGCAAGAAAATTCACAGTACTAGATTCTGGTGCATTTTGCAGCCAGTAATCTTATTTCTTTGGGCTTTGGTTTCCTCTTCTCTGAGTGCGAGATACTGAAGCCTTAGTGAATGTTGTCAGAATGGAAGCTGAGAGATTTGGCCACACTTCAGCTTCACCTTTCTCCAGGGTGTGAACAAGGTCATGGGCTAACTCTCAAGACTCCCGTTGCTGTTTTATTCTCTGATCCACTTTCTCCCTGAGCTTTGGTGAAGTTTGGGATGTAGGTGGAGGAAGTACAGCCCTTCTGCTGGTGCTTAAACTTTCAAGGACATGAAATATAATTTCTCTTGTTTACAAAAACCTGAGGAGAGTCCTAGACTTTCCTGTTGCCAGAAGAGAGACTTGGAAGGTGGTGAAATGGAGGAAACGTGGAGAGAAGGTCTGATGGAGAAAGATCCTGTTTTCATTGCTGGAGAGAAACAGCCAGTTTTGTAGTTGGTTGGTTATATGATTCATTTCCGCAGTTAAGGTTTGGGAAGATGATAGTTGAAATCTGAAAGAGTCATTTCTATATCTGGCAAGAAAAGAACTCCGAGAGATCAGCATGTACTATTTGGAATTTGGACATCTTTGGTAACCGCAGTGCTGCAATCAACTTGGACTGTAAGAAAAACACCATAGGTGGCCAACTTAGAAAAACATGTTTTCCCTCCTCACATTTCTGGAGCCTAAAATGATGTGCCAATCTGATGAGTTCTGATGTATCTAGCCTTTGTGTTTCATACAGCTGATTCTTTTTTACTGTGTCCTATTATTAAGGAAAGAGAAGGCTATGATCTGGGCCCACTTTCATAAGAGCATTGTTCCAATTATGGGAGGGTATTAACTCCCTTTCCATTGCTGTGATGAAAATATTTGCAAGAAACAATCTAAAGGAGAAAGATTTAGCGTGGTGCACAGCTTCTGGAAGATTCTGTTCCATGGTGATGGGGACGGCAGAGCAAAGTATTTCGGTCCACGGTAGCAGTAACATACTGCAAAGATCAAACTGTTCACATCATGGTGGACCAGGGATTAGAACGTGACCAGAACCCAAGGACTATGCTGTAATTGTCTAAACCTTGTCCTAGGAATCTGCTTCTTCCAAGTAGGCTTCATTTTCTGAATTTTCCATAGCCCTCCAAAATGGCACCACCATGTGGAACCAAACATTCAGAATATGAACCCTGGCGAGGAGGGACATTTTGAACAACAACAATAGAATTTACCCTGATGATCTAACACTTTCTAACCTAAGCCCTTCCTCCAAGCCTGCACCTTTCCCTTGGAGGTTAGAATTTTAATACCTATAATCAATAGCATTATATCAAGAAAACTCTAGAGTTTTATAAAGTAGAACTGTAATAAGAAATAAGAAATTACCTAAGCAAAAGTGCATGTTGCTACAATGAATCCTACAACTATGAATATCCTAAGAGCAAATAGTAGACAGAAAGTGGATACACAAGTAGTATGGTTGTAAGAAGTATATGTATAAGTATGTATCTCTTCTTATCTTTTCTGAATATTTATGCCCAGCATTCATATTTGGGTCTTGAACATGCTAAGCACAAGTTCTACCACAAGTTTTACAGCCCCACTCCAAACACTCATACTCAAAGACCATACAATGCCACTATCAGTGTTCATATTCTCAGTTAGCTAGCATGTTTCTAAACATTAGCTTCTTGTGAAGATAGATTATTATCAAATGCTTAATCCATCAGTTTCCCCCACAGCTTTGCTTCAAGAAGTGGTGAACACTCAATGAACCATTTGATAGCATAAAAAGCAAGCTTTCCAAGAGTAAAGTCCATTCACTTAACGTTGCTTTACTTTTGCTTGTTCTGGGAAATACTGTAGGCCAGAATCTCCAGGCCAGAGAACTCATTGCTATTGCAAATTATTACCCATCTCCTTCTTAGAATGTGTAGTTGCAATTCATAGTGGTTATCCCAGAGGGCCCATAACTTCCATAATAGCCAGGTTCTCTATCTCCTGTACTAGAGAAGCCAACACTAAACCTGTCCTAGACATGAAGCACCATTAAGTTCTTAATACTGCATTATCTTTGCTATACCTGCCTGTAAGTGGCATTGCATGAAAAAAAAAGAGACAGAATCGAGGGACTGGAATTAGTGTACTAGGACTTAGTGACTCTGACTCTTTATGTGCCATGAGGAGGCAGAATCACCTTTCTGTATATCAGACTCTATTATTATAGTGTGTCTTGAGATAGGGGACAATCTGATGTGTTCAGGCCTGTCAATGCCAAACCCATTGTCTTAGTTAGGGTGTTCTTGCTGTAAAGAGACACCAGGACCACAGCAACTCTTATAAAGAAAGCATTTAAGTGGGGCTGGATTACAATTCAGAGGTTTATTTTCTTATGGTTATGTCAGGAAGCATGGCAGCGTGCAGGCAGACATATTGCTGGAGAGATAGCTCAGAGTTCGACATCTGGATCTGAAGACAGCAGAAAGAAACAGAGAGATAATGGCCTGGCTTGAGCATCTGGAACCTCAAAGCCCACCCCCAGTGACCCACTTCCTTCAACCACACCCACTCCAACAATGCCACACCTCCCAACAGTGTCACTTCTTATGAGCATATAGGATCCATTTTTTTATTCTCTCATAAATTAAATCTTGATCAGAGTTTCACCTCCTTCCTCTTCTCCCAGTCCCCAAATTCCCACATCCCCTCTCCCTCTGATCCCCCCTTCTCCTTTTTCTTCAGAAAAGAGCAGGCCTCCCAGAGATATCAACCAAACACAGCATATCAAGTTATAATAAAACTATGCACAGCTCTTCATATTAAGGCTAGATAAGGTAATCCAGTGGGAGGAAAAATGTCCCAAACACAGACAGAGGAGTCAGAGACAGCTCCCACTCCCACTGTTAGTAGTAGTACCACAGGGACCTCAAACTACACAATCCTAAGATACATAGAGTAAGTAAGTCAGACGCATACAGGCTCCTGAATTGCTGGTTTAATTTCTGTGGGTTCCTATTTACCCTGATTAGTTGATTCTGTGGGTTTGATTGTGGGGTCTTGCCCCTCTGGCTCCTACAATTCTTTCCCATTCTCTTCTGCAGGATCCCCAAGCTCCACCTAATGGTCCCCCCATCTGTTCCCATCAATTGCTGGATGAAGCCAGTCTGATTACCCAAGACTGATGGTTCAGGTTCCATATCCCCCATAACTAGGAGTCTTTCTAGGGTCACCTTTCAGATTCCTAGGTGTTTCCCCTTCATTGGGTTTCTACCTCTCCTCCGACATGTCCCCCAATTCTGGATACTTCTCCCAGTACTCTCTCACACCCCCAATCCTATCTGTTCTCATTCCCACCTGCCCTATGGGATCCATTTTCATTCAAACCACCACACCCACATCTTGTGACTCAGGATCATAATCCTCTGAGGCAGGAAATCTCCAATTCAAATTCTGTTTAGGTTGCAGAATTTGCTTAAAGCCAACTTTTTGAAACCCTATCTTAAAATAGTGGGGGGAAAAACACTAAAAGAGAGGGGTGAGGGTTTTGCTTTGTGGTAGAGCACGTACCTAGCATGCCAAAAGCTGTGCCTGGAGGGTAGGTCAAGGAAGGTGGGTGCTGCAATGATGAAATAGGAAACTGGACCCTTGACATAAAGTCATTAAACTGTCTGAGTGTAGATTCCCCTCTGTGGGGAAGAAGGAAAGCAGAGATGGTAAGTGAACCCCATAGCATTAGACATGCATGCTTGTGAGATTTCCATTTTTTTTTTAAATTTCAGTGAATTGGGTTTTCTACTGAAGTTGCTTGTTATTGACTTAAAGTTAATCAGATATCCGATTTTCCAATTTTGGTAATGCCATGCAGCTGCAGCTACTGGTCAAAACTTTGGGTTTCAGTAGCTCTAACTCAACCATCAGCAAGGATGACTCTGCATTGATTGCTCTTGATGGACAGGGGCGTTGAATCGTTCATTAAAGCCAAAATGTTCACTAAGGGAGCCTTCCCATGGATCCTGCCATGTGCTGAGGGCTTCATGTGGGTCACCACATTTATTCCCCTGTGTGACTCTGGAATCTTTCAGTTAGTTTCTGAGAAGATACTGAAATCAAGAGAGGCTTCACAGCAGGATGAGAAATCAAATTTTGGTTTATTACATTGGAGAGCTGTGTTTGTTCTTAGGCATTCTAGTTAATGATTTTGTCGTGATTTCCTCCTACGATGAGTGAGAGTTCCTACTTTGTGGAAGCAAGCCATGGAGAGGCTCCACATTCACTTGGCAGCGAAAGTCGCACATGGTCTTTACCAATATGAAATAATGCTAGAACACAGCACCAAAGTAAACAATTTTAAATTATTGATCAGTTGCTATGATTCCAAAATGATACTGATTTATTATGCTTGATAGTTTATTTGTATATCTGTAAATATATTTTTAATCCCTAGAAACAAAAAATGTAAAGTACGTTATGACTTCAATCATTGTTCACTCACCCATCCATCCATCCATCCATCCATCCATCCATCCATCTATCCATCCATCTATTCACCCATCCATCTATCCATCCATGTTGCCGCCTTGGGTGGGTCACTAGTCTAGGGGTTGTAACCCACCCTGCAGCTAGTTATTCCAGGATCTCGGAGGGGCGCTACCTGGAAGGGAATGAGCTAGGACAGAAGAATGAGGCCAAGCAGATTTGTCAAAGCCCCGTTTATTATGATCATGGTTGCTGTTTATATAGGCCCTGAATGAGGACTTGGTGGGCAGGGCACGGCATCTCGCCTCGTGGTCCCAGTCACGTAGACCAGGTTCGTCATGTAGGTCAAGAGGTTACATTCGGACAGGTAGGCCAAGAAGTCACGAGTTGCCACACCTGGTTCCCTGGATAGCTGGAATGTAAGGCGTGTTCTGCTAACAGATAACAGTTAATTGGGTGTGGGGCAGGTTCTGTCAATAGAACATAATTATGGGTGTGAGGTTCCCTGCAGACTCCCCAGGGTGATGGTTGCTGTAATGATTTTTAGGGGGGAAATGGCTCGTGACACATCCATCCATCCATCCATCCAAATATTCAATAAATATTTGGTGATTTTCATATTACAATGTAATAGTTTCTTTTCTCAGGGCATTTGCACTAAGAATTACAAAGTAAGGGGACTGGAAAGGTGGGTAGTGGATAAAGCTCTTGTAGTACATGTCTGAGGACTAGAATTTGGATCTCCAGCATTCATGAAAGTGCTGGAAAGGCAAAGTAGTCCCAGTGTCTGAGGAGATGAAGACAGGTGTTGAAGGAACTGTGGGCCGCGTTCCTGCCACCCAGCTCCTGGCCGCCTGACTAGCTTACGCCCCGAAAAAACAAAACACAAACTGTATTCATATAAACACTGCTTGGCCCATTAGCTCCAGCCTCCTACTGGTCAACTCTCACATCCTTATCAACCCACCTCCATTAATGTGTGTAGCACCACGAGGTGGTGACCCACCAAGAAGATTCTAGCATACGTCCATCTTGGGCTGGAGCTTCATCGCGTCTACCCTGAAGAGGAGAGGCATGCCATCTGCCTCACTTCCTCTTCCTCCCAGCATTCTGTTCTGTTTATTACACCTACCTATGTTCTAACCCCTATCAGGCCAAGCAGTTTCTTTATTAATTAACCAATGAAAGCAACAGATTGATATATGACACTCCCACATCAGACAGAGATCCTAAGAGCAAGCTGGATATCCAGAATAGCCAAATTGGCAAGTCCTGGACTCATGAAAGAGAGTCTTTCAGTGTATAAGATAGAGAGACATCACATCAGCCTACACACATATGCACACACACACAAGCATGCACACACATGCATATACACAGAGAGAGGGGGAGGGAAGAAGGGAAGGAGAGATAAAGGAAGGAGAGAATTATGAATTATGAGGGAAGTGTTGTCATGAGGGAAAGCCGTAAGAGGATGAGCTCTCTCACTGGGAAGCCCCTGAAGCACTGCTGGACTTTCACAGGGACAATAAACTGGTGAAGAACAGGATGTAGGTGAGCAACTGTATGTTTCTAGATAAGTGTGAGTGCCATGTAGGTGCCTTTGGCTGAATTTGGCATGCAGAGGGGACCGCCTCCTTTTTCAAAAAGGAAATTCCAAACTTGGGTTTAGATGCCATTTAGAGCCAGATAGGCTGGTTCGAATTCTGGGTCCATCTTTTTTCATAACTGTATGCCTGTGGTTAGCTATCTTCTGAGCCCATCTTCTACACTGGACCCTTGAAGGAAATGAGGTCTGGCTTGCAATTCTTTTCAACAATCCAGTTCAACCATATTTTCAGAGCCCAACTATAGTGATATGCCATTTGCATTTTAATAAATAAAGCTTGCCTGAAGTTCAGAGAGTAGACCAGCTGCACAAATCAGCTTTAGAAACCAGGCAGTGGTGACATACATCTTTAATACCAGTAGCCATGCTAATTTGCTATAGAAACCAAATGGTAGTGGAGCACGCCTTTAATCCCAGCACCAGAGAGGAATAAAAGAAAGGAGAAGACAGCTCTCATACACAGTCTTGTTCTGAGGTTTCTGAAGGCAGGATTACCGTTTCAAACTGAGATAGAGGTAAGAGCCAGTGACTGGGGTTTTACTTTTCTGATCTTCTGGTTGAACCCCAAGTTCTGTCTCTGGGTTATTATTCATCATGCTACACCCAGCCACTGGCCAGACCATTACAATGCTTCTTATCAAGTAGCTGGCGCTGAACCGGGGGATGATAGAACTGGCATGAACAGTGAGAGGCAGAGGTTTGAGAGACAAGAAAGAATGGACAGAACCCAAAGTTCAACAAGAAGTGAGCTTGTAGAGTAACAGGGCGGAAGAGTGAGATGCAAACAGGAGGGATTCTGGCACTATCCTTTCGGCAGCACCGTCATAGGATACAGTTCTGTGGGTACCTTCTGGGGCAGCTGCCCTTCTTTCTTTCCAAGCCAGCTCAGGAATGCAGTAAATTTAAACAGCTGCTGACAACCGGAGGTGTGCAGGAGTTTTCCGGTTGTTTCTTTTTATTCTGGGGGGTGGGGAGGTGGGTTTCAACTACACGGCATAGCATAGGCAAGTTGGCTGTAAAATTCACTCATTTATTTGAATGGAAAATCTGTCTGTTGGTGGCACATGCCATTTACCTTCTTGTGGATGCTAAGTTTCACCTCTGACCCCAGGGAGAGTGGTGACAGGATGTGGAAGGAAGGCAGTCCTCAGCAGCCTTCATACGCTGCACGTTTGGTCAGCAATTTCCAGCTTCTGTTTTTGAATGCTTTCTTTCTTATTTCCCCTCTCTTATTTTCAACAATGCAAGAAAAACAGAATTACAGAACAAAATGTACTCAGGTTTTCTTAACTGTGAGAACATTGATATTTTAAGCACACCCCCCCCCCCAACGAGGAAGCCAAGCAGGAATCTACCAAGAGAAAAATGTATTTCAAGGGGAGAGATGATTCAAAGTTAAACTAGGCATTAATGAATCTGCTAAATGAAGAACTTTTCATTGTCAATAACCATATTTTAATTTTTATTTTATTTCATGTATGTGTGTCTGTGTGGGGTATGTGCACGTGAGGACTCATGCCTTCAAGCCCAGAGACATTGGATCCCTTGGACATGGGTTGAGCTGGCCAGTGGGGGTGCCAGTCTCTGGTTCTTTGTGAGAACAGTATGAAGTCTTAACTGCCAAGCAACCTCTTCAACCCTCGAGTCATTATCTTAATCAAATGTGTGATTTCCCAGAATAGTACGCCTCTAGCCATCATCTTTGTTTACTTCTTCTTGCTGTGACAGAGCATAGTGATAAATGGAACCTTTGAAGGATGAATCTGTTTTATCTTCCAGACCCTAACGAGGTGAGTCAAGGCAGGAATTGGAGCAGGGCAGGAACCTCAAGAGAGGAACTGAAGCTGAGACCATGGAGGAATGCTACTTACTAACTTGCTCCTTCTGTTTTGTTCAGTTTTCTCTTCTATTCACCCCAGAATCTCTTGCCCAGGGGTGACACCACCCGTGTATACACCGAGCCCTCCCTTATCAATCATTATTTGTCTACTGGTTTGTCTACTGGTAGATTTGTCCACAGGTTTGTCTACTGGTAGATGATCAAGACATTGACTCTCCTTTGTATCAAATTAACCAAAAACTAACCAACAAAATAAACTCCACAACAAATGCAATGAAAGTGAGCCCTGATGCCAGGGTCTCGGGAGTGTCTTGCTGTGTCTCTATGAAGGGGAGGAGGCCTCTGTATATCAAAGCTCCGAACCCTGAATCAGGCCCCAAAAAGGCTCTCTATTGTCACCAGCAGATGTCAGTGTTTCCATGTAAAACTTCAGGCGCCCCGCAACGCTTTTACATCATTTTAATTTGCATTTTCTTATTCTAAAACAAGACAAGCTCACTCACCATTTCTTGTAACGCCATACCATGTCATAATTTTTCTTCTGGGAAAAAAAGTCAGTGTATCCTCTAGAGAAGAATTATTCGTGCAAAGGCAAACATGCTTTCCCCGTATTTGGCTACATTGTGAAGGCCATCTCAAAAATAATGGTTACTGGGTACGGTGGCACATGCCACCAATTCCAGTACCAAAAGGCTGAGGCAGGAGGATCAAGAGTTTGAGGTCAGCCTGGGCCGCCTAGCGAAAATATTTCTCAGTAATAAAGATAATAATAACTGCAGAACACCAACGGCTCACCTCAGATTAACTTCTCTAATTCAAGATGCAAACCTCTCCTCCATGGTTTCAGAACTACTTCTGAAGAGATAAGACTTAAATAATGTAGTAACTCAAAGTGTTGACAATCAAGTAGTGAAGTAAAATATGATATTTTGTCTTAGGTAGGTTAGAGGACAGCAGGGGTGGGAGCAGGTGGAAGGATTTAAGAGAAGACACAAGATAGAGTGTCTTCATCTGGTTCACAACGGAAAGGTGCAGTTTTGTTGTTTTTCCTTGCTGAGAGATGAAAAATATATTTAGAAGATCTACCTAAGAGAGCTGTGAAGAAATGAAATAGATTAAGGGTGCTCTTCTAGGATCTGGGAATAAGAACAGCAATATCTGTGGTGATGAGCCAGGAATGGCAACTCATGCCTGTAATCCCTTGGCTTGAGAGGTTGAGTCATGGTGATTGCCTTAGATCAACACTCAGCCAAGAACACACAGCGAGTTCAGGACAGGCCGGGATTCCGTGTGAAAGCCTATCTTACAGCACACTGAACCAAACTAAAACAGAGCAACAAAACAAGTTCCCTCACAAAGCAATAACAAAAACAAATACGTGAAAATAAGTGAAGATCAGAATGAGGGATAGGAGGGGGAAAAGTAGCTATATCAGCTTCCTGTCCGGTATAGTCATTGTGTCTTCTTTTCTAAAATCCAACATCAGGTCACAAGGTCATATAACAAAACAAAACCTTTAAATTTGGGGCCATTTCCGGAAACTCTAGGGTATGTCAGTGCTTTAGGTATACAAAGAAGGGAGTGACTTAAAGTTCAGGAACTAAGGTGACAGGGACAGTGATGGGGAATGACTTGAATGGGAGGATGCTTAGTCAATGTGACCCATCTTACTGAAACTGGCCCCGCACCAGTCTGACAAAGATCCGGGGACCTGCCAGTTTAAAGCTGGAATCTTGGCCAGCACTGTATTCAGGAGTCATAGACCCAGAAGCAGACACAGTGTCAAGGGAGACAGAAAAAAGACAGCAAGTTGTAGTGTTGAGATTTATCTTTGGAAGTCAGTTCATCCTGAAGCTGGAGAGATGGCTCAGAGGTTAAGAGCACTGGTTACTCTTCCAGAGGACTTGAGTTCAACCACATGGTGGTTCACAACCATTTGTAATGAGATCTGGTACCCTCTTCTGGAATGCAGACATACAGGCAGAACAGTGTATACCTAATAAATACATAAATCTTAAAAATAATGTCTTGAATAAGGCTTATCAAAACTCACACTGAAATTTTACAGAGGGAGGACCTATGACAAATGACTGAGTTATTAAGAGGAGACTGGGTATATAGGTGCCAGAGTGGCTTGGTAAAGAGAAGCCACAGTTCTCTTGCTTGTGTCTCTTTTCTCATGACCAGTTATTCTGTCATGTTAAAACACTCCATTATTTTGGCAGATAATCTTAGACTTCCAACTTCTAGAATCATGGGCTAAATAATTAGGAAGACAAGACATGAGCAACAACCTTCCAGAAGGAAAATAACTAGGCATCTTTCTCTGGTGTAATATGCTCATAAATTCTTAAATTCATGTTGATTCCTGAATCTTGCTGCATTCACATAATGGGAACTCATGACCAGAAGCCTAGAATATGCACTCCCCCACCAATCTCATGGTGCAATGGTTTGGGTGTAAAATTTCTCAGGAAGGTCCATGTGTTAAAGGCTTTGTTTGCAGGAGCCACTGGTACTACTGGAAGGTAGAGGTACTTTTAGGCTCTAGAGCCCAATGGGAGGAAATTGAATCCTTGGGAAGATGCTCTTGAGGGAGATATTGGGATCCTAGCTTCTTCTGTATCTTGTTGCTTTCTGGCCACCTCAAGGTGAGCAGCTTTGAAAAACCTTGCTCCCATGATGTGGTCCCTCACCACAGCAGCTAAAGCTGCAGGGCCGCAGTTTGAAATCTATGTTCATCAACTGAAATCTCTGAGATGTTGAGTCAAAGCAAGTCTTTCTTCCTTATAAACTTATTAACTCATATGTTCTATCACAGTGATAGAAATCCGAGCAACATACTGTTTCACCCAAATTACCTTCTACCTCCAACTGTTCCTCTACAAATCAGTGACTGTTTTATACTCATTCATCCCTTTTGGTCTTTGTAAAGTTAATTTTCAACATGGAAGGACCTGTTCTTCATATTGGTAACTTTCTGAACCTTATGAGGGAGACAAGGAAATGTAGAAGGTGGCCAAAAAAGACGGTCACACAGTAGTTCCTGAAACTATTCATATTATTTCCATTTGGAGAAAATGCTTTTTGAACATGTGACTAAGGATTGTGCAGTGGGGAATTTTCTCTAAATATGTGCTGTAGGAATTCCTACTGCCAGTAGCCTTTAAATTACCCACCACTTGGGCGTGGCCTCTTATACTATTTGTGCCGAAAGTGTGCCTCTTTTCTGGCTGTGGGATTCAGTTGCTGTTCTCCGTTCCAGCAGAGGATTGTGACTTGTGAGTCTACCCCTAAATAAATAACCCTCTGTTATTCTCAATTCTGAGCTAGTGTGGGGTTTCTTTGAAGCATTTTTCTTCAAAATATGTACCCTTCAAAGAAGGAAACGAGACAGTGAACAGAATAGAGTGTGAAAATGGAGGCCAAGCACTGCACACTGTGCTCATGTGCCTTCAGAATTCATGTGTAGAACCCTGATCCTCCGTGTGGAGCCAGACATGGGGCCTTATGTGGTGATTAGGTCACCAGGATGGTGTAGTCATGAAGGAGATCCATGCCCTATAAAGAGGCTTCAGAGAGTTCTCTTGCCTAATATACCTTATGAAGACAGCAAACTATCAAAATCCAGCTATGAACCAGGAAGCAGGCCCTCCTACGGACTATTCTATTCTGCTGATCCAAACGGCCTTGAATTTTCTAGCATCTGAATCTGTAATGAATAAATTTCTGTGTTTGGTAAGACAATCAAGTTATGATCTCATATTATAACAGTCTGAGTGGATTAAGGCAGATGTTGCAATGATACATAAGTTATATACCAAGGGTTCTCAAAGTCACCAGCAACTGGAAGAGATAGGCATAGAGCCTCCCTGAGTCTCCCAATGGAATGTAGCCAGGGGCAATGGGTGCCATACTTCTAGAATTCAGACCTGTGTGGAATAAATTTCTGAGTGAAATCAGAAGACATGATGTGAAAGACACAAAGAAGAAACCACTATAATGAATTCCAAAGTGGTTGTACAAGTTTACATTCCCATCAGCAATGGATGAATGTTCCCCTTACTCCACGTCCTCTTCAGCATAAGTTGTCATCAGTGTTTTTGATCTTAGCCATTCTGACAGCTGTAAGATGGAGTCTCAGAGTCATTTTGATTTGCATTTCCATGATGGCTAAGGATGTTGAACATTTCCTTAAGTGTCTTTTGGCCATTTGAGATTCTTCTTTTGAGAATTCTGTTTAGATCTATACCCCATTTTTAAATTGAATTATGTGGTAGATTAATGTCTAATTTCTTGAGTTCTTTATATATTTTGGAGATCAGTTCTCTGCCTGATGTGGGGTTGGTAAAGATCTTTTCCCATTCAATAAACTGCCTTTTTGTCTTATTGACTGTGTCCATTGCTTTACAGAATCTTCTCAGTTTTGGGAGGTCCCATTTATTTATTGTTGCTCTCAATGTACTACTGGCATTATATTTAGGAAGTGGTCTCCTGTATTCATGCATTAAAGGTTACTTCCCACTTTCTCTTCTATTAGGTTCAGTGTGGTTTGATTTATATTGATGTCTTTAATCCATTTGGACTTGAGTTTTGTACGTCAGGATAGATTTGGATCGATTTTTATTCTTCTACCTGTTGACATCCAGTTATGGCAGCATCATTTATTTGTTGAAGATGTTTTCTTTTTTCAATTGTGTAATTTTAGCTTCTTTGTAAAACATTAGGTATTCATAGGTGTGTGGATTAATATCTGGGTCTTCAATTTCATTCCATTAGTCAACCTGTCTGTTTTTATGTGAATGCCAAGCTGTTTTCATTACTGTAATGTATAATAGAGCTTGATATCAGGGATGGTGATGACTCCAGAAGTTCCTTTGCTGTACAGGATTGTTTTGGATATCCTGGGTTGTTATTTGTTTTTTGTTTTGTTTTGTTGTTGTTGTTTTGGCATTTGTTTTTTTTTTCATATGAAGTTTAGTATTATTCTTTCATGGTCTGTGAAGAATTGTGTTGAGATTTTGATGGGGTTGCATGGAATCTGTAGATTGCTTTTAGTAGGATTGTTGTTTTTTATTATGTTGATCTTACTTTTCCATGAGCATGGGAGATCTCTCCATTTTCTGATATCTTTCAATTTCTTTCTTCAAAGACTTAAACTTCTTGTTGAATAGACCCTTAACTTCTTTGGTTAGTGTTACCTCAAGATATTTTATGTTGTTTGTAGCTATTGTGAATTGTGATGTTTCTCTGATTTCATCCTCATCTTCTTTATCATTTGTATATAGGAGGGTTACTGATTTTTTGATTTGATTATGTATCAATCTTCAGTTGTAGGTGTTCTCTGGTAGAATTTTTTGGGGTCACTAATGTATACAGTCTTATCATCTGCAAATAGCAAAAGTTTGACTTTTTTCTTTCCAATTTATATCCCCTTGATGTCCTTTTGTTGTCTTATTGCTATAGATAGAATTTTGAGAACTATGTTAAATAGATATGGAGAGAGTGGACAGCCCTGTCTTGTTCCTGATTTTAGTGGAATTGCTTTGAGTTTCTCTTCATTTAATTTAATGTTGGCTCTTAGCTTGCTGTATATTGATTTTATTATGTTTAGATATGCTTTCATATCCAGTCTGTTAGCTTGTGAACTGAGTCCATTGATATTAAGAGATATTAATGACCAGTGATTATTAATTCCTGTTATTTTTTGGACACTAATGGTGTCCTGTTCAGAAAGTCTATTCCTGTGCCAATGAGTTCAGTGCTATTCCCCCACTTTCTCTTTTATATTGCTCAGTGTATCCTGGTCTTTTTCTTTTGAAGCTTTTAATATCCTTTATTTGTTTTGTACATTTAGTGTTTTGATTATAATATGTAGAAGGGACTTTCTTTTCCATTCCAGTCTATTTGATGTTCTGAATGCTTTTTGTGCTTTGATAGGCACATCTTTCTTTAGGTTAGGGAAATTCATTTTAGTTGAAAATATTTTCTGTGCCTTTAACCTGGTCTTGTTCCGCATCCTTTATCCTTATTCTTATATTTGGCCTTTTCATGGTGTTTCATACGTCTGGGATGTTTTGTGCCATGATTTTTTTTTAATATTTAACATTTTCTTTGACTAATGTTCTTTAGTTCTATTGTGTCTTCTATGCCTCAGAGTCTCTCTTCTGTCTCTTGTCAACTAGCAATGACATAGCTGCTGAGTGGTTAAGTCCATGAGAACAGGAGGGTAGAATAGCTGATTCCTAACATTCCTCCCTTTGTTTATTATAAAAGATGAAAAAATAGAATGGAGTGATGGTGAGGCAGGAATGAGGGTGCCATATTTTTTAGACTGCCTCCTGTTGTTTGAGAGCATCACAATCTCTGGGAACCCAAGAAATCTAGGATACTGGCCAAGTGCTGGAACAGCAGGCTGCTTCAGGCTCTGCGAGACCAAGTAGGGATAGAAAAATACAGGCCTAGTTGAAGTAGTCTGGGATGCTGGACCACCTTGAGGCTAATCATTTTGAAACTCTCTGGAATGTAGAACTTGAAAGAAGGCATGGAAATGGTAAGATGCTAGAACAGGTATACATTAGGGACAGACAATAAAGTTAAGGAGCTTAAGGAGAAATTTTTCCTTTGAAACTTTTAGGTTCATGGCTGTTGAGGGAGGGGGGTCCCAGGAGCAGGGAAAGAGGAAGGGATACCACCCTCAGAAGTAGGGAGGTGGAGAAACAGGCTGTTGATTGATTGACAGGAGTGGTTATCAGGAGTCCATTTGACCCAAGAGAAGTAGATTTAAGCTGATACCCTAAAGCTTACAAGAATGTTTTCAGTTTACAGAAAGAGATAAGTTTTAGATAAGTTAGCATTATCACAGTTTGTAATCTTTACTGAAATTCACAGTGTAGAAAAGGTAATAAACTCACACTTTTGTGTCATATTAGAAGCTTAGGAAATGGTTTTGGTTTTAAGCATAAGGTGAGCTCAAGACAGAAACATCCAATGGAGCAGAAGGGAAAAAACTCACTTGATCTTATTTTTCAGTGTTAATAAAGACCATGAAAGCAGAGCGTCTTTCCTCTATCTTGAAGACTGGATGTATATAGATTAGATGGATTTTTTTAATACAATGAAAAGCACTTTTAAGTCTATATTTAGAAGACAACCAAAGAAAATTTAAAACCTTGAGCTTATAATTATGATAATAGTAGCAGCACTTTACCAGAGATCAGAATTCCACTGATTAATGTTAAGACTCTGAACTTTGAAGCCTTAATACAATAGTACCATGGCGAGGGAAAGAAATCTGAAATATTTTTCAAATACTTTAAGTCACTTTCTTATCACAACTTAAACTTTCATATTCTCCTGGCTTAAAACAGCTTCTCAGACCCTAAAATATTTTCTTAGATTACCACAGCTTAAGCTTTCATATCCTTAGGCCTTATATAAACTTCATACCATCATAGAAATGACTTTCTATCCAGTAATTCACCATAAGACACAGGTGGTTGATTATTGAGGGCAGTCTTTGTAAAGCAAGTTCCTTTAAATAAAGGAATAACAAAAAGTTACACTATATTTCTTTTGTGAGTTTATCTTTTTTTATGAGTCTGGTTGCAAGGTAAATGTTGTCCAAACCTGCTGACTGAGGTTTATGTCCCACCAGGTCCCACATCCATTTAGTCTCAAATAAACACAGAGAGGCTTATATTAATTATAAACTGATTGGCCTATTAGCTCAGGCTTAGACCAAATGTTATCATCTTATGCAGTCTATTTTAAGTCAGACTTGAAACACATATATACTACATGGTAGCAAATACCATCTTAAATTTCTACCAACATACAAAAATCCATACCAACCCAAAATATTTGAGACTTGTTGTTGCTTCCCTGGTCTAAAAAGAGATAAAGTAATAACCAGAGACCTCACTGGGACTAAAGTTTTCGAAATATTGCTTTGGGTTATGAGATCATCTTAAGATGTTGAAGTAACATGGCATGTACTCTTTAACCTTGGTAAAGATGGTTGTGAGTTATGTGGCTGCCTACTTCCTGACAAAATCACCAGCAATAGGGAGGAAAGTCACATGGTTGTTATTAAAAACATGTTTTCCTGGTAGATTTCTCTCTTCACATATATATATATATATATTTCTATTCAGAAAAAGGCAGGCTTTGCATTGATATCAACAAAACTTTGGCACAAAAGGTTGTGGTAAAATTAAGCACATCCCCTTTTATTAAGGATGAACAAGGCAACCCAGTATGAAGAATAGGGTCCCAATAGTCAGCAGAAGAGTCAGAGATCCCACTGTGAGTAGACCAAGCTACACAACCATAACATAAATAGAGGGCCTAGATCAGTACCATGCTCCTGGTTATTGGTTCAGCTTCTGTGAGCCCCTATGAGCCCAGGTTAGTTGATTCTGTGGGTTTTCTTGTGATGTCCTTGATTTCTCTGGCTCCTACAATCCTTCCTCCCTCTCTTTTATAGGATTTGCCAAGCTCCCTCTATGTTTTCCTGTAGGTCTCTGCATCTGTTTCCATCAGTTGCTAGATGAAACCTCTCTAATGACCTTTGGACTAGGCACCACTCTACGAGTATAGCAGAATATTATTAGGCATCATTACATTGATATTTTCCCTCTCCAGTTGTGTTTGGCATGATTCTAGGTCTCTGGATCATCAAACCTGTGGGTCATTTTGCTCCAGGCAGTGTCAAGGGTGGGCTCACTTTCATGGCAAGGGTCACAGGCTAGACCAGTCTTTGGTTGGCCACTCGCTCAATCTCTACGCCACAGCACATCTGTAGAAGATTATGTGGGCTGGGTTGGTATACAATAGCTCCAGTAGAAATCTTACCTGGTCACAGGAGATGGCAGGTTCAAGCTACCTATCCACTATTGCTTGGAGTCTTAAATGGGGTCACCCTTGTAGATTCATGGGAGTTGCCTTTGCAATAAGTTTCTACCCCTCCCCTAAGTTCCCCCCTTTTCCAGTTATCTCTTTAAGTAATACCCTCCTTTATCCCACACACCTGCTCATGCTTCCATCTCCACCTGCCCCCAATCTGCCCTCAACATCGATTCCATTATTTCCCCTTCTGATGGAGATCCATGCATTCCTCCCTTGAGCCCTCCAGCTACCTAGCCTCTTTGGATCTGTGGGTTGTAGCATGGTAATGCTTTGCTTTACAGCTAATAATTACTTATGAGTGAGTACATGTCATGTCTGTCTTTATTCATCTGGATTACCACATTCTGGAAAAAAAATTTTTAGTTCCACTCTTTTGTCTGCAAATTTTCATGATATCATTGTTTTTAACAACCAAGTAAAGAAATACACCACAACCTCAGAAACAAACCACTTCTAAGTAAAGGGTTGGGAAAGGATTTTCCAACCAAATGGATCTTAGACACAAGTTGGTTTAGCTATCCTAATATCTAACAAAATAGACTTCAAACTAAAATCATTCAAAAGAGACGAATAAGAACATTTCATATTTGTCACAGGAAAAATCTCTCAGGATGAAATCTCAATACTGAACATCTATGTCCCAAACATAAGGGCACTCTCATATGTAAAAGAAACACTTCTAAAGCTTAAATCACACATTAAACTCTACACACTAATAGTGGGAGACTTAGACACCCATTCTCACCACTGGACAGGTTTGTCAGATTAGTAGGGAAATAAGGGAACTAGCAGATGTTATGACTCAAATGGACTTAACAGGCATCTATAGAACATTCCATTCAAACATAAACGAATATATCCTTCTTCTTAGCACTTCATGAAACCTTCTCAAAAATTGACAACTGAATCAGTAACAAAGCAAATTTCAACAGATACAAAAAACTTGGAATAACCCCATGTATCTTATTGGATCACCATGGCTTAAAGTTAGAATACAACAGTAATAAATAATCCTCTATCATACTCAATTATGAGCTAGTGTGGGATTTCTTTTAAGTGTCTGTCTTCAATAAATTCTTTATGAAGCTACTCAAGTGCTATGAGCTTTCCTTCTAGCTCTTCTTTAAGTGTGTCTATAAATTTGGGGATGTTGTGCATTCATTTTTATTAAGTTCTAAAAAGTCTTTAATTTCTTCCTTTATTTCCTACTTGATACAGAAGTCATTCGGCAGAAAGTGTTCCATTTCTGTGAGTTTGTAGGCTTTTCGTTAGTTCAGTTGTTGAAATCCAGCTTTAATCCATGGCAGTCCAGGATGCAGGGGGATATTTCAATTTTATTGTATCTGTTGAGACTTACTTTGTGACTGAATGTGACCCATGTTGGAGGATGTTCATGAGAGGATGAGAAGAAAACATTCTTTTGTGTTTGGCTGAAATGTTCTGTAGATATCGGTTAGATCCATCTGGTTCATATTATTTGTTAGCTCAAGTGCTTCTATTCAGTTTTTGTCTGGATGATCTATTCATTGATGAGAGTGAGGTATTGAATTCTTCCGCGCTCAGGGTCTGAGGGTCATTATGTAATTTAAGCTATAAGAGTGTTTCCTTTACAAATGTGGGTGCCTTTCGTTTGGGGGCATTGATGTTGAGAATTGAGTCATCATCTTGACAGATTTTTTTCTTTTATGAGTATGAAGTATCCTTCTACATCTCTTTCGATTAACTCTGGTTTGAAGTCTATTTTGTTAGATATTCCAACAACTCTACCAGTTTGATTCTTGGGGCCATTGCTTTAAAAAATCTTTTTTCCAATCCTTTACTCTGAGCAATCTCTATCTTTAATGCGAACGTATGTTTTTTGTATGGAGTAGAAGAATGGATCTTGTTTTTGCATCTATTCTGTTAATCTGTGTCTTTTCATTGGGGAATTGCATCCATTGATATTGATATATATCAATGACCAGTGGTTGCTAATTCCTATTATTTTGTTCTGACTGTCAGTGGTGGTGGCGGTAATGGTGGTAGTGGTGGTAATGGTGGTGGTGGTGTGTGTGGAGGGGGAGAGAAAAGAAAGAGTTCTCTTCATCGAGGGGGGCATTTTTGGGTTAGGGAGAAACAAGGCTCCAGGGAACCCCCCCCCATGAATCCACAAGGATGAATAATCACAGCTAAAACTCCTAGCAATACTGGAGAAGATGCCTGAACTGGACATCTACCATAATCAGATTGGTGACTATCCTAATCAGAGATACTTTACCCAGTAATTGATAGAAGCAGATGCAGAGATCCACAGCCAAGCACTGGACTGAGCTCTGGAAGTCTCGCTGAAGAAAATGAGAAGAAATTGTATGAGCCAGGGGGTTAGGATGGGGGAACCCACAGACCATTGACCTGAACTCATGGGAGCTCATTGATTCTGAACCATCATTGAACAAGTCTACATGGGACCGACTTTGGCCCTCTGCATGTGTGTGTGACAGTTGTATAGCTTTCTCTCTTTGTAAGGCTCCTAGTAGTGAGATTAGGATATATCCCTGGTGCTTATCCAGCCTTTGGGAACCTGTTCCTCATGCTGGATTGATTACCTTGTCCAGACTTGATGCAAGAGGAGGAGCTTGGTTCTGCCTCAACTTGATGTAGCATGCTTTGCTCAAGCCCTTGGGCAGCCTGCCCTTTCTGTATGAAGATGGAGAAAGAGTGGATGGGGAGGGGATAGATGGGAAATTGGGGAGTGGGGTGGCAGGAGGGAAAAACAGTGCAATCATTCTATAAAATAAATGAAAAAAAATGTTACTTAAATAAAATTTTAAAAAGGGAGAGTAAAACGACAACAACAAAAACGTAAAGAAATCTACATCTATAGAGGAGGAGAGAGAGGGAGTCATGAAACACAGCACTGTGCAGGTGTATTCCTACAAGTTCCAAAGGGGATGAGAGAACTGAAGCCATGGGGCTGGGGGCTGGAGCCAGAGATGGCCAGGAGAGAACAGGGGGAAAGGGAGCTAGTACGTGTCTTTAACAGAGACCCATAGGGTACCAAAGATCAGAGTCAAGAAAGAAAGTTGCCCACTTGGTGGGAGCTCTCAGGGCTAAGAAGCTGGCTCCTGGAGAAAAAGATACCTATGGCATTTGACAAGGAGAAACAAACAATAACTGAGAAGCACATATGTGTCTGTTTGGGCGGCACCAAAGGTCGGAGGGAAGCAGCCAATGGAAAGTTGGACCCTCAGATTTGGAATCAAATCCGTAAACAAATGATCTGTATAAACCTTAGGAGAGTTATATTGGCGGCTTGGTTCAGAGCAGGCCCTACAGGGGAGAACCATTGTGCACCTGCAGCTGGACAGCTCTCTTGCTTTTTCTGTTCCCGTCTGGCCCTGGCTTCCACTTTGCATCAACTGTAATGTGAACACAGGACATTTCCCGTGTGAGGAGGGAGACCAGACAAAAACAAGCAGGGCTTGAAGCGAAGAAGAAACAAGAAATAGGGAATGGAGGATTTTTTTCCATTTCCCTGGATTGTTTACAGTATTTTTAAGGTTTCCAGATAAAGTTTAAATTTAGGGTACCTTTAGTGGGTCACATTTGGCTCGATTATCTAAGGGGTATTGAGGCTACATTTGACCATAAAGGCAGATGAGTTTAGAAGCCCTTAGGTACAGCACTAGGTGGAACAGTTGGGCATTCTCCAAAAGGCATCATACAGGGGAGCAACACAGCTCACATAAGTGAGGTAGACAGAGTAGGAGGGCCAAGGCCTGAAGTCCAAGGCATCCCAAGTACTTAGGGGGAACTGAATGCAGAAAGAATATGTCTAATAGTGGGTCATCACTTCACAGTTCAAGGGCCAGGTCTAAAATCCTGAGAGACATGGGCACCTGGTACCGGGACTTTCAAATGAAGTCAGAAGGTGAAACCCATTCTTGAACAAATGAAACCTTAGTTAAACTAAAAGGTTAGAGGTAGGTACCTCCACCTCCAAGTGTACCAGACTCCGAGAAGCATTTACATCAACTGAGAGAGATCACTCACCAATTGCTGAAATCCCAGCAATTGGTGAACTAGAAAATGAGTCTGTTGCAGGTGGACTGGGGCCAAGGGATAGGGTCTGCGTGTGTCTTAGATCCACAAGAGGAAGCATACAGACACTGGGATATGCTACCAAGTCTTGGCACTAATGTTATGATTAACATAGCCGAACCAATGTTAAGAGTGGTGGAAGATCCTTGTAGGGTAGGGGCCAAGGTACACAGTAAAGAGATCACACCACATAATGGCTTTCATTTAACAAGTTTAGTGGCCGGCATGAAAAGCTGCCCTAGAGTGGGGACACGAAAGAGCCAAGTGACAGAGATAGAGGGAGATAGACTGGGAGACAGAGAGACAGGAAGATGGAGCAGAGTGATCTGGGATGACAGGGACCTTTTAAAGGGTTGGCAACTCGAATAAAGCTGCTGAGTTGCTGAGTCCCTGAGGGCAGGCTGGGAGAATGCCTGACTTCTAACCCCAGATAGTGAGACCCATGGGTGATCCAGGCAAATTTTGTTCCTGGGTATGGAAATGCTGACACTTAGGAATGGGGACGGGCTGCTGGGGGCTAAGGAGGTCCACAGAGGGAGGCAAGCAGAATATTCCACCGGGATTATGCTTACTCCCCCCTGGGGATGGGAGCAAAGATTAGATTGAGGAGTCACCATTGCAGAAGGTCTGTTCCATCGCTAGGGATGAGACTGGGGGCAGATATGACTTGGAAGGATGGCAGGAGAGGTGAAGATCTGCAGATTGCCTACTTGCTTCCCTGGTCAGGGAGTGCCTGCTGAAACTGGGATTTGGGATAAGGCACTAAAATGAATGAGGAGAAAGAAGTCAGGACAGGACCGATATGTATGATCCCCTGGAGATGGGGATGGGCAGGGGTGCGGCTGCAGCAGCTGTTGTGCTGCAAGGCTGGGAACGAGACTGTCATAACTGTTTTGGAAAAGCCCAGGGAGAGGTGAAGATCTGCAGTCAGCCTACTTGCTTCCCTGGCAGGAATGGCCCACGGGTTCCTAGGGAATGCTTGTGATAAAGCTGTCAGTATGGAGGCACTAAGAAGCAGAAGGCCTTAGAGAGGGAGCAGTGGTGGGTGGAGGCCTCTGTCGATGGTCTGCTGCAGGGCTAAGGACGAGACCTGGAGATTGGAATTGGAGAGGAAAGGACTCATGAAGAATTGCAGTTGTTCTACCTGTTACCCTGGTAACATATAGTGTCCTTTATTGTTCATTTCTTAAACATGTAATACTACTTATTTAAAATAATTTAAGCATTTCTAAAACACAACAAAACAAACAAACAAACCAAGTGTTACAAAGTAAGTTTAAATAGTAGAGGTTCTTGAACTTCATTGATATAGTGGCACTTTGCTTTGCTGGGCATGGAGAGTTCTATATTTCGTTTTAGAAAGAAAAGGTGTTGACTACTTGAGTTTTGGTCACGGTGCATGCACCTTTTCTTAGAAATGAAATTTTCTTGAAAAACCAAAAAATAAAAAAAAAGAAATGAAATTTTCTTATGCTCTTGTGTTTCTTTGTACAACATAGGGAAAGGGGCTTTGCCAGATTTCAAGATCATCCAGGAGATTGCCTGCATCCCCCCTCTTGGGCGAGATGTTTCATGACCATATTGGGTGTCGCCAGGGTCTTCAGTGAATGAATCTCTTTTGGGACCAGTAACAGAACCAGAATGAAAATTTTTCTCAGCAATTCAGGGAGAAGACCCAAAAGTACTGTGGGAACAAGGCAAATGTGTTGATGTGGGAAGGTCATTTGCCTATCTGTTGCTTTCATTGGTTAATTAATAAAGAAACTGCTTGGCCTGATAGGTCAGAACATAGGTGGGTGGAGTAAACAGAACAGAATGCTGGGAAGAAGGGAAGTTAGGCAGTCGCCATGCCTCTCCTCTCTGAGACAGACGCGATGGAGCCAGCCACCAAGTCAGATATGCTGAATCTTTCCTGGTAAGCCACCACCTCATGGTGCTACACAGATTATCAAGAAATGGGTAATCAAGATGTGAGAATTATCCAAAAGGAGGCTAGATAAGATGGGCCAAGCAGTATTTAAATGAATACAGTTTGTTTGTTTTTATTTCTGGGGATAAGCTAGCCCTGCGGTAGCTGAGCAGGATGAAAAGCAGGCCTGCCTGCCTCATCACTATAATGTGTGCACAAACCAAGGTAAGAGATATCATGAAGAATGAATGGCAAAGCACTCCTTAGTGGTAGGGAGATTCCAGAAGTTGAGAGAGAATGAGAGTTGGGGTTAAGAAACCTCCTCCTTAGGAACAGGGACTGGGGAAGAGGCAGGCATTGAACTCTAAGGGCCAGAATGGGGGGGGAAAAGTATGGCAAACTGAGCTCTAAGGAAAACAGTGAAAGGAAACAGTGGAGAATCAACTCCTTTGCCTGCCTCACAAGTTGTCCTAGCCCATTCAAAATGCTCCTCCCTTCCCAGACTAAGGAGAGACTGGACAATACGAAAGAGACCTCTAAACCTAAATTCAACTCCCCATCTTCACTCTCTTGGGGCATGGGGTTCTCTCTTCTCCCATTCTACACCCAGTAGTAGAATAGGAAAAAAATCACCAGGTTCATTGACCATTTCCCTCTCTGACATTCCATGTGAGGAGTTGTCATTTATTTTCTTCCATTGAAGCAAACAGGCCCTCATGATGGATAATCCTGGTTTCTCCATTGCTTATTTTAAACTGTGATTCAAACAATACCAAAAAGGTAGATAGCCAGATGCTATGGCATGCACACATAAACACACATTCTCAAAATAAATAAATGTGATTGTTTTTGGAAATGTGTCTGAAAATATGTATAATTCAATACTCATTTGTGGTTAACCTGAACATCATAACCACCTCATGTAAAGTACTAATGCTTTGTGGAACTATGATATGATTGTGGTCAAATTTGTGATTAAACCTAATGAATGCAATAGACATAGCCTGAAAAGACACATGTCAGTCAGGGTACTCTCTACTAAGATATTCACAATGAGACAAAGAAATAGGGGGGGCAGAGCAAAGGCTCTGGTGGTCACAGATGCTGTGAGGGGTGGTTGGTGGGGAGGTGAGGTTGCTTCCAGGTCTTCTGGGCTCTGGTGGGTGGAGGTAGGGTACAGAATGTGCCTCCAGGGTCTATGATCTAGAGAGGCCCTCTGGCGAGCCAGGTACTCATGTCTCCTGGTAGGGGCAGGGTCAAGGTTGCAGTGGTCCCAGATGCCATGGGAGGTGTTTGGGGATGTAAGGAGGCTGTTTCTGAGTCCATGGGGCTCTAGTTGGTAGGGGTGAGCACAGGGTCTATGGCCTAGAGAGACCTTCCTGCTCTTTCTTTTCCATCTTCCTCTTCTACTAATTTTAAGGCAATTTTAGTGGTACCCTATGTGGGGCTTTGAATGAGACAAGTCTCCCCTAGGCTTAGATACCTGAATTCTTGGTCCCGAGTTAGTGATGGAGCTTGGAGAAGTTTAAGAAGTGTGGCCTTGCTAGAGGAAGTATGCCACTTGGGGTAGACTTTGGGAGTTCGTAGCCTTGGCCCACTTCTAGTTGGCTCTCTCTGCTTTATGTTTGCAGTTGATAATGTGAACTCTTAGCTGCCATTCCTCCCTGCTACGTCTTCCCTCTGGAGCCCTAATTCCAAACAAACCCTTCTGTAGCTTTCTTCTGTCCATGATATTTTATCTCAGCAACAAAATTTAACTGATCCAGAGATTGATACCAGAGTGGACTATTGCTGTGAAAAACTTGACCATGGTTCCTCTTGTCTGGTTGTTTGTTTGTGAAAGTGGAAGGCTTTGGAATTTTGAACTAGAAAAGTGGTTGACTGCTGTGAGCAGGGAATGACCATTCTTTCTGGTAGGAGCCTGAATGATAATAGTGCTGAGACCATTGGAGACTGCGGAAGCCCGGGTCAAGAACTTTCAAAGGGAAATAATATTATCACTGCACTCATGTGATATTTTGACAAATATTCTGCCTGCTTTCTGTCCATGCCCCCCGGAACATGTGTGAGGCTAAACTGAAAAGTACTTCTTCATTTTCTTTGGTGGAAGACATTTTAAGGTAGTACTAATACTAAATAAGTGTATATTTGTTGGAGGAGGCCACTTTGCTCCTTATTAGTTTCCTGGCCACCAAGCTAGCTTAGATCCAAAATAATCAAACAGAAACTGTATTAATTAAGTCACTGCTTGGCCCATTAGCTCTAGCTTTTTATTGGCTAACTCTTATGTTAATTTAACCCATTTCTATTAGTCTGTGTTCCACATGGCTGTGGCTTATCAGGTAAAGTTTCCAGTGCCTTTCTCCAGTGGTCCCTTGGCTTCTCTCTCTGACTCTGCCTTCCTCTTCTCATGCTATAGGCCAAGCCGGTTTTCTTTATTCTTTAACCAATAAAATCAACACACAGACAGAAGCACCTACCATACATATGTTTGTTAATGATAACACTTATGCAAGTCTGTTGGGCTCTCCAGCAGATAGGGCTGAGGCAGAGCCAGTCCCACTGGTCTCTCCCTGGGGCTGAGCAGGATGGTGAGTGTTGACCATCCAGACCTCCCCTGACCACCTGAGAAAAACACACTGAGTTGGGAGTCTTGATGAAGCAGAATCTCATTTAATTGTATTAGGCAGGAACATTTATAGGTTTGTGATGGGGGTGGGAGTCTTGGGATGGGGTGAGATGGAGTAAGGAATAAGGACCAATAATACTCTACCACATTAGCAGTGACTGGGCAGAGACGGGTTTAGGTCAGGATGTGCTGAGTCACTTATATGCAGAAGTCACGGCCAAAGACAGGTCTCCAAACTCAAGCTAGGCTCAGGAAGTTACACTGGGCCTCATGCTGGGGCCTCATGAGACCCAACACAAGTCTATAATGAAAAACAGTAAGTGGGACAGAAAAATACAAAATGTACAGTTTGGAGAATAAAGCACCAGGAAGCTCAATTTTAAAGGAAATTATCACCATTCAGGAAAAGCCAGCTTTGCAAGACCTTACCCTGCTGTTTCCAACTTATGAAAAAGCGCCTAAGGTGTTCTCAGCCCCTAGAAATCAATTGAATAAAAAAGGCTGCTATTAATGTGATTTAAGGCAGACCAAGATCCATTCTGAGCTGTCAGCGGGGTTGACTTTCGAAATATGAAGCATGCAAAAAGTGAAATGGTCACTTTTTTTTTTTTGCTCCACACTTTCAGATAGCCACTGCAGCAAGGCAACATGTGGCAACAGTGTCCCCTGTATGAAGGTTCTGAGAAGACAAGGGCCCTGAGAGGCCATTGTATGACATTGTAAAGGTGAAGTGTGGGTTTCAATGGGGGCTTCAAGATGTTGGAGATGCTAGAGTCACGAGACATCTTTCAAGGAGAGCTACATACAAAGAGTTGAAAGAGAGAGAGAGAGAGAGAGAGAGAGAGAGAGAGAGAGAGAGAGAGAGAGAGAGAGACCTTTGTTGCAGGAAGCAAAGCTGGAAAGGCAGAGCCCTTTGAGTATGTTGAGAGCACTGCCTGCTCTTCCAAAAGCCCTGAGTTCAATTCCCAGCAACCACATGGTGACTCACAACCATCTGAAATGAGTTCTTGTACCCTCTTGAGGAAGAGACCTGGTCAGTTGTCCTCATCAGCTTAGATCATGAAACCCTATATGGACAATTTCAACAGACGCCTTGCATGCTTCAGTGTTGACAGGGCATAAATTTCATTTCATTTTCATTCACATGAAGCTATAGGATTTGGTGTTTTCCTGCTGGGTTTCAATCCTGCTTTAGTAGAGCATTTCCTCGTGATGGCACCATTCCTCCCTTTAGAATGGTAATGTATATCCTGTGCCACTCTGTCTTAGAAGCATCTACTCTACTTTTTTTTTTTTTATTTTGCATGAGGCTACAGAAAGAGATGAACCTGAGTCACAGAAGAGACTGTAAACTTTGAATTCTAAGCAATGCTGAAACTGTAAAATACGATGGGGACTTTTGAACTCTGACTTAAATGAATTTTGTATTATGATATAGCCATTGACCAGGGAGCAGAACATAGTGATGTTAATCAGAATGTCCTCTCTGGTCCCAGGCATTTGACTGTTTGCTTTGTAGTTGGTGGCTCTGTTTGGGGAGGTTTAGCAGATGTGGTCTTGCTGGAGGAAGAACATTACTGGTAGTGTGCTTTCAGAACCTATAGCCTCACTGTGCTTGTCCTTACACCTCTGCTTCATTTTTGTAGTTGACTGGGTTTTCCGCCTCGTGATCTAAACATCAGGCCTGCTTGTGCAATACTTCCCTGCCGTGTTAGACTCTTATCCACTTAGAACCATTAAATAAACAAACTAAATTAACTCTAAACTTATCCATAAGTTACCTTGGTCATGGTGTTTTAGCAGAGCAACTGAAAGGTAACTGATATACCGTGGTACTTTCAAATTTTTTCTTTGAACTTGTAAACTTTTCTTCTTCCTCAATTTCCTCCCCTTCCTCCTCAGTTTTCTTCCCTAGCAACATTAGTGGGATTCTCACCAAACTTTTCTTTAGATTTTTGGTCAACAACATGCTTTCTGCCCTTCTTCAGTTTTAAAGTATGAGGGAAGTCTTGGTAGTTTCTTCATTACTTATGTCAGTCTGTACCTCATCCAGATGTTTTGCCACATCTCCAACAGGTGGTGAGGTTTGTGGATTTAATCTCAGGGTAAAATCTGAACTATGAGGAGCCTTGACAGTGGTCTTTTTGAAGACATTAGTCCCTTTCCTTATTGCCTCCTGTATAGGATCCATATGCCTTAATTTCCAAGTTACAATGAGCTTTATCCATTTTTCTGTGAGTGATTTCAATAAATTCTTATCTCTCTTTCCTGGATATTGTCTTCTGCAACAGGTCATTTCTTGGAAAATTCTCCCAGATTGACAGAGAACTCTGAGTTTTTTTCTTTTACATGTTTTTCTCTGCACATTTGCGCACGCACACACACACACACACACACACACACACACAGGCAGATGTAGACATCTCACCGTTTGGTTTTTTAGGTAGGTCACCTTTAGCAATCCTGACTGTGTGCCCCACTAGTCTGATGTGGTTCCTTTTTTGTTCATATAAAATTTGGTCTTGTAATATATATCTATCATTTATCTGTCTGCCTGTCTGTCTATCTATGTATCATCTATCTATCTATCTATCTATCTATCTATCTATCTATCTATCTATCTATCATCTATCTATCTATCTATCTATCTATCTATCTATCTATCTGTCTATCTATCATTTATGCTGTCTGTCTATCTATTCTTCCTATCTATCTGTCTATCTATCTATCTATCTATCTATCTATCTATCTATCTATCTATCATCACAATTTTGAGCCAGTGTCCTGTTGCCTAGCTATCCTCACAGTGCAGTCTCCCTCGCAGCCAGGACTGTGTGTGGTATCAAAGCCCACCTTTACCTTTGCGTATATATTTCCCTTTTGTTTCCCAACAATTCTTTTTTTTAAAGATTTTTTTTCTTTCTTTTTTATAATTTATTTATTATGTATACAGTGTTCTGCCTGTATTATCTGTGGGCTAGAAGAAAACATGAGACCTCATTACAAATGGTTGTGAATCACCATGTGGTTGCTGAGAATTGAACTTAGGTCCTCTGGAAGAGCCCAACAATTTTTATAAATATTTCACTGTGTATGTTTCAAAGTTTGTTTGACCATTCCCCAAGTAGTAAATTAAGAAGCTAAATAAAACATACTTACCTTTTGAAAAGGACATTCTCTGTTGTTCAAATGAATTTATAACAGCGATTTTCTTGCCCTAAATCATGGCAAGCTAGTGTGATTGTCTTTTAAAGGTAGAAGAGTTGAAAAGGTTTAGGTTCTTGGTGGCAAATGTGTATTTAGAGAGAAATGCTGGAATCTTTCAAGTACCCTTTCTTAGTTCCTCAAGTCCGGTGCCCCAGATAAACACAGGAGTGGCATGCATGTTCCTTATCCAATCAGTAGGTTTTAGAGCCTTTTACACTCCTTCTCTATGCTGGACACTTTTCATGGACCATTGATGAATTCTACAAACTTACTGACAGGTTCAAGCTAAGTTATTACCAACACGGAGATTTGACTGCGGGCGAGTGCTGCTCTAAAAATAATTTATGTACACTGTCTTTTCTCATCTCTCATTATCCCGAGACAGAGGAGACAAATAGTAGTTCAGCCATTTACTAAAAGACAGCGTTGCCCAGTGATCCTCTGATATGTCTGCTTACCCATGATCTTTCATGAGGAAAGCAAATTCTTTGGCTCTCCATAATTGCATCACAAGCCTCCAGAAAACTTGATCATTTGAAGCAATAGCAATCACTTATTTGCTTATGATGCTGAAATTTGGTTAGGGCTTGGTGAAGATGGTACACATTTGCTTCATTGGATTTCTGTTTGGTCTGGAATTTCCTACCTGGACTTGTTTGCACCATGCAGTCTGTGTCTTCATTGAGTACCTGAATCCGAGAGCCTAAGTGGGTATCTTTCTCCTTCCTGTGTGATCTGCTTGGACTTCCTTGTAGTGTGGCCATCTCAGGTGTCTCGTGTGACTCAGCATTCTTTCACAATAACTGGTGTTCTTCAGAATACAAAGAACAACTAATTCCTTTATAATCTCGGGACATAGAAATTCAAGACCGTCTTTTCTACCTTATTTGGCCAAAGCAATCACAAAGCCAGATCAGCTTTATATGATAACTGGATAAACAATCTTTTGTTTAGATAAGGTCAAGTTTGCATTACAAGAACTTAGAGGATGGGTATGGTGCTACTGTAGTGGAAATATTCAGAAACTGTACTGTAGACAACTGGAAAGTTTGCAGAGAAGAAAGAAGTGTCACAGACAGAACTTATGAGAGTGGTATATTACTTCCAGTGTGCAAACTGAAGGACAGGTTCACGGAGGGCTCCTTTGAATTGACATTGTTGGACAGATAGAATTAGATTTGCTGTGTGAACAAATTGGCTCCAGGATATGTGAGCAAAGGTCCAAGGTGTTTTTGATGTTGTTGTTGTTGTTTGTTTAGTGTGTGTGTGTGTGTGTGTGTGTGTGTGTGTGAAGACACTTCAAGACCTATGAGTCAATCTGTTTCTGAGCAAAAGATGAACTGAGGGACAGAGATGACTAACATGATTGCCTTTCTTTGGCATTCTGGAGAACAAGAACATGTTGTTTTTGTGGATATTAAAAACATTGGAAAAGATTGAGATCATCTCTCATCCCTTCCTTCAATTTGACAAACGGAAGCAGCTTCCTCTCAGAGGACTGTTGTTAGGTAGACACATATATTTTTGTACATGTACATTGCCATTGACCCTAGACTGAGAGAAAATAGGCCATTTTGTTCCTGCTATGTTTTCTCTGGGGCTCAGCCTTCCTGAACCCTTGGCACTGCACCTGTAGCGCAAGCACAGCTGTGGATGGCATCACCAAGGTAATTATGAGAAGAATATGCTAATAAGCAGATGCCTGTGATTAATGTGCCTTTTCTGTTGCCTAGCAAACTCAAGCTGTATTTGTTGGGAAAAGCTAATTAAATTGAAGTCAGTCAGATGCCTCAGCAAATATTTTATTTGATGTCTTACAGGACAATGGATGGCACTGATGTTTATTTTTCCACCTGTGTCTAAGACTTGGGGTAGAGCCAGGCTTTGAGCAAAGCCTCTGCTCACACGAGTTTCACGTTGCACAAACAGGGGTTTGGTGGTGCACCTGGAGCTTTTTATCTTGTTAATGTTAGGGTATCGTGGTGCTGCTGCGTATTTGTTCTCTTAAGAGTAGATGAGATTGACTTGAAAAGTATAGACTCCAGAACTACTAATCCTTCAATCTAGCCTCTCCCTGCACATCTGTTTTGATGTCTTCTTTGTGAATCTCTGTTGTGAGCATTTTTGATTCTTAAGCATCCAGTCTCTCTAAGAGGCCTTGAAGTCTGTTCTTCTCCATCACAGAGGATCTCCCACTGCAACATCATGATGCTGGACTTCAATGCCTGTATTGCTTGATTTGGCTTCTCTTCTGGGACATATTTACTTGTTTCAGCGAGTGGAGGTCATGATGGTGACTTTTGTGTGGTAATTGCATAGAACAAACCTTGCAAAATTTCTTTTCCTTGTGTGTAGCTCTGATACACCTTAGAGATGGAGAACAGGAGAAAGTGTGTTGGAGGCAAGTAGTTGTTTATTTTGGGTTCAATTGATAGTTTTCTTTAAAGACTTCATTTGAAGACAAGATTCCCATGTAGACAGATGACCATCTAAGACATCCAGGCCCTCAAACTGAGCAACAACTGGATTCTTGGCCTTTCTATCAGTAGATAACCCTTGCTGGATTAGCCAGACCACAACTGCAAGCTACTCTAATAATTTCCATATATATTCCATTCTGTTACTCTAGAGAACTCTGACTAATACAACAATAAAGTTTGTTTAAAAATATTTCAGCAGAGTAAAACAATTTCCTTCTGAGAGATGCTGCATAGCCATGATGAATATGCAGGCGAGACCACCTAGCAGGCATTCTCCTCAGTTCCTGTTCCTAACACAGAGGGGTCCTGTACCTCACCGGAAGTGGCCAGAGGTCCGCCTCACAGTCTTCTGTGATTGGCTAATGCAGAGTGGTACATTTCTAGGGAGAAATTAAACTTAAGCATACATGTGTATTTTAGAAAATAAATTTCCCTGGAGGAATTTGAAATTCTACCAAGATACTTCCTTATGGTTAATAATTTAAATCAACTTTTGTTTTATTCAACCATTTGATAGAAAAAAATACTATATTTTGCTTACATTTCCCACCATATTTTCTCCTTTAACAATATATTTTCATTATTTCCTTCAGATTCTATTAGAATTGTTTGACTTTCTCATTTTTAGGGTATTCATTCATATTATTTTCATAAGATGTAGGAATTTTGTCATATATAGCTGCTTCAATTAGCACTAACCCTTATATGTATGAGATCACATAATACCCAACTGTAATCATGATTCCTAGGGGTTTTAGTTTGGGTTTTATTGCTCTGAGGAAACACCATGACCACAGAAATTCTTTTTTTTTTTATTGAGAATAGGAAAAAAAAAAGTTTCCGCCTCCTCCCAGCCTCCCATTTCCCACCCCCACCCCCACTCATCACCCCCACCCCCTCTCTACACCCCCTCCCCTCACTCCTCTCCCCCTCCCTCTCCAATCCAAAGAGCAGTCATGGTTCCCTGCCCTGTGGAAAGTCCAAGGTCCTCCCCCCTCCATCCATGTCTAGGAAGGTGAACATCCAAACTGGCTAGGCTCCCACAAAGCCAGAACATGAAGTAGGATCAAAACCCCTTGCCATTGACCTTGGCTTCTCATCAGTCCTCATTGTTCGCCATGATCAGAGAGTCCGGTTTTATCCCATGCTTTTTCAGTCACAGTCCAGCTGGCCTTGGTGAGCTCCCAATAGATCAGCCCCATTGTCTCAGTGGGTGGGTGCACCCCCCGTGGTCCTGACATCCTTGCTTGTGTTCTCCCTCCATCTGCTCCTCATTGGGACCTTGGGAGCTCAGTCCAGTGCTCCAGTGTGGGTCTCTGTCTCTATCTCCATCCATCACCAGATGAAGGTTCTATGGTGATATGAAAGATATTCGTCAGTATTGCTATAGGATAGGGTCATTTCAGGTTCCCTATCCTCAGCTTCCCAAGGAACTAACTGGGGACATCGCCTTGGGCTCCTGGGAGCCACTCTAGGTTCAAGTCTCATTCACAGCAAAGAAGCACAGAAATTCTTATGAAAAAAAAACATTTAATTGGGACTGGTTTACAGTTTCATAGGTCTGCTATCAACATTGCAGAAAACATGACAGCATGCAGGCAGACATGGTACTGGAGAAGGAGCTGGCAGTTCTACATCTTGACCCACAAGCAACAGAAGGACACTGCTGTACTAGGCCTAGCTTGAGCATATAAGACCTCAAAGCCCACTTCCACAGTGACACACTTCTTCCAACGAGGCCACACCTATTCCAATGATGTCAAACCTCCTAATAGTGCCACTGCCTATGGGCCATGCCTTCATACACACAGGAGTCTGTGGGAGCCATTCCTATTCAAACCACCATATTAAGATATAATAAGTGAGGTCAGGACTGAGGAGGTCATTACCCCCCCTTTTTTTTTCAAAACCATAAGATTGTAAGTAAAATTTATTCCTGAATTTTAAGCTAATTCAGTTAGTTGAAAAGGTAGCTAGTCCTTGAACAGGCTTTATAAAAATAGCATAACCAGCCATATATTAGCATGTAAGTACAACATTGTCCACATATCCTCACAATGACTCCCCCTCTTTTCCTTTTATCTCTATATTTATTTTTTTAAAAAAACTATCTTCTCTTATTTTACATACCAATCATAGTTCATACTCCATCCCTCATCCCGTTTCCTCTGCTTTCCCCCACCCTACCTTCCATCCACTACTCAGAGAGGATAAGGCTTCCCATGGAGACTCAACAAGTCTAGCACATAGCTTTGAGGAAGGACCAACACCCTGCCCACTGTATCTAGGCTGAGCAATTATCCCTCCAAAGAGACAAGCAGTAGGAATAAATCCTGGACCCACTGCCAGTGGTCCCATAGTCTGCCCCAGCCATACAACTGTCACCCACATTCAGAGGGCCTAGTTTGCTCCTTTGCTGGTATTCCCCATAAGTTATAACATTTGTATTGTATCACATGTGACCTGAGGTACTCAGTTACCCCCTTTCTTATATGATATGCTCTGGTTGGAGTCCAGTATCTGGAGAATTTGTGGCCTCTTTGATAAAGAGGAAAGTTCCTTGCCAGAAGGGTACCTTTATCTCTGGAGACCTGGTTGACCTTGAAGGGTAAAAGGCCAAATATTGGTTATCTTTCTTTGATCCCTTTATCCTCATAGGCTTCCAAAAGTTCATTGTTGGATGCCAGAAAAAGAGATTCACCAGTCTTATAATTTTGGCGTCTGTGTGGCATTCAGACAAGGCTAACACAAAGCAAACTAAATAGTTCCATATGAATTTATAGTTTCCCCAAGTGGTTAAAGTCTAACATAAACATAGGCAATTATCTTGATTAGACATGCATTCTTATTCTTTCAAGATAGTTCTCATACATGTTACCAGGAGCAATCAGTATCACTGTTAATAATCAAATATATATCATTCTTAAGTTTCATCCTCCAAAAACCCTAAGCAACTTATGCAGACCCAGTGTAACTCAGACTTAAGATTTCATTTTGTTTTCTTAACCTTTTATTTTCCATTCTAAAGACAAAATGTTATTTTGTCAAACAAAAGCCATCTGTTCTAAAGGCCATGTAAAATACCTGCTTTTCTTTTTTACCTTTTATACCAAAATTGTAATCTCATATTTATATCTCATTCTCAACTATTTTCTTTCATACCTACTTAATATTACGTTTCCATTTCATTTCCTACATTAAGAACAACCCCCTAGAGCACAGTTTTAGGGGCCACATTGCTGAAGAGTACTTTTTTCTCCTCCAGTGGCCATCAATTGCCAGTAGCTACCTATATGGGAATGGGATCTCTTATCTCTCTCCTCCATCCATGCTATGCTTTCAGATAGCCTGATCATGTGCAGTTCTTGTTCATTCAGTCACAGCCACTGTGAGTTCATTAGCATAATGTTTTACATTAGCTTTCTTCAGTCAGCCACTATCTCTAGCTCTGTTCCCTAAGCCTTGGAGAATGTAGTGTAATATAGATCTTCCCTTTAGGACAGAGCACTCCACAATAATGTATTCTCTGTGTATGCTGACAAGTGACAGACCTCTATTAATTGTCACCTACTGTAAAAAGGAACTTCTCTGAGAGGGGTGAGAAGTGCACTAATCTATGGGTATAAAGATAAAAGTTTAAGGGGCAATTTAATACTATCTTGATTTAGCAGAATAATAGTAGTAGGTTCTTTTATTGGGGCTATAACCCACATAATCACAGGCTTCTTAGGCCTGTTGACAGTATCAGAAATTAATGCTGCCTTATGGAGCATGATTTAAATACAATTAGAAAATCGTTGGTTGCTCTTCCGACACTTGTGCCACTACTACTCCAATAGGCATGCTTTGCCTGGCCAGTCATTGTAGCTTACAGGATTCACAGCTGGGTATGACCAGTAATTTCTCTTTACAACTCGTAGTTTGTGTAGCACCTCCTAGCACCATGAATCTAGCCAATAGAGATCAAATTTCTGGGACTGTGGTACTTGATTTCTTCATGTTCTCTGTTGCAAGCATGTTATGTCTTCAACAATAGAATCTTGTGGACTTGTGAACCTTTAGAACCTCATTAGCTAATAACATCAAAAAGTGAAACATTTATAGCACTGGGCTTTTTTATTTGTTTGCCTGGGGTGTCTACTAGAGACATTGATGCCCTATTATAGGGCAACTCAACTTTAGCTTTCTACCTTGTTTGTGTTTGGTGTGTGTGTGTGTGTGTGTGTGTGTGTGTGTGTGTGTGTGTGTGTGTGTTTGCATGTATATGCTTCTACAGTAGCAGGTTTTCAACACGGATTTTGCAGAAAGTCTTTCATGTTCCTCCTCTATCCTTCCCTCTCCTCCTTTACCCCTATATATAATCCTTCCTATTATATTATTCTCTTTTAACTCTTTATACCAGTTCATTCTATCTCCCCTCCCAGTAATATTTCATTCTCTCCACAGTACTGAAGTTTTAATCAGTCAATCAGTCTCTGCAGACACAAATACTTTTTAGTATTTATCATGTTTGGTTGCAGGAGTCTCAGCTCTCTGTCTAGACACGTGGAGTAAGTATCTTCAGCTGGGGTAGATTGGATTAGTTGTATGATTTAGGCTTCTTACCTGACTAGAGGGCTCAGGAAGGGACTCTTGGAGGAAAAAGAGTGGCATATATTTTACAGGGAAGTGTGGGGGTGATGGAATTGCTGGTATGGGTCTAATTCTTTTTCCTAAAAGAGGATGGTCCTTAGGTCTTTATATGAAAGGAATTGGTGGCCCACATCTGCCTATAGAAGAAGCCAAGAATGCACAATAGGGTTGAGTGAAGTTCACAGAGGTCAGTGAAGTTGAATTGACTGGAGAAATCTAGACTCTATGCAAAGGGATACAGGTCAAGGGCACTCAGCAGGGATGGACTAGGCTAATGTCATAAGTTGGCATCCTAACTTGAAAGAGAGGGTGTAGGAATGGGCAGGTGAAGTCAGGAGTGAAATATGTGTTACAAATTTAATTTTATGAAATCTGAGATAATTTATCCTTTCCATTATGAAAAAGAAAGCCTGATTTTGCATCATTGTCTTGTATCTTAATTTCCTCAGAGGCTTAGCCCTTGCTATCTACCATACCACATTTTCCTACTGTGACAGAGTCCTTTGGCTACTGGTGAGTGACCATAAAACCTAGGCTAGGTCACTTCTGGATAAAGTCCATGTAGAACATCTTACACTGTGCAGAAATATTCTCCAGACCTTCCTCTTAAGGTCGATCCAACCGAAGGTTCTTTGTACCCTGACTGAATCATTGCCTCCATCACTGACTAAATCCCTTGCAGGAGGCTAAAATTGTGGTTTGGGAGATACACTGACTTTATATGTGTCTTAATCACATTCATAAAATGTCCTAACTGCTAAGGCAGCTCTTGAGCTTTCCCAGTTTTTTTTTTGGGGGGGGAGGGTGGGGGTGTGTCCTAGACTGTATAAAAAGAGCAGCTTGTGCATAGAACATGAAGGCAAAAGTGTGAGATGGAAGGAGCTGCTCATTTCACGGGAGCCGAGAGGCAGATATCAGGGCTCCAGTTCTTTTCAAGGCATGCTTCCAAGTTTCCTGTTCAGTCTTATTGTTCAAGTTCCCATCACCTCCCAGTAGCACAACAAGCTGAAGACATAGGTTTTTGGAGGACACTCTACATTCAAATCACATCAGTGTGGAAGGGAGTTTTCTATGTGTAAAATGTCTTGGATAGAGAAGTTTGCCAGTGAGTGGGTGGGGCAATCAGAGTTGATTGCACTTTTGGGCTGCTGAGCCTTTTGGAAGCAGAAGCTACCAGGTAAATGTCAAATTCTGAGTCTGAAGTGTTGCTTTTGATACACTTACATAGGGTGAGAAAGCCTGCTTGTAGATGATTATTCTCCTTTAACCAAACTTAAGGGAGATTTCTTTGAACCATGTGTTTGGATCAATTCTTGTCCTCAATCCAGGCCTTGTTTTGCCTAGCTTAGTGCTACCAAGAAATCCTGCTATGTGAGTTTTGTGGAAATCCTTCTGTACTTGATATCTACTTGAATTCCTGTTTTCCCCACCCTTGATATACAGTTCCTCTTACTATCTTTTCATCAGCTTCTTTACTCATTGGTTATAAATCTCTACTTGTCTGCATTGTAGGTCGAGTTGAAATTAAACTCTTTACTTATGCTAACTATCTTAGAATCCTGTTGAGAAAACAAAACCCTAGCACATCCTTTGTGGAAATGTAAATAAATCAGTACTTGCTTACAGTATGGTGGTCCTCCAGAAGTCAAAAATAAAATTACCATGCAGCCTAGCAAGGTTGCTATCAGGTATACATCTCAAAGAAATAAAACCAGTATTTGGAAGAGATATCTACACTCCCATGTTCATTATATATCTAATCACACAGTAATAATGGTACACACTTGTAATCTTAGTACTCAGAAGACTCAGACAAACAGATATTTGAGTTAGAGGCCATCCAGTTATTCATAGCCAGTCCCACAATAGGCAGGACTACAGAGACTCAGTCTCAAAAAAAAAAAAAAAAAAACAAGCTAGTAAGCAATAAGAATAAGCAAATACAAAATACATGTTTATCACTTGATGAGAAGATAAGAAAATATACATTTGTACAATGAAAATTATTCAAGCATAAAAAGAATGGAACACTGTCATTTATGCCAGCATGGGGAGGGAATTATTTATAGTTAAGTGAGATGAGACAAATACAGAAAGACTTGTACCAGATAATCTAATCAATAGGTGGAATCTACAAAAGTTAATCTTATAGGGGAGACTAGAATGGTGTCTACCAGAGGCTGGAAGTGTAAGGTGAGGGGAAGAACATGGAAGAGTTGAGCAAGAGTTACCAAATCATGTGGAGGGGAGGTCATTTATAGGAGATTACACAATGGAGCCATTTCTCAGTAGGGAATTTTTACAAACTTGCTTCAGAAATCCTGCCCTGCTAGCCTTGGAATGTAGCCATGTGACAACACAAGGTTGAGGTCCCATAGCACGTGACTGAAAACTGCGACAAGATCTGAATTCTGACCAACCAGGACTACCCTTATTTGAATAGCAGAGATCACAACATTGAAAATTGCATACACGGCCACTCACATTGCCCTCCCAAAAATGTACTCTTACCAGTATGGACCAGGCCAGAAAACTGCACCCAAAGAAGCCCACCCTAGCCCAAGGACTTCTACACAGGGAGAAGCCGATAGTCCATTATTCTGTGCTCTGCTTGAGATTAGAGTTGTCCTGCTGGGATGGAGCCCTATTCAGTGCACTCAGAAAACTAATCTTCCTGCTGCGGTCTAACAAAGTGCTTCCTTCACCGCCTGCCACTTCCATTGTCTGCAATAACTCACTGGAAGCTAAAGGGAAGTGAGTGCTTCTGTTGTGTTGCTGTGTTTTCACCGCTCCCATAGACAGCGTAGTTTGCTGTACTTCAGATAGCTAGAAAAATGATTTTGAAAGTTTGGCCATGAAGAAATGATTGCTATTTGAGGAGATTGATATTGATGTTTAACCTGATTTTAAGCATTATAAAGTATATCATGTTACCACATTGATGTGTGAAATTTTATGATTTTATATAACTAGTTAAAAATAAATTTAATTTATAAAAACCTTGACATTTCAAAGAAATGTCAGAAGAATTTCTGCTTAACACTGGAGATCACATTAATGAAATGTGTTAGATGGCTTTGGTGACAAAAATGTTAATGGAAATTCTTTACTCCATCCTATCTTAGCTTGTCTGTGAGTCTATGCTTATTTCTCTATTCAATCTGATAGTGGGAATGGAAATAAAATGAGTTAAATATAAAAGAAAGAAGGGGTGACCCTTAGGTTGTTAGAGAAAGCTACAGCAAATTACACTATTAACTATTTACCTAAATAAAAACCCATAATAATGTAAAAGGAGACTGTGTTGGTTTCCCAGGGACCCAGACACAATGACATAGAAGCTATATTAATTACAACACTGTTTGGGCAATGGCTTAGATGTATTCTTAGCTAGTTCTTATATCCTAAATTAACCCATTTCTATTAATGTATGTATCACCATGAGGCTGTGACCTACCGGTAAGGTTCCAGCATCTTTCTCTTTTGTCAGCTACATGGCACCTCCCTGACTCTACCTTCTTTCTCCCTCCATTCAGTTTAGTTCTCCAGCCTAGCTCTATTCTGCCCTGCCATAGACCAAAGCAGCTTTTTTAAAAAAAAAAAAAAAAACCAACAATAGTAATAAAACATATTCACAGCATACAGAGGGAAATCCTACATCAACAATAACATAATTCCATGTATAAACATGCATATATACTTGTAATGAACTTTTCACCTGAGCTGATGATGCTCACTTCAAGAGCCAAAGACCACCTAACATGGTATCCAGACATGAGAAGCCCTCTTTTGAGTTGTTGGCCAGAGCTACTCAAGAAATTCCACAAACGCATATCTCTTTGGCTCTGGAAGGGAGTTTAAACAATACAATAGAAAAAAGACCACTGACAAGAATACCAGAGAAAGCCTTAAGAATATGAACGAGTGTGGGTCAATTCTATTTCATCCCCCGCTATTTATGCATAGAATTTATGAGTTATTCCAATGCCATATAGGTTTCCTTTTAAGATTCGAGGAACAGGCAGGTCTTTTCTAATACAAAGATATTGTTCTCATTGACTGTCACATGCTAAATGAAGGCAGAGATTATTTTCTAGACGATTGGCAACAGATAGTTAGGTACAGTAATAATCACCTTTCATCAGATATTCCTTTTATCAGCTTCAGAAAATTATAGTTTGCACTTCAAGAACTTTCTAAAGAGTACTTACGTATGCTAAAATCCAATATTGTTGCATTTGGGATGATCAGATTAGTCCCCCGAATAGCCCCCATTCATACTGCTAAATGTTTGTATATCATCTTTTGTCAAGACAACTGGAATTAAAGGATACAGACAATCCTTAGCAAAATAGCACTGCAGTGTTTCTTATCTCAGGTATGCCTCCTATTCCTCCTGACCGAAGCCACTTCAATTCTGCATTAACATGCCACACAGGAAGTAAACATAGAAGCATCATTTGGGGGCCAGTACTATAGTGTCGTTGCTGTTTCCCCAAAGTCTCAGATTGATAAGGTAGGTCTTGATGTCTCTTCAAGTTGTCTGCTTATCCTCCCTCATCGGAACATCTCCTCTTGATTAGTTTGTCATCTATCTTCAGACATTCCATTTATCTGGTGTTTTCTGGGATGCTGTCCTGGTTGGATGCATCAAAGTCGGGGCCACCTGGGACTTCATTTATTCTGAAAAGACTCAAGCACAATCTTATATGAGTACTAAAAGAGTAACAAGCCCTTTTCATTGATGAGTTTCTAGATCTTTCCACTTCACATATACTTTAGGCTCTGTTTCTTTTAGGGTAAAATGGTTTTGGGCAGCATAAAAGACATTTTCCTTTAAGGTGAAAATTTAAAAAAAAAAGACATTTAAATTTGCTATAATGAAATATATCAGATTATGTGTGGATATAGACAGATGAAGCTTCCTACACCATTTTAATTTTTTTTTAGTTTGTCAATTAAGTATTTGATTGTGTCTTGTAATAGCTTTGCCCTGTGGATTTTAGAAATTTTAGGAACATGATTAATATTAAAATTCATTGAATCACTTTCTACCATAAGCAGAACCATTAACAGCATTTAATTGTAATGAGAGCCCTAGGAAGAACAGGCACAAAATTTTTTGACAAAGTCAAGTTTTAGATATGACAGCATGGTTATTTTCTTGGATCTTCGGAGCTTCGTGCCTGTAGCTGGCCAGTCAGAGATGGGTACCCTGTATTCCTCTATGTAGTGAACTTTAGCACACATATCTACACACCTGACCACAGAGAATGCCCCATAAACAGAAAGCTGTAGTTTCAGATGTCAAGACATTATTAATTATGCACTAGGAGTTTATAATACTGCATAAAATAACCCCTTCAATAGAGGATAGGCTCTCACGAACCTTTTAAAAGACCTCCTTTGTTAGAGTTTGACCATTTTTCAGACCAAGAGTAGGTATAAAAAGTAAAAAAAAAAATTTATTAAAATTATTACAATTTTTTTATTAAACAAAAAAAGAGTAAAAAAAATCAAATAAAACCTACTTAATTGACAGTGGCCACTGAAGTTTATAAATCTAAACCTAAATCTTTACTAATTTAAGAGTTGAATCTTTAAAATTTAGGACAATTTTAGTTTTGAGCTAAAGACCTTTTTATTAAGTAACAAAATATTTAGACGTTTCCGAGAAATAGTCATAGATAATCCTGAAGGAAAAAACAGGTTTTTCCATATAAGTATGAAAGTTTATATCCAACTGATACTGTAAAAAGAAACAAAAGTGTGGACACTACCAGCTTATAACAGTTTCATGGAGGAAGAATCTGTTTAAAAGCTTCAATTTTTATTGCATTGTGCAGATAAGACAGTATTAGTATGTATCAAAAATAGTTTTGGATGAAAACTTCCAAGTAATCCAATTTTTAACTGATCAGATCTTTGGATTAACCACTTTTGGTCTCCAAGGGAATTTGGGAAACATGCAATTATGTTTGGAAGTTCTTGTGTTAGCCACCATTTTATCTACAAGAACTAAGTTAAAGGAAAGAATTATTCCAATTCACTCCCATTTTTCTTTTAAAATACAACTTAAGCCTTTTTATATTATTATTACATTTTTAATTTGCATAAAACATACATTTAAAAAGTGAAAATTTAGTAATAAAAGGCAGATAAAATTTGTTGTTTCAGCAGTGTTGCTTTTAAACTGATTAAGCCATAGGTGACCATCGACATCAACAGAGATCTGAGAAAAATAAGTTAGAGCAGAAGTTCAAACCCAATGGCCTCTGTATCAATCATCAAACACATTAATTGCCAAGTCCAGCATGTCTCTGAGGGCTTTGAAGACCATCTATTCGGGACATCTGATTTTAAATAAACTTTTATTTGTTTTTAGTAATTTGTTTTAGGCTTAGCCTTGAAAATATACAGAATGCTCAGTAGAGTTTGTCCTTGTAAATGAATGACATTTGTATTTAGCAAGATTACAAGCCTATTTTGAGCGCACTAAGAATTTCATCACTTACAAGGTGACTGACAATTAACTTGCATGTCTTAATTATCTTTAACAGTGTTTACAAGTAGCTTTTGTAAAATAAATTTTTATAGTTTTATACCTGCTAAATTTGAGTCTTAAGAATTTGGATTGAAGGCTTAATTGAAGACTTTGTAGCATCAAAATAAATGTTTCAACTGTAAACACAGTCACTAAGACCAAAAAGCTAGTTATGCATGAGTCAGTTTCTGTTAGCTGCATAGATCTTGAAATCTATAGATACTATTCATCAAACATATCTTATTTTTAAATGTATGGTTTTTTTTAAATTAAGACATTTTTAGAGGCCTTCTGCTAGCAAAGATATAAGTGATTAGACATACGGTTCGCAAATTTCTGGGAATTCAAAGCAAGGAGTCTGGTCATGAAAAATGTACCCAGAGGAGAAATTTGCCTTTTGTACCAAGGAAGAACTGGAGGTAAAACAAAAACCTGAACTCTTATAAATGTTTCTTCTTCAACACAGCCTTGTCTGCTCTATATGATCAATATACTGAGCCAGGGACACTAAGACTCAGAAATTTCTTGAAGATGGAAGCCACTCCTTCCAATTCTTGCCCTCCCTATTCTAGCCCCTGGCACCGAATAATCACTCAGGAAGTTGTTTGGTGGAATTAAATGTTGGAAAGACACTGAAGTGTCCTGATAGAAAGAGATGCATTAGCTGTGTTTTGACCTCCAAGTTACCCTGGAATCTCCCTCTGTAGATCCTGCAGGAAGATTTCACATGACTCATGATCATTTTCCCTGTTTTAAGTAGAATTGTTCCAGGTCTGTTTACCATAATGAACCATAATGAGAAACCTGCCTACTGCAGATTGTAAAGTGGTCCCTGGCTCGAGAATCAATATGGGAAAATATGCCCTGAAGAGAAAAAGGATTCAAAGAAAAATTGACAATCTCTATTTCTGCCTTTATATGAAAATAATTTTATCCATTTTTATAAATACAGCAACTTTAAAAATTTGTGTTTCTTTTACTTATATAAGTGCTCTGTCTGCATGGACATCTTTATACTGGAAGAGAGAATCAGATACCATTATAGATGGTTGTGAGCCCCATGCGGGTGCTGAGAAGCATAAACTTGAGACCTCTGGAAGAGCAGTCAGTGCCCTTAACCACTGACTTCAGGCCCTGTATACAACAATATGAATTAAAAAAAAAACATGCTAAGTAGTCTAGACCCAGATATGTGTAGCTCTCACTTCCCATTAAAGAAGCTTCCTTTTACCTCATGTGGGCATCATTACAGAAAATAACTAGTCAACGTGCAGAGAACAACGGATGGTGGAGTGTCTCAGTCCAACTGATGTCTGTACAGCAAAGCCCCTGCAGAAGGCTCCTGGACAAAGGGGAAAGAAAGTAGAATATCTGCTGAAAGGTAGTGTCTTCCATATATGCCAGGGCAACCACATACATAAATTACATACATATGGTTGCCCTAAAAAGACCTGGAAAATGACAACCCTGGTGAAATGCCAACATAGATGGAGACATCTGACAAGGCCCCACCCCTAAATAAAGAGCTCCAGGCAATTAAAGACTGACTGGAGAGGAAGAATCGGTATTCTCCAGAAATGTACCCATTTATTTGTTATCCAATCTGAAGTGGTCAGCCTTACAAACATGTGCACACACCTCTATTTCCTGGACACCAGGGAATGGAGAGTATCTGCAGAAGCAGATATGAAGGGCACGGGTGGTCCTGTCAGAGTGTTGGGATTTGAGCTTCGACATTTTGAACCCAGAATCTCGAAATGAATCGTGATTCCTGTCCATTAGCTTGTAAGGTGTATGTAGATAATCTTGGAAACAAGGGAATCAAGACTGAATTAGAGTGGGATTTTGGCTATCATGGACTACTACAAAGTGTGAGGGCTGTTCAAACCCTCCTGGCTTTGCTTTCATTGAGTCTGAGGATCCCCGAGATGCTGCTGATGCTGTCCGAGAGCCAGATAGAAGAACACTATATGGCTGCCTGGGAAGAGTGGAACTGTGGAATGGTGAAAAGAGAAGTTGGAGTCATGGTCCATCTCCCTGTGGGGGTCATTGCCCTGGAGATGATTACCGTAGGAGCTGTTCTCCACCTCAGCAAAGACCTCCAAGAAGGAGAAGCTTTTCTCAAAGTCGGAGCAAGTCACTTTCTAGAGACAGGAGAAGAGAAAGGTCTCTGTCTGATGAGAGAAATCACTAGCTGTCTGGATCTTTCTCTAGGTCTCATAGCCAATCTAGGTCAAATGAAAGGCAATAGAAGACCAGTTTGCAAAAGAAGTGGTGTCCAGGGTGTAATGTCTTTGGACAGGGTAGGTACAGGAAATTCAAGTTTTGTTTGAGACTTCATAAGCTTGGTGCGTTTAGCTCTTCAAATTTGTCTTGTCTCTTGGAACACACATAATGATGTCATTCTCTCTATGGTTTCAAATGGATTGTACAAGGCATGTAGTATCAAGTATTGTTACTTTACACTGTTTCATTAATCAAGATTGAATTTGCTTGAAGGTTAGTTTTTCATCAACTGAAATAAACCTAGATCCTGTCCAACTTAAAAAAAATGTACATACAAGCATACAAGCAACACTAAATACTCAGCAGGTTGTATGTGTGTGTACATGTAACAATAATACTTAAAGAGAAAAGTACTGGTTTCATAGGAGAAAGTAATCATATATTTCTAAATAAACCCTTTCTGAAGCATGCTGTGCATGGCTGAACATTAAGAATTAGTACAATCACTTATAGCTCATGTATTGCTGTCCCAAAGAACCTGAGATATGAAAGAGATATCCTAACTCAGCTGATCCTAGGTATACATCCTTTATGCCTAGGGCTAAAAACTAGTATCTACTTATTAGTCTATACCACTAGAGGTCTTTTGATGAAAGACTCATTTGGCATTTACCTCTATTAAGCAGCAATTTTTTTCACTTCTTTTCAGGTATATAATATAATTCTTCAAGTTGTTATAAAAATAATGTATTTTTGCAGAATAGACCTCAGTGTAGAGGGGCTTACAACTCATACATTTTTGCTATCCCAATTAAGAGTGGAAATGGAAAATGGCAAGGATCAAGTTAAGTAGATACATGCAAAAATCATTTTCAAAACAAGAACATAAACCTAAACAAGCCACAATTTTAAAAAAGCCAAACAGTGTCAGAGGTCAGGAAAACATGTTTTTGTTAAACAAAGATGTCCATATCATACTAGCTTCCAACAGTTTTCAACTAGACACTCTTTGGTAAGTTTTGAAAAGCCATTTACCAAGAGTTTAGAAAGGTATTTCAGTTTTTCTTTTGGTTGACACAACCAAAATTAGCTGCATAAAACTTGCAGTGTTCCACACGAATGTGTGTCCTCTTTCTGCAGACAGATCGAATGAAACCAACAGATACAAGAACCCCCATCAACACTCTTGTACAACTCTCAGCAATAAAGAAGAATGTCATATACCCAGCTCAGGACATTCTGCTTTACCTGTTGCCTGTGAGTGCTGCTCCCTGGAATCGTGCTTTCTCAAGTGTGAAAATCAGATCTGAACACCCGCTGCCCACACACCTCCATGCTGTGAACAGAAGGCCATATTTCCATCAGGAGGAGTCCCTGGTGGGAGCTACAACAGTGTTGTTCCAGAAGCTTCAACGCCAAGTCCATGTGTAGGAATCAGCCCCAAGAAAGCTCTGACTGAGCCAGAACCCCTGCCTCATGATACTTGGAGGTGGTCAGAAAGAGAGGAGTCCCTTTCTGCTTTCATAAGCTACCTTTTCAGTCCTTGGCGTTTCTTCTGGGGCAAATGAAAAAGGCACAGCCTGCCTGTTCCAGGATCATGTTCAGTGTTGGACCTTCCAGGGGACTGGAATGATCTGCTAAATCTATTGTCAGAGTATAACTTTGGAGAACTTCCAGGACATTCTGAATCCAAAACCTGCTTTCCGAAGTGTGCCACTTGCAACTTTTTCGCCCCTTGATTGACTTGTCAGCCAACTTTTCTATATGTCTCTTTTGGAGCATTTGACCTCTGGAGGTGCCCTCCTTGAGCAGCTTTCTCTGAGTAGGTTTCAGGCTGCTTTCCCTCAGAGGGACAAAAGGTAGTCTCTGTGAAAAGTGCCCATCAGAGAACAGGTATCCCATAGAGGACCCGAACATGGACATTGCAGACCACCGAGGGCATATGTCCCAGACTCTGTAAAGCACATGCTTTTCACATGCCCAGGAGGCCTTTTCACTTGCAGAAGTAGTGAAGCAGAAACTGCTTGTGCCCTCATAAGAACATTTTTGCTCTTTCTTCAGCTGTAGAGCTTTGCTGGTGTGGGAATTTCTTTTGTCTATGTGTTGCTTTTATTAGTTAATGAATAAAGAATTGGCTTGGCCTACAGCATGGGAGAAAAGAAGGGTGAAGTCAGAGAGAAGTCATGGAGCTGCTGGAGATAGACGCTGGGAATTTTACCCAGTAATCCACATTCACATGCCAATATTCAGATTAGTAGAAATGTGTTAAATTAAGATGTAAGAGTTAGCCAATAGTAAGCTAGCGCTAATGGGCCAAGCAGTAATTTAATTAATACAGTTTCTGTGTGATTATTTCAGGTCTAAGCTAGCCGGGAGGTTGGGAAACAGCAAGTGGCCTCCTCCAACACTTTGCCATCTAAAAAGCAAGAAAGGATTCCTGCTCCAGGAATACTTACTTGTTCTGTGTTAGTGCTTTTGAATTTGTCTAGGGCACAGGTGTATTTGACAAATTCTATTTTCTTTACTTAAAAGTAAAATAAAGCCCTTTACAACTTATCACTATGTTAAGACACAGGAATGCGTGTCTATCCATTTTTGCGTTTCCTCGGGCAAGACTCTATCAAGTTCCAGGTGACTGGAATGCTCTGTTAAAATCTGTTGTAAGAGGACTACTTCCCTCCCAAGCCCCAAGGGAAAACTTTATTTTCCCCCTTTCCCTATTTGCTAATTCTGTTGGCATCATTGCTTAGAGCTGTGGATCACCCATTCATTGTCAGATTTCCATCGTTCCCTAGCACCATACTGGATGACTTTCTTCCCCAACTGGTTGCTGAAGTTTGTGCGTCACTCAACTTACTGGGTCTCAGAGTTTCCATTGAAATGATGCAAGGCAAAAGGCTTTCAGGCACTGCTAGTGTGGTGGTATTGCTGGCAGAGATACTGTTGACACAGTGCTCTTAGAGTGTTGATGGTGATAGACACTGCAGAGAGTGGTGGGGGCAGTGGGGTGGAGGTGGTGTGGAGATGGAGGGTGAGACTGTAGAACAGATGCAGGGAATCTTGTAGGTACTGTCTTCAAAATGAACTCACTCTAAACATAGTAATGAACTGTAGTCAGCTGTATGTTCTACGGAGGAGACTGAGCAGATAACACAAATGTGAAAATTTTGCATCGTAACACCCAAGTTTAAGATCTGAAAGAGTTATTTGCAGAGAGATAGTGTAAAGATTTATTTTTTAAATTATGTATATGTGGGTGGAAGTGGCACAAACATGCACATATGAGTGTAGATATCCACGGAATCTGGAAGATATGTCAGATTCCCTGGAGACACAGGCACAGGTGGTTATGAGCTATGCAGAGGTCGGTGCTGCAATCTGACTTAGGGTTCTGTGCAAGAGCGGGAAATGCTTTCAACCACTGAGTTCCAAAGAGATAGAGAAAAGAACTCAAGGCGTTCTGTTGAAATTTGCTCAGTCCTGCACTGAAGAGATAAAGGAAATCCATCCCTAAACATAATGAAATGAATTTTTAGAACTTCCATAAGCAAATAGGAAGCGTAAAGGTCAACGAGAATAATGGCTAAAGGAGGTAGAAGTGCAGCTGGTGATCTCTTCCGAGGCCTGCACAGGGATCCTTGTTGAAATAGGAGCGACGGGGCTGCGTCCCCAACACCCCAGCCGCTTGGCTAGCTCATGCCCGAAATAACAACACACAAACTGTATTCATTTAACTGCTTGGCCCATGAACTCTAGCCCTTACAGGCTAATTCTCGCACCTGGACTAGCCCATTTCTAGTAATGTTTGTAAGCACCCCAAGGTGCGCTTACCAGGAAGATTCTAGCCTATGTCCATCTTCATCGCGTGTGCCTCAGGGAGCAGAGCTATCGCGTCTACCCGGGAGAGCTGAGCATGGCGTCTCTGCTCCAGCAGAGCTGTTGGGTCTCTCCGGGAGCAGAGCAGAGACTGACCTCACTTCCTCTTCAGCCCAGAATTCTATTCTGTTTCCTCCTCCCATCTATGCTCTAAGCTAAGCCAAGCAGTTTCTTTATTGCTCAGCCAATGAAATCAACAGATTGATATATGACACTCCCACATCAGATCCTGAAAGTGTCCACACTAGACAGAGGCTCTCACTTGACCGTCAAAACAATGAAAGCTGGACTTCCAATAAAAGGGAAATTAACAAGAATGTAAAGAGTGAGCCACAGAAAACAATAATGAAGAAAGACCTCCATTAATATCCTGGCAAATCCAAGCTAGTATTATTCATGCAAAAAAACACAGCTCTCTTCTTTTTTTTTAAAATATTTATTATGTATACAATATTCTGTCTGTGTGTATGCCTGCAGGCCAGAAGAGGGCACCAGACCTCATTAAGATGGTTGTGAGCCACCATGTGATTGCTAGGAATTGAACTCAGGACCTTTGGAAAAGGAGGCAATGCTCTTAACCACTGAGCCATCTCTCCAGCCCCACAGTTCACTTCTTAAAGGGAATAAGAGCGAGTTTATTCTAGAGCCATTTTGAATGATCATGGTCCCGGAACACAGATCTAGGTTACTCCACATTCTGCGTTCCAATATGGAGGCAGTTTCATGAGGTTTTTATAGTTTTATAGAACAAAGGAGGTCATAAATCAAGGTAAATTTAAAATCCGTTGGTGCACCAGGGCATGGGGAATGATTTTGTCGGCTGGTGACGTTAGCTGATGCATTGGTTCACCAGAGCGGCAGATTCAGTGCTCTCGGCTGAAGATGCCAGCTGACTCAGATGACCTTAGCTTTCGAACTGGCGAAAGGAAGCTACTGGCTTAAAAGATTCTAAAGAGTGTATTTACTGATTGTCACAAGATGCTGGTTCCAATACAGCGTGGGCCAGGGAATGACTGTGCCCAAAGACTAAAGCCAACCCAAGATAAGGTCATTAGCCTCTCTGAGCCTGCAACATCTCCTCTGCAAGAACTGGGATTCTAATCAGTCCCTCAGTCTCCACACACAAAAACTCCTTTCACTTCCAGGAGGTTTTAGTTCATGAGGTACAGTTTCTTTTCAGGAATTTTTATTCACAGCATTAATTTAAAAATAATGACATTAATAGAACATCTAAGTAAGCTATAAGGGGTTGTGTGGCTTGGACAGTTCATAGGGGCACTGGCAGTGGAACCAGGATTATCCCTAGTGCATGAACTGGCTCTTCGGAACCCTTTCCTATGAAGGGATACCTCGCCCAGCCTAGATACAGAGGGGAAACCTTGGTCTTGCTTCAAGTGTTGTGACAGACTTTGTTGACTCCCTATGGGAGGCCTCACTCTCTCTGAGGAGTGGATGGAGGTGGAGTGGGGTGGGGAGAAAATGGGGAGAGGCAAGTGGGAGGATGGGAGGGAGAGGGAACTGGGATTGGTATGTAAAAAAAATTGTTTTAAAAAGAAAAAAGAAAAGAACCATATCCCCCCAAAAGAAGTAAAAACTAAGGAACAGAAAATGTAACAGAAAATTAGAAATTACACACACACACACATATGTATGTATATTTTACAGAGAGAGAGAGAGAGAGTGTAGGGATAAGCCCTCCCCTTGGGGGCGGGCTGCCCTCAGGCGTTGGTTACTGATATATTGGGCGGGCAGAGGCTGCGCGCCCCTTCCCTTCCTCTCCTGTCTCCGCTGGCTACTCCGCTGGAACCTTGGTTTCGTGAGTCTGGTTTTGTTATTAAACTTGTTCAAATACCTATTACTTTGGTGATTTATTAATCCGACCGCTGCAAGAGAGAGAGAGAGAGAGAGAGAGAGAGAGAGAGAGAGAGAGAGATACATATTCTGAAAGTTCTAAAAGCTACAGGGTGAGAATGGACTGTCGTGATATTTCATTTGTATTTTAATACAGAAAGCTTGCCTGAAGATCAGAATGCAAAACAGCCACACTAGTCATCTATACAGGCTAGGCAGTGATGGCACACACCTTTAATCCCAGTAGCCACACTAGCTAGCCATAGAGGTCAGGCACTGGTGGTGCATGTGTTTAATCCCAGCACTAGAGAGAAATGTAAGGCAAGATGAGACAGGAACTTGCTCTAGTTCAGTCTGAAGATTCCATAGAAGAGCTCTCTAGGGCCTTGGCTGCCTTGCTTTTCTGAGCTTCTGGCTGAACCCCAATATCTGTCTCTGGGTTATTGTTATTCGTTCTACAATGGACAGACCTGTTGACTCCCAACAATGTTAAACATTCAAGAACAGTCTTTCAGAGAACATTAGAAGAATGTACAGTTTCTGAACAAATTGGATCCACATAAGAAGAAAGGAAACTTTCCAACAATATGTAAAGCAGGAACTGTTAGAAAAGAAGGAAGGAAAATTCATGCACTGTACAACACAGAATGGCGTAGCAGACATCAGTGGGAGTGAACCAAGGGAACGGCAGCTTCCGTGGCAAGGTTGGGTGACCCTCCTTCATCAACCCTTAACAGAGCGTTGCCGACCTCACAGAGGCAGCCTTCTAGTGCAGTCTAGGAACCTCACTGGCAAAGAGAGGAAAGGGAAGTGGCCTGGCCGACTAAGCACAACCCATTCTTTTTTTGACCACTTGCCCTTGTTTCCTTGCTAGTACTTTGTACTCCCGTTGCTAAGCACCTTCGGAGTCTAGAGTGTTGCTAGGCTTGTAGTCAGCTCAGGCGGATGAAATCGTCAAGCAGGTGTGACCCAAGAATGAGTCATTGCATTTTTTAGAGGCAGGAAGCTACAGTATCTACGCAAAGTCTATTCCCTACTAGTTCTTGTTTTGGGTGCTTCTCAGTGATTTTCTTTACCCCTGAACTTTCAAAAAGGAATGTGTGCCCTCCCAGTTACCTGTGGTGAGAAAGCAATGGATAACAAGGTCTGTAGGGCTTGAAAGAAAAAGCAGACTCTTCTGTTCACATTTTCATGTGGATATAGGATTTTAAATTGGCCCTTGAAACACATTAGTGCCACATCCCAGATGTGTCACAGCTACTCTTGTTTTAGGGCGCCATTGGTGTGTTCTGTCAAAGAGAGGATTGGCACAACGAATATACCTTCTGCTCTCTGCCTGGGCCCATTTCACCCCGTCTGTTTGTCTCCTTCCTTTGCAAAAAGTCAAAGAGGAAACAGGCTAAGTGCCTCCCCACCTAGATGCTCTTTTCTGAAGCAGTAAAATATTCTCACCTGCACGGAGTGAGAATAAAAGAAACCGCAAGTCCTTTAATAGCATGGGCTGGCCCGCCAGATCTAAAGATCCGATCTGTACACGTGCAGTAGGTTCTCAGAACGCAGGACTAGCTGAGGGAAGAAGACTGGGGGGCAGTGGTATTTGGTGTTCTTGGCGCTTATCTACGGATCATCTCCAGTCTTCAGTGCTGCCTCTCACTTTCTTTAATTGCACTTCTGGCTTTAACCACCACATTGTCACCAGATGACAGACCCCAGACGTTTTCTTTGTGTTGCTCATAAGCTTTTTATTGTTCTGAGTCTTAAATGCCTTTTCTTCAAATTTCTCTTCTCTTTCTCTGTTAAGCACATTAATTCATAGTTAATTATCTTCCCTAATTCTATAGTTTTAAACCACTCCCCACGTCTACAATCAAAGGTTAAATCCCAGCTTAGTACTCTGGGGAGAAGACAGGACCATTAAGATTTGAGCCCAGTGGGAGGTCTTCTGGTCACTGGGAGCAAGTCTTTGGTGGGGCTTATGGGACCCCAGCACCTCCTTCTTCCCCTTCATTCATTTATAATCATAAGATAGAATATTTCGCGGGATCAGAGGGCCTTACTGTGGGATGCTATCTTGCCAGAGGCTCAAAAAATGATGACTTAATCTAATGAAGCTGAGCAGAAGCAAATCTTTCTGCTTACAAGCTGATCACCTAAGTTATTCATCAAAGTAGCAGAAAGAAGGCTAATACAGATGCTATACCTCTTCATATGATCCTCTTTGAAGGCAGTGTCGCTATGCAGGTAGTCTAGCCTTGAGTTTACAGTTCTCCTGTACTAAACTCCAAGCTCTGTTATTAGGAGCTTGGATCATACCAGGATTGTAATCTGACCACAGTTTCCTCTCCCTCTTCTCTTCCCATTCCCTGCCCCCACATCCCCTCTGCTCCCCTCCCCCAATCCACTTCTCCTCTGTTTTCCCTTCCGAAAGAAAGAGGCAGGCTTCCCAGTGAGTGTTAAGAAAGTAGCATATCAAGTTGCAGTAAGCTCCTCCCCTCATATTAAAGTTTGGTAAGTCAATGCAGTATGAGGACTAAGTTCCCGAAAGCCTGCCAAAGTATCAGAGACAGGTCCCACTATCACTGCTAGGAGTCCCACAAGTGTCCCACTGTCACGCATATGCAGAGGGCCTAGGTCAGTCCTATGTGGGTTTCTTAAGTTGTGGGTCTCTAAGCTGTGGGTCCAGCATCTGCATTCTTATTAACCCAGCTTAACTGTCTCTGTGGTTTCCCTTGTGATGACCCTGACACATTACACACACAGCATCATACCTCCCTGTGGCTTGTACACTCCTTTCCTTGATGAAGGACATCTAGGTTGTTTCCAGGTTCTGGCTATTCTGAATAAAACCACTATGAACATAGTTGAGCAAGTGTCCTTCTGGTAAGATTGAGCATTCTTTGAGTATATCTATATCTATGCCCAAGAGTGCCATTGCTGGGTCTTGAAGTAGACTGATTCCCAATTTTCTGAGAAATTGCAATATTGATTTCCAAAGTGGCTGTACAAGTTTGCACTCCCACCAGGAGTAGAGGTGTGTTTCCCTTGTTCCACACCCTCTCCAGTGACATTGTCACTGGTGTTTTTGATCTTAGCTATTCTGACGGGTGCAAGATTGAATCTCAGAATCGTTTTGATTTGCTTTTCCATGATGACTAAGGATGTTGAGCAATTCTTTAAGTTTCTCTTAGCCATTTGAGATTCTTCTCTTGAGAATTCTCTGTTTAGATCTGTACCCCATTTTTAATGGAATTATTTGGGTTTTTTGATGTTTTTTTGATGTCTTAAGTTCTTTATATTTTTGAGATCAGCCCTCTATTAGATGTAGGGTTGGCGAAAATCTTTTCCCATTCTGTAGGTTACTGTTTTGTCGTATTGACAGTGTCCTTTGCCTTAAAGAAGTTTTCAGTTTCTTGAGGTTCCATTTATTAATTGGCAGTTTCAGAGACTGTGCTACGGCTGTTTTTTCAGGAAGTTGTGTCCTTGCCAATTTTCTCAAGGCTGCTTCCCACTTTCTCTTTTCTTTCCAGTATATAATCTTGGCTTCTTTTTCAAAAGTTAGTAGTTTGTAGGTGTGTGGATTTATGCCAGGGTCTTCAGTTTGATTCCACTGATCAACATGTCTGTGTTTATGCCAATATCATGTGTTTTTTATTACTACAGCTCTTTAGTAAAGCTTGAAATCAAAGGATAGTGCTGCATCTAGAAGTTCCTTTATTGTACAGGATTGTTTTATCTATTATGTTTTTTAAATATGAATTTGAATAATGTTCTTTCTAGAACTATAAAGAATTATATTGAAATTTTGATGGAGATTGTGTTTAATCTATAGATTACTTTTGTTAAAACTGGCTATTTTTAGTAAGCAAATCCTTTCAAGCATTGAGATATTTCTATCTTCTGATATCTTCTCCGAATTCTTTCTTCAAAGAAGTTCTTGTCATGCAGGTCTTTCATTTGCGTGGTTAGACTTACCCCAAGATATTTTATGTTATTTGTGGCTATTGTGAAGGGTGTCTTTCCCTGAATTCTTTCTCAGCCCATTCATTGTTTATATAGACGAGGGCTACTGACTTTTTCTTTTAGTTAATCTTGTATCCAGCTGCATGCTGCAAGGTGATTATCAGCTGTAGGAGTTCCCTGGTGGAATTTTTGGGGTCACACACACACACATATTATTGTATCATCTGTAAATAGCAATACTTTTACTTCTTCCTTTTCATTTTCATGCCCTTGATCTCCTTTTGTTGTCTCATTGCTCTAGCTAGAACTTCGAGCACTATATTGAATAGATATGGAGAGAGTGGACAGCCTTTTCTTGCTCCTGATTTTAGTGGAATCGTTTTGAGTTTCTCTCCATTTAATTTGATGCTAGCTTTTGGATTGCTGTATATTGTTTTATTGCATTTAGGTATGTTCCTTGTACCCCTGATCTCTCTAAGACTTTTTCATGAAATGGTATTGGATTTTGTCAAAGGTTTTTCCAGCATCTAATGATATGATCATGTTTTTTTTTTCTATCAGTTGCTTTATTTCATGGATTACATTGACATATTTTTGTATGTTGAACCATCCTTGCATCTTTGTAATGAAGCCTACTTGATCACGGTAGATGATTTTTTTTATTTGTTCTTGGATTCAGTTTGCCAGTATTTTAACGAGTATTTTCGCATCTGTGTATATGAGGAAATTTTTTCTGTATTTTTCTCTTTCTTTGTTGAGTCTTTGGTTTTTAGGGTATCAGGAAACCGTGACCTCATAAAAAGAATTGGGAATTGTTCCTTATGTTTCTTTTTTGTGGAACAAGTTATGGAGTGCTAGTATTAGCTTTTCTTTGAAAGCCAGGTAGAATTCTACACTGAAACCATCTTGCCCTGGACATTTTTTGGTTGGGAGACTTTTAATGACTACTTTTACTTCCTTAGGGGTTACTATCTATTTAATTTGTTTATTTGGTATTGATTTAATTTTTATATGTGGTACCTATCAAGAAATTTGTCCATTTCTTTCAGATGTTCTAATTTTGTGGAGTGCAGGTTTTTGAAGTATGACCTAATGATTCTCTACCTTTCTTTGTGTCTGTTTTTATGTCCCCTTTTCATTTCTGATTTTGTTAATGTAGATATTCTCTCTCTCTCTCTCTCTCTCTCTCTCTCTCTCTCTCTCTCTCTCCTTCTCTCTGCCTTTAGGTTAGTTTGTATAAGGGTTTGTTTATCTTGTTCATTTTATCAAGGTACCAGGTCTTTGTTTATTGGTTCTTTGTGTTGTTCTCTTTGTTTTTATTTTATTGATTTTAATCCTTGATTTGATCATATTCTGCTGTCTGTTCTTCTTGAATGAGTTTGCTTCTTTTTGTTCTAGAGCTTTAAGTCTAGAACTTTATGCTGTTAAGTGGCTAGAGTGAGAATTCTCCAAATTCTTTATACAGGCACTTAGTGTTATGATTTATGGAGCAGGTGACCCTGGCAGGTCCCACTTCAGGTGGGAGAGGCCTCAGCGAGTGGGACACAGACAGATGCACCATGTGTAGAGAGCTTGGGTATAGAATTTATTTAGTGAGTATTGGGAGGGAAAAAGGGTAAGGGGCTATAAGGAAGACAGAGAGAGAGAGGCGGGGGGGGGAATAAGGGAGTGTGAGAGGCAGAGGCTGCATCTTCAGAAGAAGAACAGAGAGAGAGAGAAAGAAGGAAGAGAGAGGCACAAGATCAGCTTGCTTTGGCTGGAAGGGCTAGATTGTGAATGGGCAAAGCTTGTCTCTTAAAAGGACAGGGTATCCAAGTGACAGGGTAGGCCAGCATAATTATAATCATAACAGTCCCATATTTCTCTTATAATAAAAAGGCTAGGAGTTAGGCATGGCCAGTTAAGTGGATGAAGGCATCAAGTTCTCAAGACTGCTTCCTGCTGATTTGTGGGTATTAGAGTCTTGGGACCTGAAAAGGCTGAGATGTTGATTCAGTCACATGGTAGCTGGTTGCTTCACTCCTGTCCAGGATTTATGGTATGGAGCTGGATGGTTTCTCCTAGACCTGGCAAGGTGTTGACAGAGCAGAGGACAAGGTTAAGTTTAGGAAGAGAAAAATTTCTTTAGGTGCTGGTAGTTGAGGAGAAGAGTTTCAGGACCAGGGAATTGAGAGAGGGATGTATCTGATTGGTTTAAGGCAAATCCTTCAATTCTTGGAACTCACAGGAATTCTTCAGTTTGTGAAAATATAAGTTTTTTAGACACATGCATTGTATAGACAGCAGCATATTTATGCCGGAATGACTGTGACAGATGTTTTTGTACAATGAAAAGTATCTTTAGAAAACAATTAAGGAGAATTTAAAATCTTGATCTTGCACTAAAGTAGTGGTAGCACTCTGCCAGAGTTAGATTAATAGCTTATCAGCACACTATTGATAATGTTAATACTATAAATGGCAGCATAATGAGATAGAAAATTTTGATAATTTGCATTTTTCCTCAGCTAAATAAGTTGCAGGTATACACCTTATACCTCAAAACACTTTTTGCTCTGGGCTTTGCATGTTGAAACACTTTTATTTAAACATGGCAAGAAGTTATACTGAAATTTGTTTTGTAGGGTTGTCCTTTTTAAACTGACAAAACCTCTCAGCTGTCAAAATCGCATCCGAGATCTTTAAGAAGGATAAAATTTTACTTGAGTTATTGACTTAAAAAATGACAGATAACTTACTCGATTGGCTAGCTAGAGCCACTCCTCCGGGTCCTCCATTGAGGGCAGAGGTTTTCAGGGCTGCATTTGCCTTTCTTTGTTAGTGCAGGGCCTGCCAGGCTCAAGAATATCCTGTAGGTCAGGAATCTGTAGGAAGACAAGTCTACCTTGTTCTGAGCAACTAGGCAATTGATTCTAATTCTCCTTCATCAACAGCTGGAAATCTTCAGGAACTTAGATGAAAGGCAGTTCTTCCCAATGGTTAGTGCTTTGACTTGATGAAGTGAATGGTGGATGGATGTTGTACTGTGCCCGTCTGTCTTCTGTTTTCTTTGGAGAAAATGGGGTGGTATTGCTAGAACCTGTTTCTCTGTTGTAGTGTGTAGCTGTGGGCTGAATTCCTGCCACCAGGCTCCCGGCTGCCTGGCTAGCTTATGCCCCGAAATAACAACACACAAATTATATTCTTTTAAACACTGCTTGGCCCATTTCTATTCATGTGTGTAGCACCATGAGGTGGTGACTTACCAGGAAGATAGCCTACGTCCTTCTTGGGTCGGAGCTTCATCGCATCTGCCCTGGAGAAGAGCAGCATGGCGTGTGCCTAACTTCCTCTCTTCCCAGAATTCTGTTCTGTTTACTCCACCCACCTATATTCTAACCTATCAGGCCAAGCATTTTCTTTATTAATTAACCAATGAAATCAACAGATTGATATGTGACACTCACATATCACTCTGTTCCAAAAAGTCTTTTAATAATTAAACATTTAAATGCCACATTCCCCAGATCTCTGAGTACTTGAGGGCTTTTTATCGGGTATATATAAGTTATGCCTCCAACTATGGATAAGCCTGTCTAGGGCAGGATACTCCGCACCCCGCCCATTCAAAATCTCTTTATCTCTCCTATCCTACTTCTGGAGCTGCTGGCATTATACCATGTAGCCCTGAGTGACGGTACCAATGTTATGATTTATGGAGCCGATGACCCTGACAGGTCCCACTGTGGGTAGGAGAGGCTGTGGCAGGTAGGAGACAGACAGATACCCCATTCAGAGAGAGTTTGTGTCCAGAGTTTATCTAATGAGTTTCTGGGGGAAGAAAACGGGGTATGGGAGATAGAGGGGGGGGGGGATCAAGAAAGAGAAGAAAGAGATAAGAAGGGAGGAGGAGAAGGCAGAGGGCACCTCTTCAGAAGACTGAACAGAGAAAGAAAGAGGAAGAGAGTGGGTGGAGCTTGTCTCTTAAAGAGACAGGTTATCCAGGTGACAGTACAGGCCAGTATAATTATAATATAAAACATTTTGTGTTATTTATTTTTCTCTTGGTACGGAATTCATTGTTTCATTTTTGTGTGTTGTGTTTTCATTTTCATTGAATTCTAGGAAGTCTTTCATTTCTTTCTGTATTTCTTCCTTGACCCAGTGGTAATTCATGTGAGAATTGTTCAGTTTCCATGAGTTCGTAGGCTTTCTATAGTTTGTGTTGTTGTTGAACTCCAACCTTATCTCATGGTGATGTGTTCTTCAGACTGCTGTGGGCTGTACCTGTGCCTAGAGAGTCTACTGGAAATACAGGGAATGGCTGGCCACAGGGAGGAGGTTGGTGTGAGGCTGGACACTGGAATGGTTCTCAGGGGAACAGAGAAGGCAGTTAGGTCCAGTAGGCAGATAGGTCTCTTACTTGCTTGCTGGTTGGTGAGATTGCAGGCCATCATTTATTTACGAGCTTTTTGGAGGAAAATACTGGTTCTTCCTATGTTTTCCTAGCTAGTCTCAAATTCCTGTACCCCATTTATCTTTCTACTACTGCTTTCCAACATCGCCACATGTAGTCCATTGACTACCAAAGCTCTTCCCACACATTTAGCACCTTCAATTTGTAGCCCTCCTTGCCTGGGAATTGTGCAGTCCAAGCCTGTTTCAATGAAATCACTTAAAACATTGTGGCGTTCTGATTTCATTGACTCTTGCTTTAAAAAGATTGTCCTCGGAGCTACTGTTGTTTTTCTTTATTCTCTCTCATTAAAGAGAGCCTGAAATCCCCAGACTTTTTCATTTTGATTTCTTGCTTTGTGGCCTTGGCAGTAGGAATTTTGCTCACATGTTGGCCAATTAGTTTCCCATCCTCTGCATTAGACTCTTAATTCCCTAAGGTAATCATGCTGTCAGCATGAACACAGCCCACAAAAATCAAGGTGAGGCCTTTAGAGAGGGAGCAATTAGGAAGTGCCTCACTTCTTTTCCCTCGGCTTCCCAGCAAAAATAGTGTCAACATATGCAGTCAGCTGGCTGAAGCTTCTGAGTTTAGTGTATAGTCATGTTTCTGTTCCTGGTATATATTATTTGAGCAGGTGGAATACACCAGAGAGAATATTTTTAACAATCCTATTAGGACAACTTTAAAGAAAAGTGAACAGCTCCATTGCTAAGAAGAAAAGCACATTCTTTTTTATGTAGGTCCCAGACTGCATAGTCCCAAATTCTCCTTTGAACACCAAAAAATAGAACAGGCTAAATCAAAATAAGCAGATGTCTTAATTTAGGTCCTGAGCAACACGCCAAAGCTCTGAAATTAAATGTCCAATGAGTGTGGTGAACAACATCTCATCCTGTGGGATGCTTTCTTTGTAAAAGTTCACAGGGGGCAGACACCTCTCATTGTAGGTGTCGTGTTCTCTCCGCAAATCTGTTTTTCTTTAAATTAAATTTTCAAATTAAATTGTCTTGACATGAAATGATTTCTAACGATATTGTGCTTTACTCACCAATCATTGCCTAGTCCAACAGTCATCAGAGAGGCTTCACCCAGCAACTAATGGAAACAGATGCATAGACCCACAGCCAAAAATTAGCCGAACCTGTGGAAGAGGGGGAAAAAAGGATTATGTGAACAAGAGTAGACAAGGACACCACCAGATAACACATAGAGACAACCAACCTGGGCACATGGGGACTCCCAGAGACTCAACCAACAACCTGAGCGCTTGCATTGAATTGACTTGGCCTCTCTGCACATGTGTTGTAGTTGTGTGGCTCGGTCTTTTTGTGGGACTTTTGACCAAGGGAGTGGGGGCTGTCTCTGATGCTGCTGCCTGCTTTTGGAACCTTTTCCTCCTGCTGGGTTGTCTCATCCAGTTCTAATAAGAAAGGAAATACCTAGTCTTGCTGTAACTTGATATCATGGCTGGCAGAAGTTTATGGGAGGCCTGCCCTTTTCTAAGGAGAAAGAAAAAGAGAAAGAAAAAGGAGGAGAAAGGAGGAGGTGGTGAGGAGGGACTGGAAATAAAGGAGGGACAGAGGGGGAACTGTGATTGAGCTGGGAGGAGATTAATTGACTAATCAATAAAATGGTCTCTTTGTAAATCAAAAAGTTACCTGTTAATTGTAAAATCAATATGACAGAGTTAAAGAAGGAAAGAACAATGAAGAAATATCATCATTTTTAGCCTCTGAACTTGAATATGATATAATTGCACTCTTTTCTAACTTTTCAGGACAAAGAATATCTGTTTTACTAAATTGCAACCATGGGATTCAGAGTTCCAGTCTCTTCTCCCCTACTATAAGTCTGGGCACAATGAAACCACCAAACTGGACCATTCTGTGTGTAAAAAGAAAGGTTTATTTAGTGAAATTCAGACTGCCAAGGTTATCTCTGGGGGATGGGCAGAAGGGCAAAAACTGTGGGAAGAACCTGCCAGTTTCAAAGAGTCAGATTGTGGTGGGAAGGAGCCGTCAAGTTGGAACAGCCTGGGAGTTACAGCGGTGGAGCCAGGGTAGCCTGCAGAGTTAGATCTGCTGTGGACAAGTCTGAGCTAATAAAAAACCACATGCCTTCTAGTGGACATGCTGGCCTGAGGGACCAATAAGGATAGTAAGGACTTTTCCGGAGAAACAGAAAACTGCTTCACGAGGTTGTGTGGAATGCTGAGAGCAACCTTCTACTTATCTGCCAGCAATCTTCCTGTTTACCTAGTCAAACTCCAACCTGAGCTGAGCCCAGATGATCATTTACAATATTATCAGCAGTGCCGAAGTTTTGGGAGGGCTGCTTTGGACCTAATACCTACATCGTGCTTGCTTAAACATTCTCCACTTTAAAAAACATTTGAGTGCATGAATCTTGTTCCTGAAGTTTTTACTTCGACAGAAAATATGAGTTTTGAAGTCATCACTCCTACTTGCTTGCAGTTAATTTACAGCAGAATCAATAGGAGAGTCACTGTCATTTGTGGATGCAAATACTGACAGACATTCAGGAGAGTGTATGCACGCTAGACAGTGGATAGGTGACCCACCCCTTCCTCCGTGGCCTTCTGTAGAATCATGTTCTTACTGAGTTCCCAGAAACAAAATACTGTCCCATAGAATCCTTTGATAACAAGCTCGTGCTTCCAATATTAACTGCTTGAATTTTGAGTTTATTTCAAATTTCCACAGCTTCTTTTTTTAAGTGGCTTCTTCTGCTTAAAAAGATAACCCATTCTTGATCTTCCTCATTCCATATCTGCTTAATTTCATTTGGAAGGAAAAGTGGTTTGGCTTACAATTCCTGATCACAGTCACTATTGTGGGAGGATTCAAGGTGGCAGGAACTGGAAACAACTGGTCACCCGATATCCACAATCAAGATCAAGAAGGAAGAGTCAGTGGCTGTCTACTCACATCTGGCATGCTCACTTTTCAGACACTAATGCCACCCGCAGTGAACAGGTTTCCCCACCATGATGAAAGCAAGTTGATAGAATCCTCCCACAGACCAAAACCGATGTAATTGAGACAACCCCCCCCACACACACACATACAACAACACCATTTAAGGTACTATATTATGCTTGTAAATTTAGTTTATTTATTCTTAACCATATAATACATTATCTTCCAAATTCACTGCAATTAATTTTACACTTTGAATACGCACTTGAGTTCCCCCATGTGGGATCTTTGCATATGATGCTACTGTGTACCTTGCTGGCTGATGTCTTGGTATCATTAATGAATAGGATTTCTTAAGAAGAAGATCTATCACAATTGGTATAATTATAGGCTCTTGATTCCCAGGAATAATCCTGGCTTATGCTGTTGTGCAATGTGGTTAGAGCCTCCAAAATATATTTATGCTTGTCATTGTTGCTTTTATTTCCAGCTCCAGTAATGTCAGACAGTTTTCAGTGATGGGAATTTATGGACTGCTAGCCAGGGTACTCCGTATCCTCAGCACCACACTGACATCTTTCTCCCTTGTACTTCAGTTTGACTTTGTCTAGATGCTAACAAGACTGGGAGTTTTTCATGTATTTATTGTCCCTTTTGAGCAACAAACCTATTGGAAAATCCTTGTTTAGAGCACATGCCTACTTTTCAATTGTGTAATCATTGTTATTCTGATAAATTTGTTTGGGATACTTTTGATATTATGGATATAAGTCTTTTGTTGGTTGTGAGAATTGTTGATACATTTTTCACTCCTATTCCTTTCCTTTCCCACCATTTCCTACTCCTTCATTCTAATATTTTCTTTCTTTCTCTCTTTCTCTATCTTTCTTTCTCTTTCTCTTTTCTTTCTTTCTTCCTTTCTTTCTTTCTCTCTTTCTCTTTCTCTTTTCTTTCTTTCTTTCTTTCTTTCTTTCTCTTTCTTTCTTTCTTTCTTTCTTTCTTTCTTCTTTCTTTCTTTGTTTCTCTCTCTCTCCTCCTCCCCAATTTCTCTCCCCTCCCTTGGTTCCCCTTTTTTTCTGTGTTCACTGAGGGTAGAACCTGGAGTCTCATGCATATATCCTTTTTATCCACTGTTTTCTGTACATCTTTAAAAACTGTGTCTTAAAATATGAACTAGTCTGTTTCTAGATGTGGTATCATAAAGTATATTTTGAGTTTTTTTCATCCAGATTCCCTGACTCATAACTCTTGACCTAAATCACAGAAATTAAAATTTCTCTTCCCAAAGGCTATGGGAACTCTCATCTTCTTCCACATTTAGTTTGTGGACATATCTTGTCCAATAGGAAGTAGGAGACTCTTCCAGTTCCCAGGGCATCCCATGTTTTACCCATGAGAAAGGAATGCTTAGAAATGCAATACAAAGACCTTGCAAGGTTGCAGCATCCAGTCTCCTTGACAGTATCACTGCTATGAAAAGTGTTAAAGTCTCTGAGGCGAGTTAGGAAGATGCTTGGATAGCAAGGCACATAGGGTTTCTAGTGGTGGTTCCTTCAGTGGGCACAGAAGCTCTGAACCCTTCCTCCCAGACCTCTCCTGCATATCTCTCCATCTGTAGGCTTTGTGGTATCTTCTATTGAGACATATTCTCCTGAGTTGTATTGGAGCTTTGCAAAGCTGTGAGTTGAACCTAATGAGATTGTAAAGGGGACCTTGATTTAGACATATCAGTCAGACACATAAATTAAACAACTTGGGAGCTGTAGACAGTATCTAAAATGCAGGATAAACTCAGTTTGTGGTATCTGACATTAACTTCAGAACCGGTGCCAGAATAGAACTGACTGGTGTCCGTTACGTAATAGATTACTCACTCACTGGTGGTGAGAAGTCTCACCTTTCAAGCTTACAAGCATCTGTAATGATTGTTTTGAAGGTTAAGCACAGGAAAAGCTCTTTCTCCTGACAAATCTGTCCACCTGACTCATCGTTAATGCGATTGTGTGTTCTCTGAACAGCATCACGCTTTCTGAGCTGATGTGCTCAATTTTAAGTCCACATGGGTGGAAGAGGAAATTCTTTCTCTGACCTTTAAAGGTGTCTAGATTGTTCTTGTTTCTTTGATTTTCATCTTAAATTGAAAAATTGCATCATTATTAATATACTTCAAAGCACACTTACCTGGGGCTTTTGTGAAACGGAATATGTATAATTTAGGGAGAACCTCCATTTCAACAGGTGAGAGTGTGTGCTAGATGGCTTAGCAGCTAATAGCACTCGCTGCTCTTGCAGAGGATTCAAGTGTAGGTCTCAGTACCCACATGGGACAGCTCACCTGTAACTTCACTTCTAGGGTATCTGATGTTCAGTCTGGCCTCTGCAAGCACCTGCACACTCAGGTACACACAGGTTTAATTATATATATGTATATATACATATATACACATATATACATATATATACATATATGTCTTTATATGGAAAATTGTTTCTGAAAAAAGAGTGTATGTCAATAATAATAATAAATAGAGATCTAAAGTATTAAAATTATAAGCTACTGAGGTCAAATAAACTCTGAACTTCATGTATCCAAAATTGATATTCATGTTAATAATAATATAGTGATCACCATGTTATGTTGGGAACTGAAATGTCTCAGAAAGCCTATGAATCAAAGGCTCTGTCTCGAGACTATAAGATTATAGATTCTATAGGTGGTTGGATCTAGTGCGTGGAATGTAGGCCACAGAGGTCAGGTCCTTTCAACGGATCCTGGGACCCAGGCCTTCCTTTCTCTCTGCTTCCCAGCCATTATGAAGTGTGTGGCTTTGTCTTCATTCATTCATCACAGCTCTAAATGGAATGAAACTGGTTAATGATGGACCAAAACCTGTCAGCTCCTTAGCCAGGGTAATAAGTTGGTTACCTCACAGTGATAGAGACGACAAAAATAATCACCTTTTTATGATGCGAATAAATCAGAAATATGAAGCAATCCTCTCCCTCCAAAAATTTTAGTAGTGTTCTGTCTGAAGATATGCCACTTGTCTAGAAATTCTATTTGCTTTGTTTTTGGTAAGGCATGTTGCAGGTGACTTCAAGCTTCACCTCCAGAAATGGATTTTTAAGACAAACCTTCAGCAAATCCTGGCACCACACTACAAGATTCCCATCTCCCAGGACACATTTTTCAAGTGTTTGGAAGTAGTTTTTCCAGTGGTAGCTTAGTGACAGGAAGAGCCTTCAAAAACAGCAGATGCAAGGCATTATCCACTGTTTATACATGAAAAAAAAAATCAAAGCCAAAAGCAGGTGAGGGGCCTGGTTTAGCCCCCACAGACAGCAAGCGACAGTGCTTGCATTTGAGTTTGCAAAGACTGGCTTGGGATCTGCACTTGGGAACTTTCATACAATACTGCTTTTCACTCCACAACATACTTTTCCAAGTGAATAAAGAGTTCAAAACCACATAAAGACATTACTAAGACAGAGAATTACAACCAGTCTCACTCATGAGCATTGATGCAAAAATACTAAATAAAATACTGGCAAATAGAATCCAAGAACACATCAGAACCATCATCCACCATGATCAAGTTGGCTTTATCCCAGAGATGCAGGGATGGTACAACATACAGAAATCTGTCAACGTATTCCACCATACAAACAAACTGAAAAATAAAAACCACATGATCATCTCATTAGATTTTGACAAAATATATCCCTATTATTTAACAAATAGAGCTGGCATAAATGGATATCAACATGTAGAAGAATGAAAATAGATCCATATCTGTCACTGTACACAAAACTCAAGACCAAATGAATCAGAGACCTCAACATAAAGCCAGCCACACTGAACCTTATAGAAGACAAAGTGGGGAAGTACACTTGAACACATTGGCACAGGAGACCACTTTCTAAATATACCCCTAGTAGCAAAAACACTGAGAGAAACAATTAATAAATGGGACCTACTGAAACTGAAAAGCTTATGTAAAGCAAACGACACGGTCAACAAGAAAAAACAACAGCCTACAGAATGGGAAAAAGATCTTCACTAACCCCACATCAGACAGAGATCTGATCTCCAAGATATACAAAGAACTCAAGAAATTGGTTATCAAAAGAACACATAATGTAATAAAAAAAATGGAGTACGGACTTAAACAGAGAACTCTCAACAGAGGAATCTAAAATGGCTGAAAGACACTTAAGGAAATGTTCAATATCCTTAATCATCAGAGAAATGCAAATCAAAACAACTCTGAGATCCCATCTTACACCTGAAAGATGGCCAAGATCAAAAACACTGATGACAACTTATGCTTGGAGAGGTTATGGGGTAAAGGGAACACTTCTGCATTGCTGGTGGGAATGCAAGCTGGTACAGCCCCTTTGGACATCAGTGTGGCGATTTCTTAGAAAATTAGGAAATAACCTTCCTCAAGACCCAGCAATACCACTTTTGGGTATATATCCAAGGAATGCTCAATTGTACCACAAGGACATGTGCTCAACTATGTTCATTGCAGCATTGTCTGTCATAGTCAGAACCTTAAAGGAAACAACCTTAAATGCCCCTTAACCCAAAGAATGGATAAGGAAAATGTGATACATTTACAGAATGGAGTACTACACAGCAGAAAAAAATAATGACATCTTGAATTTTACAGGCAAGTGGATAGAGCTAGAAAACATCATTTTGAGTGGGGTAACTCAGACCCAGAAAAACAATTATCACATTCACTCACTCATAGGTAGTTTTTAAACATAAAGCAAAGAAAACCAACCTACAAATCACAATCCCAGAGAACCTAGACAACAATCAAGACCCTAAGAGAGACATACATGGATCTAATATATATGGGAAGTAGAAAAGGATAAGATTTTACTCCAGAGTAAATTGGGAGCATGGGGACCTTGGGAGAGGGTTGAGACAGGGGAGGGGAGAGACGGGGGGGGGGAAGCAGAGAAACATGTAAAGTTCAATAAAAATCAATAAAATTAAAAAATTCAAAAGCAGATAGTCATTCTTTCTTTGATGACCACCAAACAACTGTCACATGCCATGTATATAAGATGCATGGCAGTCAGAACTGAGTGAAGGAAAGGATGGCCCCAGAAGGTGTTCTGTCCTGTTCAGAGGAACAGTTCCCCAGACTGCTTCCAACAGGTGAGCAAGGCTCTGGACAGCAAGAAAAATCACTCTTCAGTAGGAATGAGCCAGGCAGACTATGGAGAAACCATGTCGAGTGAGCGTTTTATGAGTGAGTGTAATATGAGTTTTACAATTTGCGTTACAGCTTCCGAGACATGGAGTATTGCCTTTGAACTCCTTGTACTCAGAAGCCAGTCTCCCCAAAATGTTCAGATCTTTTATTGAGTAAAAAACTAAAAGGTTGATTGGATTGTTTATTTTAAACCCAGTTTTAAATTTGCTTTACTGGAGAATGCATTAGAAAGGAAAGCAGGATGTCCTGGTGGCCAGGAAGTGGAGAACCACTTCTGTTTGTAAATCAGCAGAAATGCCCACACAGCCACTCTCCAGGCAGAGCAGGAAGTTAAACACATATTGGTCTGACGTGATTTGTACAAAAGTAGGGCAAGAAAATTACATATTTCAGAGTAAAAGGGGATAAAAAAATAGGCAATGAGAACCATTCAAAGACTCCTGTAAAGACACAGCACTAATATCTATCAATTGCTTGAGCATCCCGGTCTATCTCAGAGATTAAAGTCTTTATGAAGGATAACATTTCTTTATGCTGTCATTAGCACAGCGCCCGCTCCATTCCTCCTTCATTTAATCAAGAGTTTGGTCTCAGGAGTAGCTCTGACCCAGCGGCAGCAACTAATTCAAAGAATGAATCTTTCCCGTCCGTGCACAGAGAGGCAGCGATTCTCACATCAGCTCTGCTGAGTACATGAATAATTCAGACTCTGCATCCTCACAATCCCAATGCCGACTTTGCCGCCAGTGGGAGAAAGGCAGGCTGAGCTTCCTTCCTATGAGTCCTTGTGTAAGGGTGTAAGTGATCGTGCTGATTAAAACAGAACAGAAACCCTGATGACGAGGTGGTTGGCCATATTTAAAGAAAGTACAATACAATAAAAGAAAACAAAACTCATATGGGTTAGATTTGAGTGTCCTGGGCTTCCATTTCACCTTGTACCACCAATTGTATAAACTGTGGACAGGTCACCCCATCCCACCAATGCCTGAGATGGAATTGGGGCTAGAGAGAATTCCTCTCCCATCTCTTCCCTCCCTCCTCTCTGACTTCCTTATTTTTATAATGCCAGAGATCAAGCCCAGAGCTTTTTACTAAGCTAAACCCTAGCTCTTCTGCTACCCCCATGCATGTGAGTATGTGTATGTAGCATATTATGTATGAATGTGTATATACATACATACATGTTCATATATGTGTATATATACACACACACACACACACATTCGTGTTCACAAGGATGCGACCTCTTGTGTGTGTGTGCACATGGAGACCCAAGTTATCAGGAATTTTCCTGTTTTGCTCTTCCACCTTCTTGATTGATACAGGTGCTCTCAATCAAATCCAGAGCTAGCTGATTTGGCTAGTCTCCCTAGCTAGCTTAATTCACCCCGTTCTGTCTCCAGGCTTGGGGCTGGAATTACAGGGGAAAACTGCACAAACTGGCATTTATGTGGGGTCTGGGTTTTGGAAACCCTCTTTCTTTCTCACAAGGAAACACATGGCAAAACAAAAGTATCTTCATGAGGCAGTTTCTTTTTGCAAAGAATGGTAGACCATAACCCAAACTGAGTTAGCGAGCACATTGGGCAGAAATTTCCTTTAGATTTTATTCTAAGTTTTATTTCTAGCCCTTGGTGACTTTGATAAAAAAAAAAAAAAAAAAAAAAAAAAAAAAAAAAAAAAAAAAAAAAACGAAGAAACCCATGTTTCTTATGATTCCATTTTATTATATATTTGGGTTTTTGTTTCATTTTTCTTCTTTAAACTCAGCCAGTATTCTAAGGATTGTCATCTTTAAGAACAGTAAATGCAGGACGTTGCTGTGCCTTATCTTCATTGGCTGATGTCTGACTTCAGTCTATCATGGCTGACTAGTTCTAAAATGCTTGACACAAATGAAGTCAGTGGGGAAAAAATGGCTTCTCAATGCCATCCAGTTCTGAAATGTAGTAGACAGACCTTTGTGTCAAAAGAGCTTAACTGGGAGAGAGATTCAAAGATTTGCACACAAGTTTTACAAGGTGGGGGAGACTGAAAGACTCATTTCTTTGCATACAAATTTTAGAAGGTGGGATGTATTTGTGCAATTTTGTCCTTTGGTGCACTTTGATAGAAAAACAACAACAACAAAATTCCAAACCTTTCTCAAAATTCTTTGTCTAACATTTCTTCTTTTTCTTCTTGTTTTTTTTTTTTTCTTTTTCTTCTTCAAAACTCAGCCAGTTAGGTTGACTTTCTGAAGTTTCTGCTACCAGTAAATGACCATTATGTTAAGTGGCTAGGGGATATTTAGCCTTAACGAGGCCCAGGTTCTCTGGCAAATGAATTAAAGTGAGCCTGCCTTCTTAGAGGTCACTTGATTTGAAGGTTCTGGCTCTTTGAACCTTCCTTTTACCAACTGGTGCACCTCTATGAGAATATGTCAAAGACTTTGTCTGGTTGTGCTTCACTGGGAAGCTCTGAGAAAGTTTTTCGTTTCTTTCCTTCTAACCCTCCTCTTTGCAGACTGGACACTAGTTAGAGTTTAGGGGGTGGGGTCTCCAAACAAGAGAACAGATGAATCCCCATAGCTCCTGAGCATTTTTAGAAATTCCCCACAGTTCCCTTGTTAGAGAAATAGTGCACTCTCAGTGAGAAGTCACCACACACAGATGGAGGAAAACCTCTTTTCTGAGTAAGGCACCCAGCCATAATGGAGAAGCCTTGTCAGCCAATTATCTTTAAGAGGTGGGACCAAGTTAGGGTGTGGTTTTCTGGGACCCAGAGAAAATTAATGAAGATTAAAGAAGGACGCTTAAAAGAAATTGCACACTAGCTCAAAACTGAGAATAATGGACAGTTATTTATTTAGGGGTAGACTCACAAATCAGAATCTTCTACTGGAATGGAGAACAGAAGCTGAATCCCACAGCTGGAAAAGAGACAGGACACATGCTTTATGTCGGCATAAATAGTATAAGAGGCCATGCACCAGTGGGTGGGTAATTTGAAGGCTATTGGCTGTATGATTTCCTACTAGTGTAGGAGGTTCTTCTGTATTTGTGTTGCTTTCATTGGTTGAATAAAGAAACTGCCTTGGCCTTTTGATAGGGAAGAGCTTAGGTAGGTGTGGAAATGAGAACTGAATTCTGGGAGGAAGAAGTCAGTGTGGCAGATGCCATGAAGCTCCAGCCTGAAACTGACGCTGGTTAGAATCTTTCCCGGTAAGACATGACCTCGTGGTGTTACACAGATTGGTAGAAATGGGTTATATCAGGATTTGAGAGTTGGCCAAGGAGAGGCTAGATATAATGGGCCAGGCAGTAATTTAATTAATACAATTTCTTTGTGGTTATTTCACAAAGGGGTTAAGTTAGCCGGGCGGCAGGATGCAACCCACTCCTACTACATCCTACAGCACCTCCCCCTTTTTTGTTTAAATAAGAGAATTTTAAGCCTAATACAAAATTATATACAATAATAACAAATTACACATATTATATACAATAATAACAAATATATTCAATAATTATCCTATCCTAATGAGTTTAAGTCTTGTATAATAAATAACTTGGCCAAGTCATGAGAGGAAAGTAATTACAACTATTTAGTCTTCAACCCCATTGAAGATCCAAGAAGGGAAATTATATTACTTGAGCAAGCAGGAAGTGCAATCAAGCAACTTCTAAAATGTGCAACAAAAGACAGAGACAACTGACTACCTGGGTAATCACCCAAAGTCTCATTTGTAACATGGAAGTAACCAACCTTGGCTAAGGTCTTGAGTAACTGACAGACCATTTTCAGAGACAGGAATGGAGTCTAATGACTGGTAAATACTGGTAAATAAACATGTACATCCTAGCACACTGAATACCTGGTTAGCAGACTATGTTTGGGGTGTTGTGGAGTGCTCTCTTAGCTAAATAAATTACACTTGTGTGACTTAATGTCTCCTAAGCAAATATATTAGTTAGTCTAGTATAGTAGCAATTCTGTCACTGAAGTTTCTCCTACACACTGGATTCTAGTAGACCTGAGGAATGCAAGAGGCAAAATATAGTCTCTTTTCAATCCCTCTGACTATATTAGTATAGGTCTTCAAGTATGATTATTGAATTCCCAGAAGGTTACTTACCAGCCTGGTATTTTAAACTATTCTATAGTATTTTGATAAAACTTAAAACCCAAACACCTTTAAATAAGTTTCCTTTAAGCATGCACTTTTCTTTTCTTTAACCCATCTCTTAGAATTACTTACAAGAAGCATACCAATAACTCTGTTGATTTAGGTAGAGGTTTGACAGCAATATATTGAACTTTGACTTTAGAAATTTTAATATCATTTGTAAAGTCTCATCTTTTATGCACCTTATATAGTTTGCCCAAATTATCATAACTGGTTTAAACTTCTCGGCTTTCTTTTCCATTCTAGAGAAACTTCCAGTTATTTTGTTCTTTACTAAAAATATTTCCATTCTTGCATCATCTAACATTTTCTCCTATTTACTGGTTTTCTTTCTTAAGACCTTTCTTAGGACATATGAACATTCACAACTAAATTTAGCATCTCTTGTGAGAATTCTCTTTTTGCGGATGGTGGGAGCCTATTAAGTAATGTCTATTCTCTCCTTGTTAGGTCCCAAGGACAAACCAAAATTTGCTTTTGCCAAAGTTCACCCTGCAGAAACCAATAAATTTATTGACCTTAGTTATAGAGCATGCTACTCTAAGAGTGTGAATGACCTGAAAGTAAGGACCCTGCAAAATCTATTGCCTGATACAGCCTCCTCCTGGCTGCATAGGAGGCATCCCCTCTTTCTAGTCTTCTCCATTGCATGTACTCTACCTCCTCCTCAAGACCCCAAGGCCATAAGTTGTTACAACTACATACAACTGGCTGGGAAGAGTGGCTATATACACAGAAGAGGGTCCAATGGCTCTGCCTTTCTTTTCCTTCTATGAAGGAGCAGCAATAAATCATGAGCCCAGTTGTGATGATACTCTATAAGAATACACAGATGGTCTTGTGACTCTGGCAGTTGTTTGGCTTAGAGGATAACGCTGTAACTTAAAAGAAAACTGAATCCAAACTACATGGGGAATAATGTAGCTTGTGTGTGTATTGGTAAATGATGGGCGTTATGTAAGTGCCCTGAAACATATTCTAGAAAACACAAGACAGTTAAAAACAGCTGTTCTGTTTCATCCAGCTGAGGGAATGGTCTATCACATATACCATAGCTTTGCTTTTGGTTTGGAGGTGTGTGAGTAGCAGATAGGGAAACCAGAAATACATAGAAAAAACCTTATTAGATTTGTGTCTACAAAACCCAATAGAATTCAACCAAGGAAGTCCTGTTAAAATTATGACGTTGAAATTACTACTGTGAGCTTATGCATATTATACAATTCTGTCCGTAGACTGACTGTCAAAAGCTTTTCTGTTGCATTAGTAGTCATATTGGTAGTAGTAGTATCAATAATCTAGAACATACAGAACGTAGAAGAAAGAAACCCAAGAACCTGGGAAGATACGGCATTAGCCTGCTCTATGCCTGTTTGTGTCATTATAACTGAAGTAACAACCAAAGCAAGAGTTCCCAGAACTTGATGTGAGACAAGAGCAGAGAAAATGCATGGAGCAAAAGAGTCTAGGGACAGGGAAGAATATTTATTTCCCAAAGAAAAACAGACTGTGAGATGGTGGGAAGACACAGCAAGCTTCAAGTCCCAGCACGGCCCAAGTCTCCAGCCTCACAACTGTAGGAAATAAGATTCTTGCTCTGTAGGCTCTGTAGTAACAAATCCAAGGTACTAGTGAGAATAATACATTGTTCTGTAGAAAGTGACGCTGGCATTAGGAGAAGGCAAACATCTGGTATGCTTATTTGGCATAAGATGGTTATTTTGATGTCCCCATCATCAGAAATTTCTATCCTCTTTCCTCATAGGCTGGAATTTGTATACTCCCACATTCCCCTATCCACTTGGTTTGAGACACAAAGATTTATCTATTGAATAATGTGGGTCTTGAGATCATTCCATTTTCTTATTGTGGACTAAGTCATTTAACTGACTTCCTGTAGCTTTTCAGCTCTCAGAAAGAGACAAGTGGACACAGCTGCTAGCTAGGGCATCTGGGGAATCAATGGGCCTAGTGCTTCTTGCTTATCTGTAACTCTGATGAACATTAAGTGCCCCTCATAATACAATTGGACCACAGTAATTTATTTCATAAATGCTTAAGCAGGTGATACCTCTTTGTGTCTAGCTGTTTCAGGTTCCTCCTGGTAGCAGCTTATCTAGTATTTGGCAATCCATTTCTTGGGTCCCTGTTGGGATCTGTGTTTCTCTAAGTCTTGGCCCCAGGTCACTGCAAAGTCAGACAAGTGGTCCAGATCTAGCCATCCCGGTGTCAGCTCCCATTGGTAACTGGGGAGTGTTGGAAGCACATAGCTGGGAAAACTGGCGAGCTCTTTCTAGCAACCAGCACATATACTATGTCAAACAGTTGTCCATATTGAAAGTAAAATCCACCTTAGAAGTCTGGCTTTGCCTCCCAAGTTGGATATAAAAACACTTGGCAGGACCATACTTGGAGTCTACTCTCAAGCATCATTTCCAGGTTCACATTAGACATCCGGGAAGGTGAAAACATTTGGAGAAGAGGATTAGAACATGTGATTGAATTCCTCTGTCAGTCCATATTAAATCTTTCCTTCTCCAGGATTCCTCAGTCATGTTATCACGGCAGCAGAGAGTATCTAACACAAGGAAACGGTGGCAGAGGCATGCAGGTCCAAAATAGGAAAAGTAAAGAACAGAAGGAGGAATTTCACGGTCTCAGTACAATAAAGATGCATTCATAAGTCTTACCACATAGGCTAGAGCTGCGATCATGCGGTGGTGCTAGCTTTATTGTTTGTTGTCTACGGTGACGCACTAACCATATTTCCAACAACCATAGTGAGTTTTTTTTTCCCTGGGGCCTTAGGACATTCTTTATGACTGTCTTAGGGGACTGTTGCTGGGTCTGAACTGAGGACCCCCACAGCCGTGTTTTGCATCCCTGGAGCAGGCTCCGTGCTCTCCTCTGTGGGCAGCGTTGCTTCATCAAAGATGACCTACTTCTGAGATCTGGGCAGCCAGCCAAGACACAGGAAAACGTGACTGAAGAGGAAAGAACCTCATTTCTCTGTTTCATTTGGGTCAAACTGTGAGTGGTGTCTAGACGAGAGAGTGCACGTTTGTCTACTGTCTTGGGCTAGAGTGACGGTGAGCTCTGATCTGTACACTGCCTGGCAGGGCATGCCCAGAGCTGAATCCACCATGCTCTTCCCCTTGGTCTTTCTCCTCCCTCCCCACCCTGGTCACAATTCACCTTCCTTTCAAGTCAGTGCCTACCGTGATGTTTTCTTCTCCTGATTTCCCTCTTCCTATCAGACTCCACAGTTGCCCCTTCTCTTCCTTTCCCTCCTCCTTCCTCATTGTCCTTCCCTTTGATTTTTTTTTAACAACTTTTCCTCTTTGATATTTCTGTTTGTGCCTTAGAAATCTACTTTGATATATGGATCTTAAAGGAAACGTAGACTCTTGGGGAGGGCAGAAATAGGTTTTATTAGACAAGTGTAGTAAATAGGATTTGAGTTTAAAGGAAAGGGAGATAAGATTATTTTTAACAATCTTATTTTCCAAAACAATCCCAGTTCCCTCTCCCTCCCATCCTCCTACTCCTCCCACCTTCTCACCCCCCCTGCAACCTACCTCCCATCAACTCCCCAGAGAGGATGAGCCCTCCCATGGGAAGTCAGCAAAGTCTGTCACATCACTTGAGGCAGGATCAAGCCCCCTCCCCCATCTAGGCTGAGCAAGGTATCCCTCCATAGGGAATGGGCTCCAAGAGAGTCAGTTCATGCACTAGGGATAAATACTGGTTCCACTGCCAGAGGCCCCACAAAGTGTCTAAGGCACACAACTGTCACTGACATTCAGAGGACCTAGTTTGGCCTTATGCCAGTTCCCCAGCTGGCAGTCTGGGGTCAGTGAGCTCCCAATAGCTTGAGTCAACTGTTTCTGTGGGTATCCCCAACATGGTCTTGGCCCTTTTGCTCATAATTTTGTTTCAGCTTCTCTGTAACTGGACTCCAGGAGCTTGGCCCAGTGCTTAGCTGTGGATCTCAGCATCTGCTTCCATCAGTTACTGGATGAAGGTTCTATGATGATAATTGATGTGTTACAGGGAAAGGGCAGTTTAGGTACCCTCTCCTCTATTGCTTAGCTTCTTAGCTTGGGGTCATCCTTCTGGTTTCCTGGGAGTTTTCCTAGTTCCTGGTTTCTCACTAACCCCATAACAGCTCCCTCTTTCAAGATAGTTCCTTCCTTGCCCTCCCTCTCTGTCCTTTACCCTATTCTATCTTCCCAATCTCTCAGGTTCTCCTCCCCACCCTCCTTCTCTAACAATTCTTTATTGGTTCTTTGTGAATTTCACATGATGCACCCCAACACCACTTACCTCCCAGTCCCTCCATAACTACCCCTCACCCCTGGGATATCTCCCTACACAGAGGACCCTCAAAAATTAATTCAAAACAAAACAACCAAAACCCACCATGCTCCCAGAATGTAGGCCTGGGTAGTAGCTGTGCTGGTCAGTACAGGCCACTAGACCTGCTCCCTTTCAGGTTTGAGACAAAGCCAGTTCTCTTACTCCCACGCCATCAGAGCCAACTCTCCCAAGCCTGTGGTGAGAGGTAGGGTCATCTTTCCCAAGTATGGGGGTTGGAGGAAGGACAGATTTCACATGAGCATTCTCCTACTGCACTATCTGATGAGGGACAGGGGCAAGTGAAGGGCAGAGCCAGCTCAGCATGGCCCTCGAATGTCAACACGCATGGTTCCTGCGGCCCCCGTGATCACATGTGTTATGGACATCAACACAGACCTTAGTTGCAGCAAGGTCACACGGCCAGACATAGCTGCAGGCAGCAGCTCAGGCCTGGGTATCACCATGGCTTCTGGTGATAATGCAGTCCACCTAGATCAGTATAGCCCTAGCAGCCATATGATCTTCAGACACAAACGTGATTTTAGATGGCTCACTAGATGCTGGGCATCCAAACAGCCTTCCATGATAACAGGAGCTTTGGACATCAACTCAAATCCTGGCTGCTGCAGGGCCATGGACTTAGTACCTTTCTTGGCGAGGCAGTCACATCTTGCTTGCTTAGTGTATTGGTGACAACTGCAGACTGAATCTTCCCTCCTCCCATAATTCTCATTGCCACGCTTCTACTTCCTGCCTGGCTACTGGCCAATCAGCATTTAAAAAATAAACAATACAAGTGGCCGGATAAAAGAGCATTGTCCCACCGCAGGAGAGGCTATTCTTACAGTTTATAGTCAGCCCTTCATCCTGGAAAGGCAGGACAGGATCCTAGAGGCAGGAAATGTTTCAGAGACTGTGAAGGAGTGTTGCTTTCTGGCTTGCTCCTAACAGCCTGCGGTTCCTCCTTTCTTATAGCACCATAGGACCACGGCCTAGTTATGGTGCCAGTCACAATGAGCTTCCCCCCCCCCATATCAATAACTAATTAAGAAAATGTGCAATGGATTTGCCCATGGGCCATTCTGGTGATGGTACTTCCTCAGCCGAGCTTCCCTCTTCTCAAACGACTATAGTTTGTATCAGGTTGACATAAACTATCCCCAAGTCGAGACCAAGTAATATGATGAGTACACAGAAGGGAAGTAGCCAAAGTGTCTCTGTTTGCAAAGGACATGGGAATATACATGACAATTTCCATAGAATCCACCAGGAAGCTCTCAGACCTATAGAACACTTTCAAAAAACTGGCAAGTTACAAAATTAGCATACCCAAATCAGAAACCTCCCTGTATACCAAAGATAAACCCACCAAGAAAGAAATCAGGCAAAGAACTTAATCATCCTCAAAACATACCTTGGAATAAACCTAAACAAGGAAATGAAAGATATAAACAGTGAAAACTGCAAAAAGAAATTGAGGCTAACACCAGAAGATGGGAAGATTTCCCGTGCTCATGGATTAGTAGGATTATACGGTGAACATGGTCACCCTACCAAGAGCAATCTATCCATCAATATAATCACTACAAAATTTCCAGCATCATTCTTCATAGAAACTGAAGTAACCATCTTAAAATTCATATAGAAACAAAAAGACCTCAGATAGCCAGAGAGACCCTGAAGAATAAAAACACTGCCAGAGGTATCACCATTCCCAGTTTCAAGTTATACTACAGAGCTATAGTAGTAAAAACAGTATGGTACTGAAACAAGAATAGAGACATTGATCAGTGTAATACAATTGGGGAATCAGACAGAAGCTAATGTACACACAGCCTACTGACTTTTGGCAAAGATTCTAAAATTGGAAAAAAGTCAGTATCTAACAGATGGTGTTGGGAAAACTATATGTCCATATTTAGAAGAATGAAACTTGATACCTTTTTTCTCTCCCTGCACTCAAACTAATTCCAAATGGATAAAAAAAATCTTAATTTAGACCAAAACCCTAAAACTTCTAGAAAGAAGATGAAGTAGTCCTTTCAGGATATAGACTCATCTATCATCACCCCACAATTAACAAGTGTGACTATAAAATTAAAAGCTTCTTACTACAAAGGAAACTGTTAATATGCTGTCAAGGAAGCCCAAGGAATGTAAAAACAGAGGATTAGTGTCTACAATGAAAAAAAAAATCAAAAACGTAAACACCAGGAAGAATCAACCCAACTAAAAAGTGGGCTAAGGAATGGAGTAGGGAACTTCCAGAGGAAGAGATACAGTTAGCTAAGAAATATTTCAAAATGTGTCTATCATCCTTAGGGAATGAAAACTAAAACTACTTTGTGATTTCATCTTACTCTAGCCAGAGTGGCTAAGACAAAGAAAACAAAAGAAAGTATTGGGGATCAGGGAACCCTCATGCAATTCTGGGTGGAAGCACAAACTGATGCAGCCAAAGAAACGAAGGGAGGGAGAAAGGGAGGAATGGAGAGAGAGAGAGAGAGAGAGAGAGAGATAAGAAAGAGAGAAAGGATACTAGAACTAAAGCCACCATATGACACACTTATACCATAGCTGGTCATATACTCAAAGGACTATATTCCCTAACACAAAGACATAGATTCACCCATGTTAATCAGTGTTCCATTCATAACAGCTAGGATAAAGAAGCAGACTAGATTCCATCAACTCATGGATGAATAATGAAACGTACCTATACAGGATGGAATTTTATCCATATCTAAAGAAAACCTAATGAAGTTTTCAGATACATAAATAGGACTGAGAAACACTGTATTGACTGAAGTAACCCAGACCCAAAAAGATAAACACCACATATTCTCATTCATGTATGGATTCTGGCATTAAATCTTTAGATGTGTGGGTTTCACTCACAGTAACAGAAAAATTAATACAATCAGACAAGGGCCATTGGTGAGAGGCAGAAGGAGACTCTTAAGAAAGGAGGAACTGTGGGTGGTTAGGAGATAGATTCAGTAAAAAATGCACTGTATACATGTATGAATGTCTCAAAAAATTAAAAATATTATAATAAAAATCTTATCCCAGTTAGAAAGGCTACATCAACAAAGAAAGCAACAAGGATTGGGAAAATGTGGGAATAGGAAAGTCCTCACCGACTGTTGCTGGGACTGCAAACTGGGGAAACCACTCTAAAAGTGTGAAGAATTCTCAGAAGTCTAAAATGTTTTTCTATGTGGCCACTCCTTAACATATGTCCAAAGGACTCAATATGCTACTTCACAGATCCTTGCTCAGCCATGTCCATTGCTACTCTATCCACAATAGCTAAGAAACAGAGACAAATGTCCTTTACCTGATGCACAGATAATGGAAATGGGGGGTCATGTACATGTTGGCATACTATTCAGAAGTAAAGGAAGATTAAATCATGACATTTGCAGGCAAATACATGGAACTAAAAGGCAGTGCAAAAAAAAATAAAAAAATTTTAAAAAAATAAAATAAATAAAAGGCAGTGCATTGAATAAAGTAACTGAGACGCTGAAAGAGAACCACATGTTCTCTCTCATCTGTGGTTGCTTGCTTTAAATCTCCAGATATGAACATATACCTGGAGTAATTGCACAAGTCAAGAAAGTAAAAAGTAATTGGCGGGACACTAGAAAGGGGAACTCCAGGAGACAAATGATATGAAAAGCAAAGTGGCGAAAACTGGGGTATGAGATGCAGTTGGAAAAAGGTAAGGTAGTAAATACAGACAGAGAGAGAAGGAGAAGTAACATTAAGGATATATTTTTTAAAAGCCATAGGGGGGTCATACATTTATATTCACTTAAATTACATACAATACAGGTATATGTACCTAAACTATATATAGTTTCAATGAAGCTGTTCTACTTGAGGAAGTAATGCGTCTAGCCAGGGCCACAGACTATGTGGTCGAGATCCCAGTGTAGCACACGCCTTTAATCCTGGTAGATCTAGACAGGAGATAGAGACAGGTAGATCTCTGTGAGTTCAAGGCCAGCCTTGTCTACAAAGTGAGTTCCAGGAGATCCAGAGCTACTACACAGAGAAACTCTGTATCAAAAAAGGAAAGAGAGAGAGAGAGAGAGAGAGAGAGAGAGAGAGAGAGAGAGAGAGAGAGAGGGAGAGAGAGATTGTAAGAGCCAGAGGACCAGGATGGCTGATGAGAAACAGTGTCTTCTACACCTGGCAGGCATGTTCTACCTATGAAGTCTCAATAACAATATGATTACCTGTTCAAGACCCTGCAAGATGACCATACCAGTGGATATGCCATAGTGGACAGGAAAAATATCACACAGTCCCACGCTTCAATGAAGAGTGGCAAGAAATTAACCAGACAGAGAATGGGAACCAGTTTTCTTTCTGATAGGTTACCCAGTCCATCCTAAGTAGTCATATCTAGACACATGCACATATGGATAATATTAACTGGACTCATGTGCACATATGGATAATATTAATTGGACTCATGTGCATGTGTGAATAATAATTGAAATTGTGCTTTTAAGAAAAGAACCAGAGGACTTAGCAGAGTAGAGGATCAGTGGAAATGATAAAAATATACTAGTCATGTATGAGATTCCAAAATATAAAAAGTTTTTAAGAAAGTTAATATGGGAATGTGTACTGGGAACAAGTTCACAGGCATTTTCACAGCTTTGATACAATGGGCCATATGAAAGAAGCCAAAATTCACCTACTATGGGTTAGATCATTTGAATAGCTTTGCCACCTAAAATGCTGCAAAAAATAAATCTCCAAATGGGGCGAATAGGTTTTCTGCCCACTTCCCAATAATAAGTTTCTCTGTGGCACAGTAAGCCAGATCAAGCTGAATTGAAAAATTCAGCAACAGGTTTATTTGAGCAAAGCAACTCTTTGATGGGTTCTGCAGTTCCAAAGACTGAGGCTAGAGAAGCCATACCCCATCTCTAACTGTGGCAGGAAGACATTATAGGTTGTAGGTGACCTGTCTGCCACAAGCTCAATCTGGGCCCAAGTGTGGTAAAAAAAAACTGGGCACTTTTAGGTGGGGACTTGGGCAGCTGGCAACTTCAGGGGAGATTAGTGGCATTTTAATTTTATTTTAATAAATAAATCTTGCCTGAAAATCTGATAGTAAAACAGTCCCACTGGTCAGCCTTACAGATCAAGTAATGGTAGCACACACCTTTAATCCCAGTAGCTTTACTGGTTTGCCATAGAAATCAGGCAGTGCATGTCTTTAATCCGAAGGGTGCACACGTTTAATCCCAGAAATATCTAGGATTATAAAATGAGAGGAGACAGTTCTCAGACACAGTCTCATTCTGAGATTCCTGGAGGCAGGATTGCCCATTTAGAACTAAACAGCTGTAGGACCAAACGGTACCAAAATTTTCATCTACAGAGAGAGAGAGACAGACAGACAGAGAGACAGAGACAGAGAAATAGAAAGAGACAGAGAGAAGTGGGGTTTTCTGGATCCTGCAGTGGGGGGAGTTGAAAGGTCCAATTGAACAGAGGCTAGCTCCATGGAAAGGAAAGCTTTAGTTAGCAAATACCAATTCCATATGATCTCTTTCAGATTATCTACTTATAATCAACTCAGATTATAAGGATGGCATTAAATTGCTACCAAAACATGACAAAGATAATTTTAAAAACCCATTGTAGAATAACTTTCCTCATGAATATAAACACAGAAAACTATTTACATTTAGTAAATATGATTCTGCATTATCTAAAAGTAATAAGGAAGCAATCATAAACAATGACCAAGCAGGCATGGGTCAATATTTGAAAGTTATTATGTTAATAAGTTAAAGATGAAAATGTATAAGATTGTGTCAGTTGACACAGAATGAGTATTTGACAGAATTCAACCTCCCCGCCTCCCATAGAAAGGAACAGGTGTGGGAAGTCCTTCTGTATATGCATTGGTTTTTATTGGTTAATGAATGAAGAAGCTGCTTTCAGCCAATGGCTTAACAGACTATAGCCAGTCTGGAAAAGATATATAGAGAGAGTAGGCAGAGTCAGGGAGAAGCCATGGAGCTGACAGAGGAGAAAGATGTGAGCTGCCAGCTGGAACCTTACCAGTAGCCCACAAGCCTCATGGTAAAATATAAAATAATAGAAATGGGTTAATTTAAGATATAAGAGCTAGCTAGCAATACGTTTAAGTTTTTGGCCAAACAGTGATTTAAATAATATAGTTTCTGTGTGATTATTTCAAGTCAAGGAGGTCAGGAAACAAGCTAGAGGCCTCTGCCAACAAGCTTCCGCAACTTCTTGAAAAAGTTCTACAGACCTCTCAGCTAATTATTATATGTAACAATGTAGACTGAATACATTCTCTGGAGACTAAAGACTAGGCCAAGATGTCTGCTTCTATCACTGCTCTTCTGAATAATACAGGCGATGCTAAGCAGCACAAGGAAAGGTTGGGGATAGAAGGCACACACAGAAATAAGCAGTCCTGTTTCCAGAAGACATTATATACATTCACAGAGTGTGCAGAAACTCCTAGTCCTGACAAATGAGTTCATCGGTGTTAAAGATGTAAGACGAACATGCTAAAGTTAGCTGTATTTCTATATGCTCGCAGTGAACACATGGAAACCAAAATTAAAAATGTGGTAACATTAACAATCCTTCAGACCAAGAAAGAGATGCAATTGTAAATCTGACAACGCACACATATAAGTTTTGTGGGATGAAAAGAATAAAATATGTAAGAAAAAAATAAATGATTTAAATAAATTATGATTTTATGTTCTTGGAATTGAACTTATATATGGTTAGATCAATGAGGGAAATACACTTCAAATGCATTAATGTGGCACCAATTGGGCCTAGTCAATTTTCAAAATAGAAGCATGAAATAAAAATAACAAGCGCGGCTCCTGAACCATTTTCTCACTAGGAGATCTTTTCTCCATGGACTTGCACCATGCTGCCATCTGCTATGTTTAATGTAGCTAGAAGGCATTCACAAGAGGTTAACCTCTCAGATTTTCAGCCTCCAGAATCATGAGCTAAATAAATCTTGATTTTCTTTCTAAAATAGCTAGCTACAACAAAAGAAAACACCAATACACCAAGGTATTAGGAACTAGAATTAGTATTATTACTGTTACGGAGCTGTAAAGAACTTGAGTGTATTGTGTCATATTCTAGGACTTTCTAGAATGCAGAAATTATAATGAATGAGAATATATTACATAGTAGAATTTATTTTTGAAAAAGGATCTCCTTATATAGCTCAGGCTGGCCTCAAGCTTGCTATTAAGCCAGGCTAGCCTGGAACCTCTGATTCTCCCACTTCAGTCTCCCAACTGCTATAATTACAGGCATACACCAACAGGTCTGTTTTGTGTGGCTACTCAAATTCTTACAAAGAGAGAAAATAGATGAGATAATGGGGAAACAAGAGAAAGACTTGGAAAATTCTGAGCCTAAATAGTATATTAGAACCCTCCCACAACTAGTCAAAATGCAAAGAACAACTGACTGTGGGATGGCCATCTGTAGTCGATACATCTACAGTGTAATTGTTGTGATCTAGCTGCCCTCACTCCCCTTGACCAACAATGCAACTTCCTTGTGGAGTGTAATTGACAAGAAGGTTTGTGTTCTCTCTGGCTGGTGGTTTTCCACAGAAGCAATAGAGGTATAAAAGGCTTTAGCTCTGGAAAAAAATAAAGGTTGCTGTTCTTCCACCTGAAAAGAAGCCTCCCTCTCTCAATCCCAGCACCCCCCACCAGTCTAGGCATCCAGGCCGCACTGGGCACAGTGAGTGGAGTGATGTGGGAGTGATTTCTTATTAATAAAGAAACTGCCTAAGTCCCTTGATAGGCCAACCCTTAGGTGGGTGGAGTAAACAGAACAGAATGCTGGGAAAAAGAAGCTGAGTCAGGAGTCGCCATGATTCTCTCACTCCAGACAGACACAGGTTAAGATCCTCCCTGGTAAGCCACCTCGTGGGCTACTCAGAATATTAGAAATGGGTTAGAAGAATATGTAAGAGCTTGCCAATAATAGGCTACAGATAATGAGCCAGGCAGTGTTTAAAGAAATACAGTTTCCGTGTAATTATTTCGGGCATAAGCTGGCCATGCGGGCGGCCGGGTGCCGGGGACGCAGCCCTGCCGCTCCTAACGCTACAGTGGAGGTCCCACCGAGACCTGAAAAGTGGGGATATGTAAATGGGGTCACTCCGTCTGCTGGCTAAATAGAGGAACGTATTGGGGAAGGTAACGTGTTTTTTTTTTCATCCCCAGAGATACTCTGCGGGACACTCTCCAAAAGACTAGCAAGTATAAAGAAGAGGTGGGAGGGTGAATTGAAGGCCTCAAAAAGTAACTGAACCTCTTAAAGCAACAAGGCACGGAAGTAACAAGGAAGACAGCCAAAGATTTTGTACAAACAATAGCTCAAGTTAGCCCCGGGTTTATTATGGGAGGAGTTTAAATGTTACACACTGGGAACAAGCCAAGGCAGATTAAAAGGAGTATGTGTGTCTTCATCCCCAGAGATGCTCTGAGGGACGCCCTCTGGAAGACTGGCCAGTAGGGAAGTAATAAAGAGGAGGCAGGAGGGTGAATTGAAGGCCTCAAAAAGATAGAATGTGTAGAGATGTATGCTATTGTGTTGATTGTGTTGTCTTTTGTGTTCTGGACTGGAGAAAGACATTTGATTCTGGGAACTGCTAAGGCCTAAGGATTTGATGCTTTGGAAAAGAGGTTCTGCTTTTTGTCTCCACAGAGGATGAGAACCTGTGGATTCATTGCAAATTTATGTGGTTTGATTCACAGAGACCTCTTGAAATGTAGATGTAAAATACCCCCAAGAATGCAGCACCCCTGCTCAACAGGTTGATGACATCCAAATTCTCTAAAAGATTGTTAAAGTGGGATCCCTTCAGTGGTTCAGGAGCAGGAGCAGGGAGCCTGCTTCCCTGAGTTCTGCTCCACTCCATGCAACAGTTTGGACCCAGAGAGAGTGCATCTGGGACCAGAAGGCAGCTGGAGCAGAGCTTTGATAGGTGGCTGCAGCAAAAGGCATGTTGCCCTGGCCCAGTCAGTGCCCGGCCTGAGGGACACCATGTCAGGAGTATCAGCAAATATGGCAACAAGTGCTGGACCATAGAAGATCGGCAGAAGAGAGACCTTGAAATCACTGCAGCTGTGATTGCCATTATTGCTATTTCTGCCACTGCAGATACGGCTGCCCGAATTACTCTTTCCCAGACTGTGCAGACAGCTGAGACTGTCAACCAGCTGGCTGAAAGAGTCAGCAATGCTTTGGGCATTCAAAATGTTCTTAATGGACATATTCAATTGGGCATATTGACCTTGAACCAACAAGTAGCTCTGGTTCAGGAACAAGTGGACTATCTTTGGACTTTTCAATGGCTAGCTTTTATCATGTTATGCATGGTACTCCTGAAACTTATTGCATGCTTCTGCCACTGTTACGGAACTCAACTGTGATATGAGAGTGGTTTGGAATACTGCTTTTGTTAATTTTACCACCCACTTAGTGCATGCTAGATGGTTGCAGTGCTAGTCTGGCTCATTGGTGCTGTCAGTCCTGGGGATACTTGGTTTAGGGTTATGTGTCTGGGTAGCCATGGATGGGCAGTGTTTTAGGGGCAGGATGCCACCAGAGACAGAATATTAAAGGGCTGTTCCCCACGACAGGCAAGGTATTCCACCCAAAGTAACAAGACAGGCACTGTTTATTTCATAAAATAAAACGGTGGGGAGTTGTGAGCTAACTGCCCTCACTCTCCCTGACCCACAGTGGAACTTCCTTGTGGTCTGTAATTGACAAGGGTGTTTGTGTTCTTCCTGGCTCCTGGTTTTCCACAGAAGCAGTAGAGGCATAAAAGGCTTTAGCTCAGGAAAAAATAAAGGTTGCTGTGCTTCCACCTGAAAAGAAGCCTCCGTGTCTCGATCCTGGCACCCCTTGCCAGTCTCAGCATCTAGGCTGTGCTGGCACGGCAGCAACACTTTCGCCTAAGGGTCAAGAACATTGCAGAAGAGGGAGCAGAGAGGTTGTAAGGGCCAGAGGACCATTCCTGGTCCTTTGTGGCAGGACTGTAACTACTTGATTTGACAGAGGGGGCATGTTTATGGAACCTCAAAAATATGGCCTCTTTTAAAAGACCTGATCAATAACACCATTTGACAAGCTAACATGTACGGGAGGGGGTTGGAAATCACATGGTGGGTCCCTCCTCTAGGTGAAGAGCTGAAGGTAATTAAAAATGTCTGAGTGAGGGAGAGCTCGTAGTTCCCAGAGATAAGGACCTAAATGTTTATCCAAACCCAAATGGTCAAACCTAAAAAAAAAAAATGCAAAAGCAAACAAACAAAAAAAATCAAAAAAGACAAAATGGTCTCTATAGATCACATTTATATATTTTTTCATGTATATGTAACAACAATAAACATTAAGAAGTATTGAATTTGAAAAGGAGTAAACGGGCAGTGTTGGAGGGAGGAGGATGGGTGGGAAACAGTGTATTTACGTTAATTAAGAATATAAATTAAATTAATTATATAATTACAGAACATTTAAATATCATGACCAAAGCATCTTACAGAAGGAAGAGTTTGTTTAGGCTTATGGTTCCAGAGGGTTAATCTATCCATAAGGAAAGAGAAGGAAGGCCACAGGAAAGCCACAGCAGGAAGCTGCCAACAGAGTGAACAGGACCTGGGACAAAGCTACAGACTCCCAGAGCCTACTTCCTACCAGCTGTGAATTATTTTCTTAAGCTGGTGTTTACCTCCTAAGGTTTTCTAACTTTTCCAAATAGAGTCAACGGCCCCTGGAGACCATGTGGTCAATTCCAAGCCTATGGACGACCTTTCTCAAACCACCACATTTATCCTAAAGCAGTGTCCAATCTTGATGCTAAGGTGTGCTTCTTGTAAGCAGCGAAAAGAGAGCTGCTTCTTTTGGATCCAATCCGCTGTTTTGTGGGTTTTGATTAAGGACCTGGTATTCAGAATATCTGATGGATGATCTATAGTAATTTCTGTCATTTTGCTGATTTTATAATGTTGAGTCGTTTCATTTCCTCACTTGCTTAACATGTGTCCTGGAATCCTTTTAGCTGTCTGTAGGCTCTTTCATGTGTTACCCTTCTCTCCAGTCTACAGTATTTTTTCTGGTATCCCTGTAGAGTTGGCTGGGTGCCCATGGAATTACTTTAATTTGCCCTTATGATGAAAAGATGTTGTTTTGATTATTATGACAATTTTGCTGGATATGGTAGTGTGGGCTTTGATAACTTGAAATACGTTATTTTGTACTTGTTTTTTATAGTTTGCGCTGAATAATTAAGATTTTTTTCCTGATGGGACTATCTTAATATATGTCTTGGTATTTTTCTCTTGCTACTTTCAACACACTTTCTTTGTTCTGTATATTTAGTGTTTTTACTATGGTATGTTTTCCTTTCTATTCCTATCTACTGGACGTTCTGTATACGTCTTACCTCTTGTTCCTGGGTAGGCATTTGATGTGGAATTCTTCTATGCCCATCATTCACAACTCTGGTGTTGAATAGTTTCCCAATATTCTATTAATATTTTATATTTACTATTGATTGTGAATGAATCATCTCATCTCTATGCCTGTCTTCAAGCCCTAATATTTTGTCTTCCACATGATATATTCTATTAGTGAAGATTTCAAATGATCTTTTCGTTTGATTTAGTTAAGTTCTTTCTTCTAGAAATAATTAAAATTATTTCTTTATTCTCTTTGCTGAATTCTATTTTCATATCTTTGAATTGGTTTCTTATTTAACTCATTTTTGTCTGTGTTCTCTTCAATCAGTTCAGGAGATCATTTCTGCCTTAAGGTTGTAAGGACAAAAAAAATTATAAAAAAAACTTTGCTTGGTTAGGAGCTGGTTAAGACACATGTCTTGAGCTCTTTGTAGCATCAAGAGTTAGCTGGAAACCAACTGTCCCTAGCAGCTAGTCCCCTGTCGACACCCAGCTTTGTGGTCTAGACAGAAGCAGGAGTAACTGCTGTGTGGAGGGCAGGGGACATGCGCAGAAGCAGAAGTAGTCCATACCCTGTACTCAGCAAAACCAGCCCCATTGACCCTAAGTAAACCTGGCTTGCATTCTTGGCCTATATGTGTCAACCTCAAATGAGGAACGGGAACTCTCCCTACTGCACAGCGTCACATGTGGTGGGAACTCCCAGCTAGCTGGCAAAAGATTTAAACCTTGCTTTTGCATTCTGGACTTGACTGGATTCTGGTGGTCTCTCTGGAGGGGTCTCTCAACTTGGACACAACAGGTTAGCATTGCTGTGATGAAACACCATAACCAAAACAACTCGAGGATGAAAGGGTTTATGTTGCTTACATTTCTGCATAGCTGTGTATCAAAGGAGTCAGGGCGGGAGTTCAAACAGGGCAGGAATCTGGCTGGAGGCAGGAGAGAATGCAGAAGCCATAGAGGATTGCTGTTTACTGGCTTGCTCTGGTGTGTCACCCCACTCTAAGACAGAAATTGCTACCAAGAGAGCAGGCATGGTATTACTGTGGCAGACCTGCCTGTGTGTTTTGGGGAGGTTGGAAGAAAGAGTCTTGGGTAATAGGCTGGCTATGAAGGGCTGGCTTGTGAAGTTTCAGAGAAAAATTTGAGAGTCACTTAAAGGCTCTATCAGGGTCATTACATACTTTGTGCTAAAAATCAGAGTTCTGTTTAGCTGGGGCTGAAGAACCATTGTGATTAACAAGAGACCAGAAACACTAAACTGAAACCTTTACTTGTCAGCTGGAACTAAAAAATCCGTGGTGATTAAGAAGAGAACAGTGGGGCTGGAGACATGTTTCAGCAGTTAAAAGCATTGGCTGCTCTTCCAGAGGTCCCGAGTTCAATTCCCAGAAACCATGTGGTAGCTCACAACCATCAGTAGTGAGATCTGGTGTCCTCTTCTGGTCTGGCCTGCAGACATACAGACAGACAGAACATTGTATACACGATACATGGATCAATCTTTAAAAAAGACAAAGAAGAGAACAGCATCATTGAGGGGAAGTCTTCTAGGAAGAGCTTCCTTAGAGTTAGCACACTGAGGTTGTGCTCCAGAGCCAGACAAGGTCGTGTCTCAGCTGGCAGCTGGATGTGGTCATGAGGAAGAGTCACCCAGGTGGTACTGGTTTTAAAGGCGGGAAGGGGTCATGTAGGGCAGTTGAGGCTTGGCACTGTGAGAGGCTATCAGTCAATGTGCAACCTCAGTAAGTGAAGGCCCAGGATTAAAGAGACCATGAAGACAAAGTGAGGCTTGACACCATAAAGAGAGTCTTAGGATACGCATGCAGAGGATCCAGAGTACTTGTGGTCTTTCTCTGATTTACACTGTTGACCTTAGGCAAGACAAATCCCTGGTGTTCATCAGAGCTGTCCTGTCTTTAGTCATTGCCCTTTTAGGGGTCTCTATTGGCCACTCTGAACTTGGCTGTCTGTGGGGTAGTTGTGCTCTCCTATCCTCTTGAGACTCACCAGATCATGCACCCTGTGTGTCTAATGTTCCAGTGAGGACGTGTTTCCTACACCTGTTGCGAAAGAGCGAAGCAACCACAGCACTGGAAACAGTACAGGTGAAGGACTTTCCTTTGTACTTGCAAAACCCACTTAGTATTAATCACCCAACTCGAGGGGACAAATCTGTAGATCCCAGGTACTATGGGGAGATTCAGAGTCTTTGGTCTCTCCAGCAGTAGGTGGCAGATAGGTGACAATGTGGGTTGATTTAGCCACTCACCTCAGATTCAAGATATTAAATGCCAGAGTTATTTTAGGGGGCTAAGGTTTTCGCTTGGCCACAGAGGGTAGGGCTGCCTTTCTGTACCCACTGCCTGAGCCAAGGTATCTGACACATTTAACTTTTGTGCTGCCCACTGGGGCTCTTTCTCTCCCTGGGACTGCAGTTAAAATCAGGTTACTGGATTTGTTCATTGTTTCCTGTTCTCAGGTCTGCAAGCTAACCAACTTTAAAAATATTTTTTTAGCAACTTTAAAAAACATTTAGGTGATAGTTATGTGGTTTGATCTTTTGGAGGGGACCCTGGCAGTGGCACCAAGACCTGTACCAGGTGCATGAGCTGGCCTTTTAGAGCCCCTTCCCTGTGGTGGGGTACCTTGTTCAGCCTTGATGGGGTGGCAGTGATGGGGGGGTGATAGTCTTGCCTCAAGTTGGTATGCCAGACTTCGTTGACTCTCCAAGGAAGAAGGCCTTATGCATTCTATGGAGTGGGTGGAGGGTGGGAACGGGGCGGGAGTAGAGGGGTGGAAGAAGGGGAAGGGGAACTAGGATTGGTATGAAAAATGACAAGTGATTGTTTTAAATAAAAAGTATGAAAAAAATGAAACACAATTGCATCACTTCCCCCTTCCTCCCCTCCCCTTAGCTTCTCCCAGACACTCTCCCTCCAACCCCTGCCACACCCCAAGACATGATAGCGTCTTCCACTTCAATTCCGACTGTCACATACTGACACAGCTAATATAGCCAGCTTTAAAGCTGCAAGCTCCCACTTAGGATGAAGTCTGGCTACTGCTGTCTGACTCATAGAATAGCACATAGGATTCTGCTCTCCTGGTGACCTGTCTGCCTGGAATTGCTGTCTCACCAAAGTCACAACTGAGTATGAGGCTCGTGGGAGTGACCGAGCCACTGTTTTATTATTATTATTATTTAATGTTTGTTTATTTATTTATTTATTTATTTATTGCCAAGACTGCCTGGTTTACTGTCTAAATGATCCTTTGACTTCCTGTACTCCACCTGGGAGATATTTGGCTGGAGCTGGTTTTGATTTGTGTTCTTTCTTTTCTTAGCTCCCTTCTCTTTTTCTCTGCTTTTTCTTGTTTTTTTTTTTTTTTTTTTCCTGTCCCGTCACTGCCTTTGTGCATTTACAAAGCACTTCCTCTCTTCTCCTCCTCAGGATGAAACTGATATTTTTAATCCTGATTCTTTTCTCTCACAGCATCACACACAGATAGCTTATAGTTCCCTGCTTTCCCAGAAGTCTTGATAACTCTTTTTAGTGCAGAGTAAGATCCCACTTTCTGTATCTCCTCAAAGATGGGCATTCACCTACTAATGGACATCTTTAATGACTATGGCTTTAAATATGAGTAAAACTGCCACAGATGCCCACACCAGATCACTGTGTGGACATACGGGTTTTGACCATTTGGATAAATACTAATGCTTAAAATTTCCATCAAGTATGACAGACTCATATTTTATATTGTACGACTAGTTTGTAAACGCTTCAAAACTTTTACATTATTTTGTATTTTCTTTCATTAGTGCCTTTCCTCTCTAAGGAATTCTCAATCATATAATTTAACCAGTTAGAAAACTAGAGGCAGGCGCTGTACTTCAGTGGTAAAAGATTCATCTAGGAGTGCAGCGAGAGGACAAAGCAGGCCCTCTGAGGATCCAGTCACAGCACTTAGATTACGATGCAGCTGAAAAGTTCTTTCAAATATGGAGGACCAGCGTCCCTCCTAAGTGAGGACCTACAGACAACACTGCAACAGAAAACAATGGCAAGCACAGTTTCTGAGGACTAAAATAGCAGAGATTGGAATTTTCACAAAAATATAGCCTGAAAGTTCTCCAGATGAATATTTTCCCTTGGTGTATTTGTTTTGGCAAATTGAAAATGCCCTTTCCACAGAGAAATTCCTCATGTTGCTGTCTCAACAGTTCTTGCAACCAAGAGGAATGCTCCTGAAAGGTTGTTTCATCTTTAAGCCATCTCTCACAAATCATTTTTCCTATAGGAAAATTTTTTCCTATAGACATCTCTATAGAGATGTCTACCTCTCTTAGAGTTTGTTGTGGTTGTTTTGTCTGTTGCTTTGATTTGATTTGGAATTTTTCTATAAAGCTCAGAATGTCCTTGAACTTTCTCTTTTCTTGTCTCAACCTCTCAAATACTGGCATTACATGCATATGCCATGATGCCGTTTGAGAGAATTAGCATCGTCAGGACAGAAAAGGCAGTTCTCAATTAACTGGAGGATCTTCTCTTTAAGCTGGTTATCATTTTTACATTCTTAATATAGAAAGTGAATGAAAGGTTTCTGGTTTGAGATTCAAGGGGAACAAAGGCAAACTATCCCTTTGTGTACTATGCTGAGTAATTTTTTTTTCTTTTTTTGGAGACTGATATCAGCTAGGGTCACCTGGGAAGAAGGAATCTCAACTAAGGCATAACCTCTATTCTATCAGCCTGTAGGCAACTCTTTGGGGGCATTTCCTAATTGCTGATTGGTGTGAGAAGACTTGGCATGCTATAGGGGATGTCCCCTTGGCCAGGTGATCCTGGGTTATAAAAAAGAACAAACTGAATGATCCACAAAAAAGCAAGCCAGTAAGCATTTTTCCTTGACCTTTGCTTCAGTTTCTGCCTCAAGATTCCTGCTCAAGTTTTTTTCCCTGGTTTTCCTTGATGATGGGCACTAATCTCTAAGTTGTAATAAACACTTTTCTCACTGAAACTGGTTTTGGTCATGGTATTTATCAGGTAAGAAGTTCATTAGAAGAGTTATAGATGTAGGTGGGTCTTCTTTCTATGTATTGCTTTTATTGGTTAATTAATTAAGAAACTGCTTGGACCAATAGGTCAGAACATAGGTGGGTGGAGTAGACAGAACAGAATGCTGGGAAGAAGGGAAGCAAGGCAGTCGCCATGATTCTTCTACCCGAGTTGGATGTAGGCTAGAATCTTTCCCAGTAAGTCACCACCTCATGGTGCTACACAGATTATTAGAAATGGGTTAATCAAGATGTGAAAATTAGCCAATAAGAGGCTAGAACTAATGGGCAAGGCAGTGTTAATAAGAATATAGTTTCTGTGTAATTATTTTGGGTAAAGCTAGCCGAAAGCCGGGTCACAGCCCACCACTCATACTACTACAAGTTATTAACACCATGGACTAATAGACAACTACAGCATGGTGAGAGCACTGAGGAACACATGGGTCCGTGGCAGAACATGGGTCTCTTCTTAAAGATTTCAGAGGAAGGCAGAAGTTTTAAGCCACAGGGCTGAATAGTCTACAGTGCTGCTTTGCAGTCAAGCTATCTCTGCCCTCAGGGGATGGAAAAGGGTGACTTGTATTGCCAAGAAGGGAGAAAGGATTCTTGATAACATGGGACTTAGAGGATGTGGAGGAAATGATGAAGAGACATATTTTATTAAGATATATCCATCATGCAAGTGGAGGGTGTACCATCACAGCTCTCTGGTATCTTGGCATCTGGTAGCCTTAGCTTGTAAACTTCTTCAAGAAAAGAAGAGTTAGGGAGTTAGTTCTTTTGGAATTCAGTCATCTGAGAAGTCTATTAGGATGTTTCAGATACACAGACAAGCGGGCCAGTGTCTCACAGAAGCCATGAGAAAGAGGTTGCTGCAGGTGGCCATGGTCTAATTAGCCCCTAGCCCAAAGCCCAACAATGAGATGGTTAACCATGACTATCACCTTGCCAACTCAGACTACCAACATTGAAATGCTGTTCCCCAGTGGAAGCAAGAATGTGTGTGCAATGCAGGAGATCCTTTAGAGTGTCTCTTGTTGTTTCTACACTCTACGATTAAGGACAATGGGAGACTATAACACTCAATCCAGGCATGTTGATAAATGACCTAGACCCTTCTGGAATAAAGGTATGGATCACACTTCTCAGTGAAGAACAAGCAGCCAATGAGGTGCTTGCTGATGTGAACATAATACAAAGTGGGTAGTAGGAGATGATATCCCTACTAAAAGACAAGCTGAGGCCATGTGACAGTCATAGAAATAAAAATTGTGATGGCCATGTTTCTGTCTTATTTTGTTAAGATTATGTGTGTGAAGATATATGCACATATATTAGGCAGATATTTACATTTCATTTCATGTATTTCTTTATCATGTAATGTAACATCAGTTGAGACAGAATTTGCAGCTAAGTGTTATGAGTTATCATATTTAAATTATGAAACATTAAAAGACTAAGCATTCCTCTATTTTTAGAGAAATATAAATTTTGCCTTCTATTATGGAAAAAGAATATTATCTGTTTGGTTTGACATCAGATAATTATAGCATGTTAGGTAGGATTATGAGGTTATCTTCATAAGGAAATTAAGCACAGCATAGGACAATGTATCTGGACTTCAAATTAACAACGATTGGACCCAGAATGGTTAATCCCGGTTGTCATCTTGAATAGATACAGAATCAACTAAAATGCATATCTCTGGGAGGGCATTTTCAGGAAAGATTAACTGAATAATATCTTCCTAGAGAGTTGGTGCCTAAATGCAAGGAGGTTCAAGAAAAAAAAAGGAAAGGAAAGGCAGGATAGAAGGAAGGAAGGAAGGAAGGAAGGAAGGAAAGAAGGAAGGAAGGAAGGATAGAAAGAAGGAAAAAAAAGAAAGGAAAGAAGGAAGGAAGGATAGAAAGAAGGAAAAAAAGAAAGGAAAGAAGGAAGGAAGGAAGGAAAAAAGGAAGGAAGGAAAGAAGGAAGAAAGGAAGGAAGGATAGAAAGAAGGAAAAAAGGAAAGAAGGAAGGAAGGAAGGAAGGAAGGAAGGAAGGAAGGAAGGAAGGAAGGAAGGAAGGAAGGAAGGAAGGAAGGACCAGTGTTGCTGACCTGCTTACCTTCAACTCTTTTTGGTGAGTATATTTACCCTCTTGTCTTTACCAACATTATGTTATTTTTCACCCAGGTTCTGCAGCCTCGCATGAGGACTAGAAACCAGTGGCTATCCAGGAATCCTGCAGATCTTCATCACCATACTGAGATGACGTAGGCATCCAGTCACATGGACTAAGCAGATACCGAGCTCCCAGCTTCTTTAATGTACAGATGGCTATTGGATTATCCAAACTATTATGCAAGCTAATCCAATACCAATTTTATAATATGTAGTCATTCTGTCAATTCGGTTCCTCTAGGGAGTCCAAATTAATATAAAAAATACTAAATAAATGGGGCCAGCTGGTCTCTGGCTCGAACTTCTCTTTACCTCCCATGAATTTGAAAGGACTAGTCTCAAAAATACATAGCTGTGTGTCTTTTATAATACAAAGTGCTTGAAGCCACTGCCCCTCACTGATCATGGCAGACACCACTACCCTCCTCCCCCATGAAATGTGGGAATTCACTTTCTTTTGCAGTTTTCCCCATGAGGGACCCCTCCTCAAGCACCTTTGGCCTCCTTGAGTAATTCCTGCTAGGTGAGATAGTGGTGGGTAACCCTACTTCTCAGTTTGCATTGCCGCCATGCCTTGAAGTTTTTTCTGTAATACTCAGGGATTTCCTCAGGCAGCAAGATTATAAAGCTCCACTCCCCAGCATCTCCTTCTCCCTATTCCTAGCAAGCATTTGAGACTGTGGCTCTGCCCACGGATCCTAATCTGAGTTAATAGGTTTCTATCTTCCTAGACACATAAGATCTGCATACATGTAGATATGTATATTTTAAGGGAACTAGGTGACAGATGTACAGGGAAATTACACAGACATAGATGAAATAAGATGCTATTTAACCATTAATATCGCCAACAAAGAAATCGAGTGTGAGAAAGAAAACGCTGGTGAGTCATATATCCGACGTTCTGTGAATGAGCTGTCTCTCCTTGCTGAGTAAACATCATAAAATCTTCTTGCTCTCCAGACATTTATAATACAGACCCAAGCATATAGCTCCAAGATGGACATTGTCTAGCAGGTGAGTGGTTCCCAGCTTTTCATAAAAAAGCAAATTAAAAAAGCTCAACTTTAGAACTCCTAGTTTTAGTCACTATCAGCTAACCAGGGGAAGAACTAGCTTTTACACTTCTGTGGTTGACTAGAACAAGGCATCCCTTGCTTTCCCAGCTACCTGGTTTCAACATCAAGTTCCCCCAACAATAATAAAATACGAATCTTTAAAAACTATGGCAAGAAGGAAATAATCTCAAGTTGGTCATATTTTGTTTCCTAAGAGTTCACGACACTAAAGCACGTATGTTATATGTGTTGATTGAGGCTACTGAAACTTTGAGGCAGAGAGACTGGCATCTCAGGACTTTTTTTCTGAAAATTATACCAATAAATGTTAACGTACCCATGCCAGGTGATAATTAGAAGGTTTCCTTGCTCATGCCAAATTCTTTTGGAGGCTCCTGGATCTCAACACACTACTTACATATAACATTGTGCTCTGTGCAAACCATAAAGTATGCTACTTTTCTGTTATGTATATGATAACACACATTAGGGTGTTGTTATTGTCCTACTTTTCTGCTCCCGTGTTGGAGAGGCACCTTCTGATTTTGACAGAAAAGCTGCACTATGCAACAGTTGAACAGACCCTTCTCTGTAGGCTGTGCAGCCTCCCAGTGCTTCAGCATCTCCTACCGAGAATGCAGGATCGTTGTGTTCCCAGTGTCTTTCTTGTGGTACAAAGCAAAACCTTTCCTGACTTTGGCAGCACATGCTTCCAGTGGGAAGTAAACCTAGAACAGTTGCGAGAAAGGACTGCCAAGAATGACTAAGTGGGAAGGCACTCTATTCCAAGTTTCCTCTTCCTTTGCATTTTCTCCCAACCAGGGGACATTTCATCATACTTGCCAGCTCACAGGGAGAAGATGGATCCAAACTGCTAAAACCACCAAGGAGAAGAATTAAGGTAGAATAGAAGGGTGAGCAATCCATTGGTAAAATCTGGATACATTTAGGACAGTGGAGATATAGCTAGCTGCTGATGAAAGAGAGAGAGAGAGAGAGAGAGAGAGAGAGAGAGAGAGAGAGAGAGAGAGAGAGAGAGAGAGAGAGCACTTAAGAAGCAAAACAGAGTGGACTGGGCTTAGAATGTAGCTGTAGATTCTTGTCGTGGGGGGAATTGAAATCATAATCTCAAGGAACTGGAGGGGACATCATATTCCCTCTATAAGATCTTTAATTAGAGTTGAAAAATCAAACCCAGGAGGGAAAAAAAAACACAAGAGGGACCTATGCCACCAAATTCTTGGTAGTCATCAATGGTCCCAGCTCCAAGTCCAAGCCCCACCATACATCGCTCCCTCTAGCTCCTGCGTGAAGCTGCTCTTGACTTCTGTGTACAGTGATGGTGGACCATGGCTCACTTTCAATGTCTGTGCTTTACACGGTCCTTGGCTAGAACTCTGAGACAACACACGAAATCCTGAATGGAATCCTTGGAAAAAAAAACCCTTCTTGTCTGGAATTTTGGAAAGCCCCTTCAGAGTATATCACATAAATATACCTTTCCCTTTCCGATAGATAGTTTAGTTTCTTGGCCTTGGTGCCTAAACTAGAGATTTTTCACACTCATTCTGTTCTACTAGCTGAAGAAACACAACACATTCCTAGTCAAACAGCAGAAGATCCCACATGGTGGGGAAATGTGATCGAATGCTCTTTGATAGGACTTTTAGACTTACCCCATAACTCAAGTGCTGTTGAAAATCAATCTCAACTATAAGAGAATTTATATGTTCGTTATAAATTGTGAATCTGATACTAGAACACATATCTTTTTTACCATGTGTGTGGTGGATGTTCATGTGTGCTTGCATGCAACTGTGTCTGCACACAGGTGTGCATTCATGTGGCAGCAGAGGTCTAGGTCAAGAGTTTCCTCCAGTCATTCCCTAACTTGGTTTTCGAGACAGGGTCTCTCACTGAACATGAAGTTTACCAGTGTGACTAGGCTGACTGGCCAGTGAGTTCTAAGTTCCCCCTTCCTACTTCTTCAGCTCTTGGAATACAGATACGCACCACCATGTCCAGATTTTTTCTGTGGGTGCTGGGAAATTGAACTCAGGTACTTATATTTGCCTGGCAGGCAGTTCATCACTGGAGCCATCTCTCTAGCCCTTGAACATGGATCTTATTGCAGTGTCCAGTGTGGAATACACAGTATTAGGTGCACAATAATAAATCTGAATAGATTTTGGCTGAATAAAATTCAATAATGAAGGGACAAAATATTTGTGGAATGAATTGATTGATAAACATAAAAATTGGATGTTATTTAAGGGGAAAATGCCCAGCCCTGGAGCTAATCAGGCAATGCTTTCTCAGCCTACAGCCAAAGAGTCAGGTATAGATGACTAATAGAACCATGGAGTTCACACCAGGTATCCAGCACATGGATTCTGGGCCATTTCTGTTCATGCCTTGTTTAGTTGTTATTGTTGTTTGTATTTACATTTTTACAGTCTAGGTGATGATCTATAGTAAACAGAAGAGCCTAGGTAAGGTGGGAAGTTGTGTTGTGAGCTCATTCTAGGATGTCATTACCACATTTAAGCAGCCCCAAAACTAATTGACCAGAACTCAATGCAGTGTTTAAGGGGTTTCCTAAGGGTCTGAGGTAGTGAATGCCCACTTATCTAGGTATCATTCAGAAGCTAGGTTCTGACAACCTCTGCTTCTTCAGGTTCCCAAATCCCCTCCTTTATCCCCTCTACCTGAAGCTCATTTGTGTATTTACTAACCCCATTAATCCCTTCATGTGGAGCATAACTCAAATATCAGAATCTTGCCTTTTACCAGAGGTCTATAAAATAGAGTCTGGACTGGTAGAGTTAGTTACAGAGTTCAGTTAAAGATTCCAGGATGAGCTAAAGAGGAGCTAAAAATCTGAAGGTAAAGACATCTACTCACAAACAGGTTCCGTCTATCCATGTTTCTTTATCCTCTCTTCAATTCATTATTTCTTATTGTTCCACCTGTTACTTGTTCTCCTTGTTCTACATTTTTCCTTAGTTCTACCCATCACAAATGTCTCCAGTCCTATATACCCTTAAAACCAGCAATTCCCCAGCCCTAGTAAGTTCCAGGGCTGAAAATCTTTTGCCCCATAGAAAAGCAGATAAGGGTTTTCACACACACACACACACACAGAGAGAGAGAGAGAGAGAGAGAGAGAGAGAGAGAGAGAGAGAGAGAGAGAGGAAAGGAGGGAGGGGGAGAGGGAGGGAGAGACAGAGAAAGGGAAAAGGAGAGGGAGGGAGAGGGAGAAAGAGAGAGAGAGAGAGAGAGAGAGAGAGTGAGAGAGAGAGAGAGAGAGAGATCCATGCATGTCCAATGAACTCCTTAATGGAGAAAGTTAGTTAAGAAAGAAATTAAATCAACAGGGAATTCAGAGGGGAAGCCTAGTGTGTTATGCTACATTTTTAGGTGGTAGATAAAAGGTTTATTTTCAGTAAAATTATGAATAGGGAACGGACTGTATTTTAAATCAGCAGGCTACTTTTTTTTCCCTCCCAGCATGCATAGAATCAGGTAACCAAGCAACCTACACAAAGAGTCATGGAGAAGCTAATGGCTCCTGAATCTGAGAGCACATACACCAGACAGTGCAGTTTCTATGAGACATAAACAGTAAATTTCCTCAACTAAAATCATCAATAGACTGAGGGGAAAGTGAGCGTAAGGAATAAAGAATCTTTTAAGTGGGGTAAAGCCAGAGCAGCAGCTTGGGCCAGTAGTAATTCTGTGTCCTTGGAGATCTGTGAATATTTAAGATGCAATGTTCTTGCCTGAGCACTAAATACTGACCGAATGCCTGCTGACAGAGGTAATTGCAGGAAGGCAGATTTCTGCCTTACCTAGGAAAGAGGGACGGCCTGGCAGTGGGAAACTGTTTTCATGTAGCACAAAGGCTTAGGAACCAGTTTCAAGCTGTGGGAATTAATCCCCAAATAAGTAAGAGAAAGGGAGTCAGCTACAGCAAAAAAAAAAAAAAAAAAAAAAAAAAAAAAAATCTACAGGAAAGGACAGCCACTTTATTCATAAAGCAATAATGTCAGAAAGCTTTGCTTTTTGGTTTAGCCTTTACCAGATTGAAAAGATGGCTGAGCAATTACTGTCTAATGTTGTGGCTTGTAGCAGTAGAGAGAGCTTTTCTGTTCTGGGTTTCCCTCGCGTGCAGGTTTCCTCTAACCTTCCCAGTCCATTAGAGCAGTTATGTGTAATCACATCTAAGTACAAAATATTGGGGGTTTTGGTTGTTTTGTGTTTTCATGAGTGCCAAATTTCAGTCTTTGCACTTCTCTCCCCTTTTGGCTTCCTACACCCCCTGCATCCTCTGCAATCTTACACGAGTTCACTGATTCCCGGGGTCCTTTTCCTCCTGTGATGCTGGGATAGCTGGATGCTGGGACAGCTGGATGCTGAGATGCGCCTGTATGAAGTCATTTAACACTGTGGCTTCTCTCACCGTGGGAAGAGGAAGCTTCATGGACATGTTAGATATCTTTATATTTCGGAAGAAGTAGTGTCAGAGAAGTAATTTTGGGGTTGTTTGTGTAAATTCCTATCAGTATCATGACCTCAAGATTAATCAGTCTCTAATATAGGAAATACATAAGTCCATCTCACACATATCTATAGATTATGTCGGTAAAAACCATGATGCAAACTTTCTTGGTAACTAAATGGGAAAATGCTTTTTTTTTGATGCACAGTAGGAGCTGCTGTTCCTTCCTAGATAGCTCTCTCCGTGAAAATGATTCGCCAGGGTGTGTGCTGAGTGCTGTAACAGATAATATAAGGTCAAGCCATTGTGGAGCGAGCGAATGCTATGCTTAAACATGATATTGAAAAAATAAAAGAGGGGGAATTTATAGGCCCAAACACTAAAATATCCTCTATTCTTTTTATATTGGATTTTTTGACCGTGGTTGGCCAAGGTCAGTTAGCTATGAATAGGCACTGGGGCCATCGGCCCTCTGTGGCTGGGAATGTGTGCTGGAAAAAATTTGGCAACAGGAGGATGGATGGACCCTGCTCCTGTCCTGGCCAGGGTCAGGGGGGCTGTTTGCGTTTTCCCTCTAGATGCAGAAGCTCCTCTCTGGATTCTGGAGAGATGCGTCTGGCCTGTGGATGACCGTGAGCGTGATGGTGCTGATGATGATGTGGCCAGTACTGAGCCAGGAGAAGAAACAATATGGAGCCTGGTGAGAAATTCCCGTGTTGATGCCAGTGGGAATACACAGTCCATTTTGGCCATCTATATACACCACTAATCATACCACTGGCTGAGCCTCTGCTCATGTGCACATCGAACGGGCCAATATTAATCTTACTTTTACCCTCCCAGTTTGGAAAAGTAATGCTTCTCTTGCTGATTTTTCTCTTAATGCCACCAAGGGCCCTGTTTGAGCGTTGAGAAATATATTGTATCCTATGGACTTCCAACGTAATACCACAGGAGCCTTTCCTGGCCCCCATCCTGCACCCCTATGCTGACCTCATGTGTCAACCCTCCCCTATGGCCAGAGGGATGTCTGGCGGCATGGTCATACACTCCCTTTTACACAAGATTAAATCCAACCCAGGCGGGGGGGGGGGGGTCTTCGTGTTTACAGGAATGTATCTATGTGGACCATGTGCTGTTCCCCTCACCCTTAAGGAGGGGCTTGTGTTCAATGGAACTGTCAGTTATAATCAGACAGATATTTTCTAAGATTCCTTACACAGCTGGGAGGAATTTTTCTATTCGTTCTTCCCCTTGTGTATTGGCACCCTTCTTTTTTATGGCGTGGAATGGGTCGGGATCTAGCGAGGAGGGGAGTCTTAATTACTCTTTCAGAAACTGCACCCTCACCAACTGCTGGACCATAGAAGACAACGCTCTTCTCGCAGGGATTTCTGCTACCATGCCTGTGCCAGTTAAGGATGCCAGTTAAGGGCATGTCCCTGTTGTCCTGTATCGGCAGAGGAGAGACCTTGGAATGACCACAGCTGTGATTGTCATTGTTTCTATCTCTGCCACCACAGATACTGCTGCCGGAATTGCTCTCTCCCAGACTGTGCAGATGGCCGAGACTGTCAATCAGCTGGCGGAAAGAGTCAGCAATGCTTTGGACATTCAAAATGATCTTAATGGACATATTCAATTGGGCATATTGACCTTGAACCAACAAATGGCTCTGGTTCAGGAGCAAATGGACTATCTTTGGACTTTTCAACAGTTAACATGGTCCAGCTTTTATCATGTTATGTGCATTAATTCTGGCACTGTATTGCATGCTTCTGCTACTGTTATGGAACATAACCATTATATGAGAGGGGTGCTAATTTTACCACCCAGTTAGTGCATGCTATTCAGGCCATAAATTCCACCCAGGCTGAGCCTATCTGGGCCAGTGCTTGGTGGGCTTGGATGGCTAAAGTAGAAAGATGGTTTCAGCGCTGGTTTGGCTCACTGGTGCTGTCAGTTCTGGGGATACTTGGTTTCCACCACCAGTATCAGAATCAGATGAGTGTCGCCCGACAGGCACACATAGCTATGACTATGCAGCTGGAATCTGCCCAGGTTTGGCTGCAGATGCTGGATAAGCAGTAGCCATGGATAGGCAATGCTTTGGAGTTAGGATGCCACCTAAGGCAGGGAATATTAGAGGGATATTCCCCATGATGGGCAAGGTACTCCACCCAAACTAACCTAAGACAGGCACCGTTTATTTTAATAAAATAAAAGGGAGGAGTTGTTGTGATCTGGCTGCACCCAGATATCTTGGCCACCCTCACTCCCCCGACCAACAGCTGAACTTCCTTGTACCCTGTATTTGACAAGGATGTTTGTGCTCTTCCTGGTGTGTGGTGTTTTGCAGAAGTGTTCTTCCATACACAATGCCCTGAACTTGATCTCAAGTTCTGGTGCTCAGCATGGCTAGGGCCAGCTGCCTAAAGATATAAAAGGCTTAAGTTTGGGGCAAATAAAGGCTGTTCTTCCTCCTGCATTGAAGCCTCTGTGTCTGGATCCCGGCACTCCCCCCACCACCAGTTTCAGTATCTAAGCCACGCTGGCACAGCAACTACTGGTGGATGGACAATGAAATGTGGTACAGATAGACTATGCAATACTGGCCAGCTGTGAAGAAAACTTTGCAGGTAAATGGTTGGATCCAGAAAATATCATATTGAGTAAGGTAGCCCAGACCCAGGAAGACAAACATCACATGCCTTCATGAAGTGTCCACAGGCCCCCTGGAGCCTTGCAGCTCAGGCAGCAGAAAGACACCGGCGGCCTGAATCCTCACGGTCCAGCCTGCCTGAAGCACCCACATGCCCACCTGGTGCAACAAGGTGTCATTATGATGATATAGTGGTGAATGGGAGAGAAAGAGGGGCAGAATGGTTAGCATGCTGAGGTAAAAGGCAGTTCTGAGGAAGCCAGGGTTGTGAGGAATGGGCTGGTGTTGGCAGCCTGCTTGCCACATGGAACCAGGGTGACATCAGGCCCAGGATGCTGCCTATAGCCATATCTGGGTTTGCGATAGCTGGTGTCTGTGTTGACATCCATGACCCATGTTGCTGCCAATGCCACGGGGATGCCCAGGATGTGGGATGCCACCTGTGTCCATTTTGGTGTTCAAGGACCTTGCTGCCACTTCAGCCATGTTGATCTGAGTGGCCTGTGCTGCTACTGGGGAACATGATGACATCCGGGCCTGGGCTGCAGCTGGGGTAGAGGGGGCATGTCTGCGTCCATGGCCCTGCAGCAACCAGGGTCCGTGCTGATGTCCGTGGCTCCTGCTAGCATCAGAATCAATGCCAATGGGACCATGTTGGTGTCTGAGAGCCTTTCTGCCACAGGGGCCATACTAATCCTAGTGGCCTGTACAGCCACATGGGGCCAGGCGTGGGCTGCTGCCACGGGTCATGACTAGGTTCATGGCCCAACAGCAGGCAGGGTCTGGCCTGATGTCTGGCTTGTATTACCACAGGTGGTCATAGGAACCATGCACTTTGAAATTCGAGGGCCCTGCTGAGCCTGCCCTGCCCCTCTTTGGCCCCGTGATAGCTGGCTTTGCCCCTCACTGGGCACTACAGCAGGAGAGCTGGCATCCCCCCGCCCCCCCCCATTAGCCCATGGGACAGATGACACCAACATTCAGGAGAGATGACCCCACCCCTCACCACAGTCGTGAGAGAGCTGGCCCTGAGGGCATGGGGCCTAGGAGAGATGGCTCTGCCCCTTGCCTGAGGGGGCAGTCCCAGAGGCCCAAACTAACCAGCTCATCTACAACTCAGACCCATATCCTGGGCCTTGAGTTGGCCCACCCTAATATCTGCCCCATCTATGACCTGCTTTAGTGCCTAAAGAGACTCATTCTACAGAATCTCCAGGACTGGGACACAACAGAATGCCCGAGGGGAGTTTTGATGAGGGCCCAGTGAGGATAGTGTTGAACCAGACCAATGACTCATAGCAATGAACATTTTGCCAGTGGGACTAACTGGACAAAAGGGTACCCTGTGTGACACACTGCAATTTCCAATGCCACCAGGATGAATGAAGAGCTGTTGGAAAGCTGGAGGAGGGAGCAAGGTAGGTTTCTTGTTTGTTTGGCGGGGGACAATTCTATATTCTGTCAATTATGTTTTAAATAAAGGCTGATTGGACATTAGCCAGGCAGGAAGTATAAGTGGGACAACCAGACAGGAAGTAGAGATGGGGCAATGAGAACAGGAATATTCTGGGAAGAAGGAAGCTCTTCACCCAGTCCTGCCCAGATCACAGAAGAAGCAGGATGTGATCTGCCCAGCTGAAAAAGGTACTGAGCCATGTGGCTAAAATATACTAGAACAATGGGTTAAAATATGTTATAAGAACTAATACAAAGCCTGGGCCAGTTTATAACTTATGTAGACCTCTGTGTGATTTTTTTCCTTGGGATTTACCGGCTGTGGGAACTGGGCAGGACAGAAACCCCAACAAGCCCAGCCCTCATGTTATATTTGTTTATTTTGTTTTTAATTAATTTGGAGGAGGTATATTGCAGGGGACAGATATGGAGTGACTGGAAGGTGAGCAGGATTGGGGTACGTGAAGTAAAACTGCCAAAGAATCAATAAAGATTTATGTTTAAAAATAAAATCACATGTTCTCTTTCAGCAGAGGCTCCTAGCTCCAAATTCTCAGATGACTTTTTCTTAAATTCACTGAGGTGGGAAGACCCACCCTAAATTGTGCATGGCCGTGCCATGAACTGTGCCCAGACAGAATACAGTGCAAAAGTGTATGGAGCATAAGCAGTAACAGCACTTTTTTCCTTCCTGTGGGTACAGGATGGCCCATCGCCCCAAGATCCTTTGGGGCTAAATGTGTTTGTGTTGTGAACTTGACTGAGTTGAGAATAAAAACACCTTTGGGCGTATTTGTCAGAGTATTTACAGACGCGTGACTTCATCGGGACCCACCTTGAAGTCGAGCGGTAGCGCAGAGTGGGCTCAGGCTCCCAAGACTAACTAAAAAAAAAAAAAAAAAAAAAAAAAAAAAAAAGACAGGAAGCAGAGCACCAGCCTCGTCTGTTCTGCTTCCGACTCTAGACACCTGTGATCCGCTGCCTCCTACTCCCGGAGCTTTGCATTCACATTCCCGGTCACGATGCACCTCAAACGGCAAGCGAACACACACTCTTCCCTAGCTTGTGTCTGCCAGGTATCTCAACACAGCGATAGGAAAAGGAACCAATATGCCAGCTCAGGGGGTTGGGCGCATGAGGCTTTGTGGGGAAGGCAGAGAGTATTTGGTGAGTATGATAACCTCTGCTCCTCCTGCTTTGTTTAACTGTGGACTTGAAGCAGCTCTAAAACTAATATCTACAGGTCACCTCATGTGTATAAAGGACCACGAGCACAGCCTAGGTAGAGCTGTGCAGCCGTGAGAGGCTCAGCAGGAAGAGAAGCCCAAAGACCATCACACATTCGGAGCAATCGGGCTCAGCTTTATCTCTGCTGTGTTTGGCTTACGCACAGTAGCTGATGTATTCATCATGGAGATGATTTAGTGTGCAGAACTTTAATTTTCATAAGGCCTCCATTTAATCTCTTTTTAAAAAAAAGATTAATATAGTAGTGGGTATGAAGAAGCAGATATTGGAAACCCATGACCGCGATGCTAAAGTATCATCAAATTGACCCAAGAAGATTGAGAAAGAAAGTGTGGGGACATAAAATTGCATTTCTTGAAATAACCTCATGACACCCTTTGCCTTTTGCTTCATAGTAAAAGGAGCAATGAGAAACAGACCTCTTTGGAAAGTTTAATTCTGCTGTATTAGTCAGGATTCTCCAGAGACTCAGTATCAGTAGAACAGCTGATTGACAGGTGTTGGGGAGGGGGTGACTGGAAGTTGGGTAGATGACAGAGAGATGGAGGTATTATGAGGAACGGGCTCATGTATTTATGGTAGCTCAGAAGTCTAACTATTCAATTCCTACATTTCTGAGAGCCTGAGAACCTTGTGATTTGATGTTTGATGGCTGGAGAACTTAACATGTAAAATTAACCACCACATTTATTTTCTAATGCTGCCTGTAAGAAATATCAATTGTGGGGTTCTGGTGTGTGGTGGTTTAAACAAGAAACACTTACATACTTGGTCTCCAATTGTTGGTGTTGTTCGTGGAGGTTATGGAAGCTTTGGGATGTGCGATCTACCAGGAGGATGTGCGATCTACCAGGAGGATGTGCATCACCAGGCGAAGGCTTTGAGGCACTCCATCCTCATTCCCATTCCTGCTTGCTTTCTCTGCTTCCTGTGTGAAGAGGAAAATGTGCTCTCTCAGTTTCCAGCACCTGCTGCCGGCGCATGCTGGCCCCACCGTGATGGGCCCCACTCCCTTCCTCTGGAACCCAAAGCCAAATGACCTACTTCTTCCCTCAGTTGCTTCTGATCAGAGTGCTTTACCGCAGAAAGAGAAAAGATTGCTAATACATTTCTATTTGCTTTTCTTTTGCCGACATTGACATTTAGTGGAAATTCTTAAACTATAACTAGTGATAACCTAGGAGGTATTATATTTGGGTGACCCACAAAACAATGTGTTCTGTTTATAATGAACAAAAAAGAGATGATGAAGAAAATTCCTCAGAAAGCTTTCATGTGCACTGTAGCCAAGTAAATATTAGAACCCATGCAATAGAGCTGAGGTGGCCCTCAATAGATAACGTCTCTTGTAGGGGACTAGAGTTCTCAGCACTCCCAATAGGCAACTCACAACATCTGCAGGTCTAGCTCCAGGGGAGCTAAGACCATCTTCCATGGACACCTGAGGTACACACACACACACACACACACACACATATACAGCAAATTACTGTAAACCCAGATACAGAAATTTGAGTTCAGCCTGAAGGTCAGAAAATCAAAGAAGCCAGCTACTGGCTCTTACCTCTACCTAGGTCTGAAATGACGATCCCATTGGGATTAAAGGCATACACTGCCTGGTTTCTGTGGCAACTAATGCGACTACTGGGATTAAAGGTGTGTGTGTCACAACTACCTGGTCTGTAAGGCTGATCAGTGGGGCTGTGTTACTCTCTGATCTTCAGGCAAGCTTCATTTATCAAAACACAAATGATATGCCACTATGCTTTTATGTAGATAAAAGCACGGCCCATGCACATATACCCCATTGTTTTATCAGAAGATAAAAGGAAGAGGGTAAATTCATTTCTCATCAAGGATATTATTTAACATTGTTCTAGAAACAAGAAACTGATCCGTTGTCTGAAAGACAGCTGCACATCATTTCACGGCGGGGGAGGTGCCGTGGAGCTCGGTCTCCGTGAGCGATGTGCTGTTGCCCTCTGGAGCTCCAGCTATAATTAAAGAACTTCACAAGCTGGAGACCATTAGGCATTCTATAATGGAAAGCAGGGAGAGACTCACAAGACCCTGCCCGTCCCTGAGGAGCTGTACCTACTTAACGGTTTCTGAGAACGGGGAGAGGGAGGAAGGGAGGGATGGACAGAGTGAGGCGGTGAGGGAGGATTATCCTCACTGCTGCGACCCATGTTCCTGTAAACAGCAACTCATCCAGGTTCCATTAAACTCCTTGTTTGACGAAGCTATATTTAGGTGAAATCATTTCTGTAATCTGTCACTGGTCTCCCCAGGAGAAGTTCATACATAAAGAGGAGAACGCATATAAAATATAAAATCTACATTTTTTTCTATTATCAGTCAGATGGTATTTAGCATTTCCATTAGCTAACTTTAAAGTTATATAGGAAAAAGTGGGGGAATAGTTTAAAAATATGTAAAAACGTAGAAAGCGAACGTAGCATCAGCCAGCGTTAGTTTGGAGATGGCTCCATCTCAAGCTGCCAGGATGACCGCTGTGACCTAGTGTGGCATGCGTGTGCAGAACAGAGCAGCACACACTGAGTGTGCAAACAAGGGGGGATTAATGGATGAGAAACATAGACTTCTACAAATGAAATTAGAAAGCAGGAGAAAGAAAGACAGGTTTAGACCAATAACTTATGCTTTTCAGAAAATCTAAAAACTGAAAGTTTACAAATGAAAAACAAACCATAAGCTAACCAAAATAAAATATAAGAGCTCTGTTAAAATATCTTGACTTGGAGACTACCTTCCAGGGGATAGTTAAACCAAGAAGAAGGCAAAACACACACGTAGGAAAGGGAGAAAGGAGAAAGAGGAAGACAGGGAGTGAGGACAAGCTTCTGCACATCTGCAGGGAGAACACGTTAGGTGGTGTTCAAAAATGCATGATTGAGAAGGCTACATACATGTATGGAAACAGCTAGCATAACAGAAATAGATGCTCTTCCACAAGCTACAGGATGCACTGCTCACTGGCCAGACCGCATCTGGAGTTTAGTTATTCTTCACACTGAAAGATACATTACGGAAGCAGGCATGTCCACAGAGTGTAAAGAGCTCCCAACCTCCAAGATGGGAGCTGGGTCTTATAACACAGTGTGATCCTACCTTGACATTAGCCTGCAGGTGCCTTTGCAAATGTAGAAAATGACACATGCGCACTGCAAGTCCTTGAGGAATCCGTGTAATGGCAACACCTTAGGGATAGTCTTGTATTTCCATTGTTGCAGTTTGTGTAAAGTGCCTCAATCCCTTGAGGTAGATTGCTTTGAGGTGACGGTGCCCTCAACATTTCAGAGATGATAGGAGAAGCTAGCATTTCAAATATCTGAAGTGTGACTGTAAAGACCAAGGCATGGCAAGCTTTGTTGATTCCCCATGGGAGGCCTTGCCCTTTCTGGGGAGTGGATGAGAGAGTAGGAGATGGGGATGCAGGGGAGGGGAGAGAGGGTGAGCTTGGTGGGTATGTAAAATGAATAGATAGTTTCAAGAAGAATAACAAAGCATGGTTGCTGGTGGGGCACAGGAACCCTGCCTTGACTAAGTTCCCAGTACTTCCCCAACATTCCTTTCCCCAGAAGGACAGGTAAAGACTCTTAGAATAAACCTCTTTGTGGCTGCCATTCAGGGTATAGGGTTGTGGCTTTTTGTGGCAGTGATGAGTCCAGACCTGAAGAACAGGTGTGGATCTGGCCAAGAAAGGCTGAGTGACAAGAACCAAGGAGATTGGTGGGCTAGTGTTCTGCAGAGCGGTAGGGAATGCAGTCTGCTGGCCTTACCTGCCATTGCCATATGCAATTATTTATGAAGCAGACTATTGGCCCCAGAGGACAAAGACAGGTCATTGTGATCTCACTGGGGACAGGCCATTGGGATCTCATTAGAGACAGGCTATTGTGATCTCACTGGGGACAGGCCATTGTGATCTCACTGGGGACAGACCATTGTGATCTCATAGTGATCTCACTGGGGACAGGCTATTGTGTTTGTGTTTCCTTATTTCCATAGGAATCAAGACCATTGCAACACAGGAGGGAGAAAAGGTGACTTAACTGTGGCATACAGCATGAACAGCTAAGGCCATTAGCCAGTAGGCATAGGAGGAGCCATGATGGAAAATTCTAAGCGGAGTCTGATTAGAGACTAAGAGTGGGAGGATCCTTGTGGAAGCTGAGTTGAGCCGGCACAGGGCAGGGCTGGTTGAGAAGACAGTTCAGAGGTGATAGGCTTAGACAAGAAGGGCATCTTCATCATAATTCAGTGGAAAACCAGACTGGCACTCTGGAGAGCAGTTCATGAAGCAGAACACAGCAAGTGCAGAGGATTTAGGCTATTGTGATCAGGGAGGGGGAGAAAACTCAGGCAGAGGCAGAAGGGCACCTTTTGAAGCCCTGGGCATCGCTGCAGAGACAAAGGCAGACAAGAGGGTTGTGCTGATACATGGGAAGAGTTTCATTTGATCCAACTGGGATAATGACCTGTGGGCTATTGGAAACTTGGAAAACATGAACTCAGTCTTGTCAAACCCAGAGAAAGTCAGAATTTGGAAACAATGTAATGAACCCAGCATTCCTGCCTCAGATAAACACTGAGACTTCCTAAAACCTAGCAAGAGATTCTTCGCATTCTGCACCTATCCCTCCTTGGCTTGTCTTCTGTCTTCCTCAAATGCACCGATGTCTGTAACACAGTTTATCATTAGTGTTCTGGAAGGGTGCAGTGGTTCAGAAACGATATTTTCCACAGCAGCGGCAGCTCCACCAGTGAGCTGACACCAACCCCTTCCTCAGGTCTCCACAGCCAGTGAATGCTGTTTCCAGGAGACACGAGTGCCTCCGGCATTGCTCACAAAAGCTTCCCTTGCCTCAGCCTTCCTGGAGACACACACGCTTTACTATGTGTACATAGTCCCCTAGCAATGCTATTTTTGTATTCAGTTAACTAATGTTTTGGGATTCTCTCATTTATTATTTACTCTGGTAGCTGTAATAGAGAGATGGTACTTCAGGGGTAAATGCAATCTGCCAGTCTATAGAGGATCTGCAGAAGCAGGCGCTACATGATGTGTATCTGAAAAGTGATTGTCTTCAAGGAGGAAGCAGGGGCTGGAATGCCCATCTTCCTGCCATCTCCTGGGGCCCCAGGCTCCTAGGAGGATGAGAACTATGGAACTCTCTCCTATGTAGCAGTATGGGGACACCTGGTTGTGGGAGAATCAAAGTGGCATTATTAGAAATGAATGAATTTCTAGCCTTCGCTTCTACTCTGCCTCCACCCCCTCACACTACTTTGAGAACACAGCCTAGAACCTTTCTCATTGTAAGTGATATTTGCGCTCTGTACACACATCTGTTTTTTTGATTTTTGTTTTTTAACTAGGTGAAATGAAAAGACATTTGGAGGTATTGCAAAGGGGAGTCTACATGGACCTTGGTAAACATTTACTCAGGGGTGGTTGAGGAAATAGTGTCCTTGCTGGAGCCAACAGTCCTCTGGGAAGAGGCAAAGCCTGGAGCCCTATGGTGGCATGCATCTGTAAAAGGCAGTCAGTGCATATGGTAACTCCTTATTGCTACATAGGAGAGCAGAGGGGTTCAACGCAGGTAGTGAACCCCTACTATCAAGAGTAGTGCCTCCAAAATCTTTTAAAAGTTTAAAAGTTCTTGGTTCACACAGAACACATTGGGAGGAACAATAAGTCTCCTGAGAGCACAGCTTTGATGACCTCCAGGTATGCTAGTGACAGATTGGAGGTCCCAGCTTGTGTTCCTGAAGCTCGGGGGCTGAAGTCAGAACTCACATTTAAACCATGCTTCAGATCCAGCCCATCATGCTGGAGCATGAACCGTCTCACAATTCTTTAAAGAATAACCGTATTTTCATTGCCCCCTTTTCCGTGAACAAGCTGATCACTTTCTCTCTCTCTCTCTGTCTCTCTCTGTCTCTCTCTCTTTCTCCTTCTTCTGAAGAGGTAACCACTATGTCTCTCTTCCCCCATCCCCCCTTCTCTCCTCTCTTTCTCTATCTCTATTTCTCTCTTCCCTACATAATCCCCTTACCCTTATACCCTTCTGAGTACCCACTAAATAAACTCTATACCCAAGCTCTCTCTACATGGTGTATCTGTCTATCTCCCACCCACCACCATCTCCCGCCCACTAGAAGACCTGGCAGGGTCCCACTGCTGTGAGTCTTTCACCTATCCTCAAATTAGAAGGAAAGTAACTTTGAAATGATCAATATCCTCTTTAATCTTTAACCTATGTTCTTGAGCTTCAGAATCAATTTCTTCTGCTCAGACCACTGGAGCATTTATTCTACTTTGTGGAACTTTTCTGTTACTAAAATTAAAAGTCAAGTCAGTAAAGGTGTAGTTCAGCAGTGGATCACACGTTTATCATGTTCAGAGCACTAAGTTTGTTAAAAATAGCACAGAAACATTGGCAGGGGCTGGAAAGATAGCTCAGGGCCAGCGCCTGCTCTGGGTAACTCACAGCCACCTTATACTCTAGCTCCAGATTTGATACTCTTTCCAGGGGTGTGGTCAATGGTCAGGATGTGGGTCTCTTTTCTTCACATACCAGAGGGTGGGAAGGTGTTGGGCAAAGAATTCAGTTTTGGTCAGACATATTGCATGACAGGGTAGCTACAATTAATAATAATGAAATAATAATATTTCAAAACTACAAGGAGGGAAAGTTTCAGAAGTCATGGACTGATGTGAACTACCACAAAAGTTGTGGAAGCCCGGAATACTGAGCCACTTGGGAGTACCACAGCCATTGTGGCATCACTTAGGTTCATGACCCACTATAAAAGTGGGGGGAAAATGAAGTTGGCACTGAGATCTTGGTTTATGATATCCACTACTCTTGTCTTTGATGGATGATGGTTCAGTGTGATTAGGCAATCTTACCGTGCATTCAAAACCCTTTCTTCTGCCAACCCCGCACTTGAACAAATGGCTCTTGGATTTTTAGGATCTGAAGTCTGTAACTCCACTAAGTAGATGTTGCCCAGTAGCCTAGTATGATCACATTGAATCAAAGTGGGTTATATGGGTGGTTTGAGGGAAAGATGCCCCTCATAGGCTTGGGCATCTCAATATTTGATCTTAAGTTGCTGATGCTGTTTGAGGAAGGTCTTGAGCCTTTAGAAGATATGGCTTGCTAGAGGAAGCACATCACTGTGGGTGGGTTTGGGGTGTTTATACCACTGTTCTTCAAGTTTGCTTTCTCTACTTCTTGTTTATGGTTGAAGATGTGAGCTCTCAGCCTTCTACTCTAGCCACCTTATGCCGTTCAAACCATGTCCTGAGACCCTTCTCTCCAGCAGTCATGGAGCTGAAGTTGTCAAAAAACAGAACCAATCCATTGTGTTCACAATGTGATAAGCTGATTTACAAGGCATGTATAAATCCCAGTAGCAAAGTTAAAGAGAGAACATTGATTTGAAAAGCGTATGATACACTGTGGGGGTGGGGTGGTGGATGTTGATGATAGTGGCAATGTTGAACTCTGCCAAGGCCAGTGGTATACCTTTACTGTTCTACCTCAACAGTGTGTTAATTCTCTTCTGTCATTATGGACTCTCCCTTTAGAATCATAAGCCAAATGAAACTTTTTCTTCTGTGGGTCACTGTTGGTCATAATGTTTTTTCACAGCTGCAAAGGGTAACTGACAAAATGCTAATCACCAAGCCATGCTTGTCTTTTGCAGATTGCCATACACTTAGGTAAGGTGCTAGAATACTGGGTAGAAGTGATGTACAAGATATCAGTAAAAATTTTAAATAACTAACATCACCCACAAATTGAGGGGAGAGCTATTTTGCTCAGAAGCACAGAGGAGAGCAAAGGAATTAGAGGATTGGAAATCTGGGGAGGTAGAAAGGCTAGGAGACACAGAGGTCAGGTAATATGCAAAGTGAGTGAGGCCCTGTCAAGTCTGAGCTTGGGGTCTTTCAAAATCTTTTGTAGGTTTGTAGATATCTCATTTTTCTTTTTTTTCAATTTTTGAAATCCATTCATTTAGAAACACTTCTTGTAATCAACAAAACGGGGAAGTTCTGAATTTTCTATCTGTAAAATATGGGCCTTTAAAAAGCAAAATAAAGCAAGATCTGCTGGTGCATGCCCATAAGCTTAGCATTTCAGAGTCTGAGGCAGGAAGGTGGAGAGTCCACATCAAGCATAGGCCCTGTCTCAAAAAATCATAAACTTCCAAATAAATCAGGTACAGAAACAACAAAGAAGCAAACAAACAACATATATGAAAGCTATACATTTTGAACTCAGAGAAATGAGCCTAAAATTATTTCTATCAATGATTGAGTTATTGATGGGGAATGTTAGTCCGAGGGTCCAAAGTTTTGTTTAGACAGGAAGAGTCATATTTTGAGATATGTTGTATTCGTATGGTGTGGTTGATAATAAAACAAATTTCAAAATTGCTAAAGAGAAGATTCTGGAATGTCTCACCACAAAATCTGATTAGCTGTGTTGGCAGCAACCTTGCCTATCAGCCTGACAGCTCTGGAATAGACTAAAACACATACCTCTGGATGAGTCTGTGAAAGACTTTCCAGGAAGGGTAAACTGAAAGATGAGAAATACGCACACTATTGCTTCTGCTCGCATTAAAAACCCTGTCTGAAACAGTTCATAGCTGGTTCTGAGAGTGGATTTAGAGAAGAGCAATGGTAAGAATGAGTTTTCCTCCTGGCTGGCTCTCCAGTTTCCAAAGTTGATTAAAAGAAACTCTTGGTATGATGAAATACACTCAAGATTTGAAAGTGTAAGCTTTTCAAAGAACTATGTAAGAAAATGAATCTAGCACCCCTGATTCATCTCCTTTAAGGAGCAAGGAGTGTAGTAGTTAACTCTATAAAGAGCTAAAACTTTCTTTTGTGTGAAAACAAGAAATGTGACCAGGAGGACATTATAGTTTAGATGGAATGACAGCAGAGGAGTATGAGCTCAGAAACAAACTTTGCTTGCTTCAGATGTGTATAAATAACCTATCACCTTCTAAATGTGTCCTGAGAATCTTCCTTCCAGTAGACATGTAGAGCCGAAACTGTCAAAAGCCAGACCCAAATCCGTCGTCATGCCATTGGCTGACTTACAAGGCAAGTAAAAATCCCAGTATCAGAGGATGTCAGTGGAAAAAAAAAAAACCGTTTAGAAAAGAGGATGACTTGGGATGGAGACCTATGGGAAGGAGCAGATGAGGTGAAGGGTGTTGAACTCTGGCAAACCAGCAGCACACCTTTGCTGCTCTGCCTCAAGTGTATATTAATTATTCATGATCTATTTCACAACTTAGCTCACATGGACCTTGATAACTCATCTGCCACAAGGTATCACAATGCTCCATTACAATGAGCACATTATACTGATTGGACCAAGTAAACAGGAGGCAGCAACCACTCTCAAATTTTTGGAAAAGCTTGTGTACCTACAAGGAATGGATACAAATCCCAGAGGAATATAAGACAGAAGAGACAGCTTTCAGACAATATCATTCTGAGGATTCCTGGAGATAGAATTACCACTTTGGACTGAGGTAGAGTTAAGAGCCAGTGGCTGTTTTGCTTCTCTGATTTTCTGGTTGAACAACAATATCTTTCTCTGGGTTTTTATTAATCATGCAACAAGGAAGGAAGGAAGACAGGAAGGAAGGAAGGAAGGAAGGAAGGAAGGAAGGAAGGAAGGAAGGAAGGAAGGAAGGAAGGAAGACAGGAAGGGAGGAAGAAAGGAAGGAAGGAAGGAAGGAAGGAAGGAAGGAAGGAAGGAAGGGAGGGAGGGAGGAAGGAAGGAAGGAAGGAAGGAAGGAAGGAAGGAAGGAAGGAAGGAAGGAAGCCACCAAGAAGTTAGGGTTGCCCAAGTTAAAGTAGAAAGCCTAATGTGTTCTGGTCATACAGATGATTCAAGGCCAGGCTGTAAGTCTAACCATGGACTGTACCCATGTCACTCTCCCTCGAGAGTGTTGGTGTTGGGGGCACAAATTTCACACACATACAGGTTGTTTTGACACTGACTATAATTCTTAGTAACCCAATTTCAAATTTCCTGCTATTTATTTGTAGAGGATACTGGCTTTCATTCAAAGTGCTTTACACTGTGGTTGGCTCCGAGGTACTCTTAAGATGATAAATTTTGACATTCCCAAATAGTTTTGCTTTTCTCAGAGAGGAAGTTGGTCCGAATTACTTACTTTTCCATTGTTGAAAAAAAACAAATTACCTTCATGGTTAGTCTATGCATATCTGGACTCTAAGCCTCAGCTTTGATGCTTGTGTTTAAAAGAAAAAGATCATCTGAGTGATACCCCTTGATGTCATTGGAGTTTTTCTTGGAAAACCTTGACCAATAACTCATGGCCCCCTCAGAGGTGGAAGGTCAATCCTATTACTGATGAAATCATGCACTTTAGAGGCCCATGAAATGAAACTGGATAAAGAGTACTCTTGGTCACATAATAATCAAACAATAAACATACAAAATAAGGAAAAACTATTAATATCTGCAAAGGAGAAAAGGCCAAGTAACATATAAAGGCAGACCTATCAGAATTACATGTGGCTTCTCAATGGAAACAATGAAAGCCAGAAGGTCGTGGTCCAGCATTATGGAGACATTAAGAGACCATGGATGCCAGCCCAGGCTACTATCTTCAGCAAAACTTTCAATCATAATAGATGGGAAAAACAAGATATTCCATGATAGCACCAGATTTTACCAATACCTAGCCACAAATCCAGCCCTACACAATATACTAGAAGGGAAACTCCAACACAAGGAATTCACCTACACCCACAAAAGCAGACAGTAGATTATTTTACAACAGTGAATCCCAAAGAAGAAAAAAACACACAATAACATCACCATTAACAAAATCTAAAATGACAAAAACAAGGAACACTGATAATTATTATCTCTTAATATAAATGGACTCAAGTCACCTATAAAAAGACACAGGCTAACAGATTGGATGTAGAAAAGGAATCCATCTTCCTGCTGCATACAAAAAACACACATCAGATTGGATATAGAAAAGGAATCCATCCTGCTGCTGAATACAAGAAGCATACCTCAACCTTAAAGACAGACATTGCCTCAGAGTAAAGGGTTGGAAAAAAATTTCTAATCAAATGGAATTAAGATACAAGCTGGTGCAGCTATCCTAATATCTAACAAAGTAGACTTCAAACTAAAATCAATCAAAAAGAAAAAAAGAAAGGACATCAAGAGGAAATTGCAACACTGAGCTTCCATTGCCCAAATACAAGGACACCCTCATATGTAAAAGAAGCATTACTAACGCTTAAATCACACATTAAACCTCATTCACTAATAGTGGGAGACTTAGACACACACTCTCAGCACTGGACAGGTATGCCAGACTGAAACTTAACAGAAAAATAAGAGAACAGATATTATGACTCAAATGGACTTAAAAGATATCTATGGAACATTCCACCCAAACATAAAGAATATACCTTCTTCTAAGGTCCTCATGAAAACTTTTTAGAAATTGATAACATAATCAGTAACAAAGCAAACCTCAACGGAAACAAATAAATTGGAATAACCCCATGTATCTTATTGGATCACAATGGCTTAAAGTTAGAATTCAACAGCAACACTAATTTCAGAAAGTGGATACGCACAGGGAAATTGAACAATGCTCACCTGAATCACTAATGGGTCAAGAAAGAAATAAAGAGAGGGAGCCTGAAATGGCCCTATCCTATAGCCATACTGATGAATATCTTGCATATTACCATAGAAACTTCATCTGGCAATGGATGAAGCTAGAGACAGAGACCCACACTGGAGCACTGGACTAAGCTCCTAAGGTCCAAATGAGGAGCAGAAGGAAGGAGAACATGAGCAAGGAAGTTAGGACCGCGAGGGGTGCGACCACCCACTGAGACGGTGGGGCTGATCTAATGGGAGCTCACCAAGGCCAGCTGGATGATGGAGCATGTAATCAAACTGGACTCCCTGAACGTGGCTGACAAGGAGGGCTGACTGAGAAGCCAAGGACAATGGCATTGGGTCTTGATCCTACTGCATGTAATGACTTTGTGGGAGCCTAATCTGTTTGGATGTTCACCTTCCTAGTCATGGATGGAGGAGGGAGGACCTTGGACTTCCCACAGGGCAAGGAACCCTGACTGCTTTTTGGACTGGAGAGGGAGGGGATGGGGGAGCGGGAGGGAAATAGGAGAAGGGGAGGAGGTGGAAATTTTTAATTAAATAATGAAAATTTTTTAAAAAAGTAATTAAGAACTTCCCAAAATTCAGTGAAAATGACCGCACAACATACTCAAGCTTATGGATCACAATAAAAGCAATGTTAAGAGGAAAATTCATAGCATTAAATGCCTACATAAAGAAGCTGGGAAAATCCCATAATGCTGAGTTAACAGAACACCTGAAAACCCTAGAACAAAAAGAAGCAAAATCACCCAGGAGGACTGGACATCAGGAAATAATCAATTTGAGAGCTATAATCAACAAAATACAAACAGAGGAAACAATACAAAGAATCAATGAGACAAGGATGGACAAGCTAACCAAAAGGCAGAGAGAGAGAATATCCAAATTAACAAAATCAGAAATGAAAAAGGGACATAGCAACAGACACAGAGGAAATCTAGATCATGTTCAGGTCATACTTCAAAAACCTGTACTTCACAAAATTGAAAAACTTAAAGGAAATGGACAATTTTCTAGATAAATATCATGTACCAAAATTAAATCAAGACTAGATAAGCAAGAGTCATCAACATTCCCCCAAACAAATAAATAAAAAAAGCCCAGGATCAGATGGTTACAATGCAAAATTCTACAAGATTTTCAAAGAGGTACTAATACCAATACTCTTCAAATTGTTCCACACAAGAGAAACAAAAGGAATATTGCCAAGCTCTTTTTACATGACTATAGTTACCCTGGTACCCAAACCATACAGACATTACTAAGAAAGTGAATTACTGATCAATCTCACTCATAAACATTGATGCAAAAATACTCAATAAAATTCTGGTAAACCGAATCCAAGAACACATCAGAAAACTCATCTACCGTGACCAAGTAGGCTTTATGCCATAGATGCAGGGATGGTTCAAAATATGAAAATCTGTCAGTGTAATTTCCCATACAAACAAACTGAAAGAAAAAAAACACATGGTTATCTCATTAGATACTGGAAAAACCTTCAACAAAATTCAACATCTCTTCATGATGAAGGTCTTGGAGAGAGCAAGGATAAAAGGAACATACTATAACATAATAAAAGCAATATATAGCAAGTCAACAGCCAACATCAAACTAAGTGGAGAGAAATTCAAAGTGATCCCACTAAAATCAGGAACAAGACAAGGTTGGCCACTCTCTCCATATCTATTCACTATAGAACTTGAAATTCTTGCTAGAGCAATAAGACAATGAAAAGGAGATCAAGGGGATACAAATTGGAAAAGAAGTCAAACTTTCACTATTTTCTGGTAATATAATAGTATACATAAGTGATTCCAAAAACTCTATCATCAGGAAACTCCTACAACTTGTAAAGAGCTTCCATAATTTAGCAGGATACAAGATTAACTTAAAAAAATCAATAGCCCTCCTTTATACAGATGATAAATGGGCTGAGAAAGAAATTAGAGAAATATTATCCTTTACAATAACCACAAATAGCATAAAATATCTTGAAGTAACTCTAACCAAACAAGAGGAAGATCTGTATGACAAGAGCTTTAAATCTTTGAAGAAAGAAATTGAAGAAGACACCAGAAAATGGAAAGATTTCCCATGCTTTTGGGTAGGTAGAATTAACATAGTAACAATGGCAATCTTACCAAAAGCAGTCTATAGATTCATTGCAATGCTTACCAAAATCACAGAAAAATTCTTCAAGACCTCAAAAGAATAATACTTAACTTTATATAGAAAAACAAAAATCCAAGAATAGCCAAAGAAATCCTGTACAAAAAAAAAAATAGAACTTCTGGAGGCATCATAATCCTTGACTTCAAACTCTACCACAGATCTACAGTACTAAAAATAGCCTGATATTGGCATAAAAACAGACAGGAGGCCCAATAGAATCAAATCAATGACCCAGATATCAATCCACCCACCTATGAACACCTGATTCTTGACAAAGAAGCAAAAAATATAAAATGGAATAAAGAAAGCATATCCAACAAATGGTGCTGGCATAACTGGATATCAACATATACAAAAATAAAAATAGATCCATATCTATCAGCATATACAAAACTCAAATTCAAATGGATCACAGACTTCAACCAAAAATTGACCACACTGAACCTCATAAAAGAGAAAGCGCGAAGTACACTTGAACACATTGACACAGAAGAGCTCTTCCTAACTCTAACTCCAATTTCTGGGATGTCCTTCAGTCTATGTTTTGGTTTAATTGGTGAATGAATAAAGAAATGCCCTTGGCCTGTGATAGGGCAGAGTATAGCTAGGCAGGTATGGGGTGGGGGTGGGGGTTAAATAAACTAAATGCTGTGAGAAAGAACACAGAATAGAGAGATGCCATGTAGCCACCAGAGGGGAAAGATGGGAACTGCCAGCAGGAATCTTGCCAGTAGGCCAGAGCCTCGTGGTAAAATATAAAATAATGGAAATGGGTTAATTCTAGATATAAGGGCTAGCTAGCAATACACTCAAGCTATTAGCCAAAACAGTATTGCAAATAATATTGTTTCCATGTCATTATTTCAGAACTAAGCAGCTGGGAATGAACTAACAGCCTCCAATAATATCCAGTAAACGATTCTGAGCGCAAGAATTAATAAATGGGACCTCACAAAACTGAGAAGCTTCTGTAAAGCAAAGGACATGGTCAACAAGACAAAATGGCAGCCTACAGATGGGAAAAGATTTTCACCAATCCTATATCAGAGAGAGGACTGATTTTCAAAATATAGAGAGAACTCAAGAAACTTGGCATCAAAAGAACAAATAATCTAATTTTTAAAAATGTGGTATAGACCGAAACAGAGAATTCTCGACATACAAATCTCAAATGACTGAAAGACACTTAAGGAAACGCTCAATATCCTTAGCCATCAATGAAATGCAAATTAAAACAACTCTAAGACTCCATCTTACACCTGTCTGAATGGCCAAGATCAAAAGTACTGATGATAGCTTTTTCTGGAGAGGCTGTGGGGTAAAAGGAAAAATCCTGCATTGCTGGTGGGAATACAAACTTTTATAGCTTCTTTGGAAATCAATATGGCATTTTCTCAGAAAATTAGGAAACAACCTACCTCAAGACCCAGCAATACCACTTTTGGGTATATACAAAAAGGATCCTCAATCATAACACAAGGATGTGTGCTCAACTATGTTCAAAGCAGCATTACTTTAATAGCCAAAACCTGGAAACAACCTAGATGCCACTCAACTGAAGAATGGATAAAGAAAACATGGTACATTTACACAATGGAGTACGACTCAGCAGTAAAACAATAATGACATCTTGAAATTTGCAGGCAAATGGATAGATCTAGGAAAAAAACCATGTTGAGTGAGATAACCCAGACCCAGAAAGACAAATATAATATGAACTCACTCGTAAGTGACTTTAAATATAAAGCAAATAAAAATCAGCCTACAGTCCACAACCCCAGAGAACCTAGACAACAAAGAGGACCTTAAGAGAGACATACATGGATCTACATAAGAAGAAGGCAAAGACAAGCACTCCAGAGTAAATTGGAAACGTTGGAGTCATGGGAGAGAAAGAAGGGGAGAGCGGAAAGAGGGAGGGAGCAGACAAAAATGTATAGCTCAATAAAAACAATTAAAAAACAATAAAGTATATTAAAAATGGAAAAATAATACTTGATATTGGAAAACTATTCAGGGCCAAAGAACTCCTGGAACATACAATGGCCATTTTTCTAACCCAATGTAATCCCTTACTACATTTTATATATTTGTTCTCATGCCCACAGATATGTGTAAACCTCATTCATCACCACAGACATTTATCTTTGCAACAGAGGTCATTACTGAAAACTATAAACAATCAAGTTGCAGAATTGTGGAACCCCATCCCAATAGACACATCAACAAAATAATCCCCGAATCACTGAAGAAGAGGGGGCAGAAAGATTGTGAGAGCCAAAGAAACAGACTTTACTGTGGTACTGTGCCCCTTAGTAATCTTAAAAGCCACACCTGTATCATATCATGAACAGGGCTGCCTGATCATGGGCTAAACAAGGATAGCAACAATACACACATTAAAGTGGAAGTGGGGAAGACTAGAAACATCAACCCTACACAGCAGGCTGCAGATAACTATGGAATACTGGGAGTGGGAGAAACAAATGTATTCCCAAGGAAGAGCACACCAATTGGTTATCCCATACTAAATGGTCATCTCAGACAACATACATAAAAATAACATTATAAGACTGAGCAGGTTTTACTCATGCATTAAAAGAATATGTATATATTATATACTTGTATATTACATATGTGTGTGCGTGTGTGAGAGAGAGACAGACAGACCGACAGACAGACAGAGAGACAGACAGACAGAGAGACAGACAGACAGACAGACAGAAACAGCAAATAATGGAAAATGAGGCCTTAAATCGAAGAAGAGCAAAGAGGTATATATGGGAGTGTTTGGAGAGAGGAAAGAGAAGAGGGAAATGATATACTATAATCCTCCCAAAATAAAATCATAAAAATAGGTCTTCTTAGTATTTTCTTCTTTGTGAATGCAATGACATTCCTTCCTAATAACATGAATTCAGTACCTTGGAAAATAAAGTTTCTATGGCATCTTCAAATATTCCAGAAGCAGTAATAAATAGACAGTGATTTATAAAAAGTATTGTAAATATTTTCAGAAATATCCTTTAAAAAGTTCCCCAGTCTCATGGCCTCAAGTTGGGAGAAGCTATAGCAGTTAGATAGGCTTCCAGAACTTGGAATAAGATCATCAGAAATCCTGATGGATCCTTCTTTCTATGATGTAAAACTTGCCTTATTCTAGACCTAACTTCCAGAGTGAAGCCATCACCTTCCTCAGGCAGATAGAACAGAGCTTCCTTACTGGTTTATCAGACATCCCTGGTCTTCCTCTGTTATCTGCATACTCTGGGACCTTGTACAGGTCAACAGGAAGGGTTGGCCAGTTGTCCCTAGTGTTTCTGTCCCTCTGATCAGTGACCCCAGACAAGCATGCATGAATCACCTCACTCACCACCCACTCCTTTTCATCCATCTCTTCCCCCCTTCCCTTCCCCTCTTTTTGTCTGTTTCTTGTTCCCTACTTCTCTTCTTCCTCTGCCCTGTTCTCCTTCCCTTCTTCTGTCTTCTTGTATTTGTCCTTTTTCACATCCCATTTTATCAGTGGCATGAAGCTCTCCTCAGAATCTGGCACAACTTTGAAAAAGTATAACAATCTAAAAGAAAATTATGAAAGAGAGAAAAAAAAAAGAGCCGAATGTCCCAGTTTCTGGTTTGCTGTGCTCAGTTAGTTTGATTAGAAGATGTCAAGCTTGACACAACGAAGTAAGTTTGTCCCAGGGCCTGGCAGTTTCTTCCTGAGTTAGCATATTTGGGCCAGGGTATAACATTTACCACCTTTAATTCCTATTATTAAAATCCCTCTGGAATTTATAAGTTGCTGTATTTGGCAACTATGAGAAACGATTCTGTCACCTGTGATATTGGTTCTTAGAAGTCTTTATCCATTGGCCTGAGATATTTTCTGCAGATCTGGCCCACTTCATGTATGCCTTAGTGAGGGCTACACAGGGATCCAGTAAGATGGGGTTCCTGGCAATTGAAAGTCTATTTACTTGAAGAAAAAGGGAAGCCTTTATTGAAATTTGTGTATTCGTTAAAATTATGATATTTAGGTATTTTCCATACTTTATTTAAAAGTTGTGATTCTCCCTAAAGCATAAGTGGATGTAGCAATTCCACTTCTTGGGATATATCCTGAAGAATTTAAAGTAGAGGCTTCCTTAAACTGTTTTTGTGGGAGCCTAGGCAGTTTGGATGCTCACCTTACTAGACCTGGATGGAGGTGGGTGGTCCTTGGACTTCCCACAGGGCAGGGAACCCTGATTGCTCTTTGGGCTGACGAGGGAGGGGGACTTGATTGGGGGAGGGGGAGGGAAAGGGGAGGCGGCGGTGGGGAAGAGACAGAAATCTTTAATTAATTAATAAAGAAATAAATAAATTTAAAAAATAAAAAAAGAAAGGATATTTTACAAAAGACAGTAGTGAGAGTCAGTCTCATTAGTGTGTTCTGTCAGTGAAGGAACACACAAACCAAACATGACACATGTGTACAAGGGAATATTATTCAAGTTCAAAATAGTAAATGATTTTTACAGGCTGCATGAACTTCTGTCAGCATGCTACAAAACAAAAATGTCCAAAACCCCATATATATGCATGTATGGATGGATGATATATAAAATACATACATATGTTTATATATCAATTATATTTATGTAAATTAAAATCTAAGTTCTCTGAATGAGGGGAGACATCTTTTTGAGCTCAGCTTATTTTAACATAAGGATTTCTACTCCCGTCAATCCGACTGCAAATATCATGATTCCATTTTCATTTATGACTGAATTAAATTCCAGAGTATATTAATAGCATCTTTTCTTTATCCATTTATTTCTTCATGGACATCTAGGCTGGCCCACTTCTTGGCGATTATGACTAGTGCTGAAATGAATATGAATGAGCTGCTCTGTGGTAGGACTTAGAGCCCTTTAGACATATCCTACCAATGGTCATATGGTAGTTATATTCTTAGTTTTTAAAGAAAACTTTGTACTTCCAAAGTGGCTGCAAACTCTCTGTACCAGTTTATAGTCCCCTCAACAGTATATATAATATCAAAGGTTCTTCTTTTCATGCACTCTTGCAATTTTATGTGGTCTGTTTTCTTGATGATAGCCAGGTTAATGTATTAGTTCCAATGTGTTGTTTTCCAACAATTATTGGTCATCAGTGTTTCTTCCCTGGAGAACTGCATTCAGTTCTTCAGTCCATTTGCTGATTGGATTACTGTGAATAGTTTAGTGTTTCATTTTTATATGCATTTATATATTTAGATATGACCCCTCTCTTTCATGATTCATTGGCAAAGACTTGCTCCCACTCTACAGTCTCTTTTGATGTTCTGAGGTTTTGTCATTTCAACCCATCCCATTTGCGAGCACACAGAATAACTTCCTGAGTTGTCAGTCTTCCCAGAAAGTCCTTGCTGAGCTTGTGTCTTGAAGAACTTTGCCTACTTTTCCTCTTGTACTTTCAAAGCTGCAGGTCTTACATTAAGGTCTTTGATCCATTTTTATTTGAATCTTGTGCAAGATGCAATAGGAAGATCTTAGTATCCTTTAGGATTGCTTTAGGATCTGTGATGTTCTACTTTATAGAGGTTCCCATAGGCCCGAAGAATGATGTATGTTCTATATCTATTGGATGGAATATTCTGTAGATATCTCTTAAAGCCAGTTGATCTGTGGTATTGTTCGGCTTTGAATTTTCTTTATTGGTTTTTACCCAATAAAGGAGTGGCATATTGCAGTATCCCATTATTATTATGTTAGTATTCATCTGACCTTTCATAACTTTAGCATTTGTTTTATGACACAGGGATAAGTGTTTGCTAATGTTACAGCTTCTTGTTTGATGTCCCCATGTATTAATTTATAATAATTTTCATAAGCTTTGCTTTATAATTCTCCTGGGATGGGGTAGGCGTAGGAATTTAACCTATAGCCTTGTGCATGCTAAGCAAATGCTAACATCAAAACCTACACCAATGACTCTAACACCAAGCACATAACCATCTTTTGCTTTGTATTTTTGACACCTGGCTGTGATAAGGTCTGGAGATTTCCTGTCTAGAAATCCTAAAGGGTTCTTTTATTTAAATGTCAGGGTCTTTCTCTAGGTTTGGAACATTTTCTATAATTTCATTCAATGAACTTTGCCTTTGGGATTTAGTGAATCTTCCCTGCCTCTGCATTCATAAGACACTGGAAGCAATATCCAAGTTTGGGAAAGTTTTGGCCATATTCATTATTACTTTTTCTTTAGCGTTCCCTTCTGTATGTCGATAGTTTGATTTTTAAAACATTGGCTGCTTCACTTCCAGAATTTCTGTTTCATTTTTTTATTCAGATTCTTAGTTTCAATTTAATTCTTACTCCATGTTTTTGAGGCTCTTTTCCAAACTGCTATTTAATGTATTTTATTCATTTTCTCAGCTCTTCCTGAATTAATCACCTGATGCATTCACCTGTTGGTGTGAGTCCTCTCTCTGGTCCCTCATGCTTTTAAAAAGATTCTGCTGAGATTGCAGGGATGCCACGTGGCCCATGTTTATTCTTTTCTCATGCAGTCTGACTCCTGTTTCTGTCCTCTGACAAGGTACCACAAGCTCATTGTTGAGTTACAGAATCTTCCTGTCTGTGTTCAGCAACTCTTTCAGTGTTTCTTTAAGGATATTAGGCCTGGAGATCTCCTTTTTCTGCCATCTTGCTGACGTCATCTTATTCTCCCCACCCCTTTTAATATACTGCAGTGTTCCCATTACCTCTTCAGAAAATACAAAATCTCTAAATGAAAATACATTTATTTACTCTGTCATATAGGGATTCTCATGCTAAGACCTCTGCGGGCTCTTCGATTCCTCTCTTCCTGGCATGGTGAACAGGAATGCCTGATCTGAGCTTTACTGTTCTAGTCACATCCCCAAAGTGAACATCTCTCCAGCTCCTCAGGCCTTCTCTCTTTTTCCTGGTGAAGGGTGTTTATTTAGCACAGTATCCTTATACATTAATAACTGAAGAAAAAATTATACATTAAATAGAGTCTTGTCCCCATGGAGGTTGCTATCTGTGGTTCATTAAACAAGAACAAAGGAAAATGTCAGTGTTTTGTCAACAAAGAGTTTCTTCTTTTCTTTTGTCCATTTGATGATGGTTCATCATTTCCTGAGTGAATCTAGATATATACTTGAGAAATATTTTTCCTCTGACATGTAAACTAGTTTATATCGGCTATGTGTGCTCTAGCTTCCATCTTCCCCAGATGTTAAGATTCTTAAATTGACTGATATCATAAAATTTGCTAGTCTGGCAAGATATTAGGTTATAAGATTGTTGAATCTGCTTTTGTAATCAATCTTGCTTCCTCTCCTCACAAAGACAATGAGGACAACTGCAAGACATGTGTGTTAAAATTAGAGCCTGCTTACATGTAGGCAGAATACATGTAATCTTATGGGGTTTTCTGATAATCCATGGGCTGATACATGGCCTGTGAAAGAAATGGTGTCAGCACAAAACTCCCCCAAAACACTTTCTCAGCACATAGGAGATTGCCACGGGGCAGGGGATAAGAGTCAGAGACAGGAGACAAAAGACAAGAGAGAAGGGAAAAGGAACAAAGAGAAAGGATATGATTTTTGTCCCTGGGAGACAAGGACTGCCTCTGAATAGAGAAGGCAGGTAAATGGTAGCTTATAAAGGGGAAAAGGGAAACCCCACTTAGGGTGAGTTGGTTTGTTTTGATTGGGCATGTTAATTAGGGTAGTCAAAAGGGGGCTTTTGCTTGTTGGACTTCATTAGTTTGAGAGAAGGAATTTGGTGGTTAGCCTCAGGAGAAGGAAGTGGCCAAATAAGGGAAAAGAACTTGGTGGTTAGCTTTAGAAATGTTATCTAACAGTTTAGCAAGGTAGAGGGAAGGAGGGAGGAAAAGGCTTTCCAGAGCCTAGGTTGTGTTTGTCATGCTTGGGCCTACCAGATTCCTTCAGGCTGCATCTTGGGAGCACTCTCAGCTGCATTCTTGGCTCCACAGTGGACAGTGGTAGCTAAACTAAAAATCTTATTATTGAAATTTATTTATGGTCATGGTGAAACTCTAAGCTACTCTGTTAGGACTGTCTCTCACCTTCTAGAATCTTCCACAGCTTGATCCCCAACTCCCTTTGTGAGCTTTTTCATATTTCAGCCACAAGTCCCTAATCACCAAGGTTTTTTTTTTTGATGCTTTCATAAACAAAAGGCCAGTGTCATCTACTGTCATAGCAACAGATGTAGGAACATGATTAATAAAACTTTCTCCATGAATATCAATATTCATATTAGGTAATTTGTCACTGTGATCACCCAGTAAATCTCTTAGAAAGAATTTGCTTTCTAGCATATTGTATAGCAGTTTCCTCTGAGACTGAAATAACCCACCCTTCAGCAAAGTTCTTAAACCAGAAAGTAAACAACTCAAAATAGCTGCAGGAAGTCCCTGAAACTGACCAGATTCACTAGACTGGTCCCTCTCAAGAGCAAGCAATAAATACTATTGAGAGTCATGTTCAGACAAGCCAAGTTTCAAAGAAGATTCTGAAACCAGTCCAGCTTCCTAGAAGAAGCAGAATCCAGCCAAGCTGCCTGGAAGAGGTTTAGGCCAACTGGGTGAACTTTCTCACCCATTGAACTGCCAGTAAGCTGCACAGTGTGCTCCAGGTTTCCTGCTTTTATGAGCTGTCACCTGAGCTGGGTTAAGATTTGTGGATACAGCTGTTTGGGGGGTCACTTATGTTCCTGTAACTCCTCAGACATATTCCTGTAAATAACTCTACAAAACTCACTGGTTCATCGAGTTGGACTTTGACAGTACTGTTGGGAGCTCCCTCTCTGGGTTGAGTAGGCATGTGTATTCCTTCTCCCTGTGAAAAATATTGTCACATAATCCGCTAACCTGATTAGCTCCAAAGTGTATGACACAGACCGGGTAGCTGGAGAGTTCTCTGTGTTTGCAACTGCTTAGCTCAAGACATCTGTACTGGCTAGTCTTATGTCAACTTGACACAAGCTAGAGTTACTTGGAAAGTAGGAAACTCAGTTGAGAAAATGCCTCCATAAGATCCACTTGTAGGGCATTTTCTTAATTAATGATTGATAGAGAGGGTTCAGCCGTTGGTGGGTAATACCATCCTTGGGGTTGTGGTCCTGGGTTCTATAAGAAAGCAATCTGGGTAAGTCATAGGGAATAAATAAGAGAGCAGAACACCTCCATGGCCTCTAGATAGTTTCCTGCCCTACTTGAGTTTTTTTTTCCTGATTTCCTTTGATGATAAACAGAAATATGGATGTGTAAGCCAAATAAACCCTTTTCTCTCCATTTTGCTTTTTGGTCCTGGTATTTCATAGCAGCAATAGAAACCCTAAGTTAACATCCATTTACCATTGAATCAAATCATGTAACTCTCCCAAAACAGAGATTTGGTTCTTGTGGATCATTTGCTTGTACAGTGTTAAGTCTGCCCAAATGTGTGCTAAGTCAGCTTCTCATGGCCTCCTGTGTTCATATTACTCAAAACATGAATTCAAAAGCTTGATTTATGGCTTGAAATTGGTCATGGTGGGAGCTCCCACACCTGGAAACTGACAAATACTGCAAATCTGAGCAGCTCTTAGAGAATACTAATAGTTGGGCATATGTCAACCTCCTCCCCATTACAGAGTGTATGGAGATTATAATCCACTGTCTTTAGTTATGATGTGGCTAAAGTAGCAAGGAACATTTCAAAGAGCACATCATTAATGATGATTCCAGAACCACATGAACAAGGAACAGGAAGTAAGGTCACTCTCCACATGAACTCTGACAACTCTATAATTACTCCTTCAAGCCAACTTTCTTTGGGCTACATAGTGTTCCTTCATTTGGACGGTAGAAAAATTTTTCTATAATTAAATTATGTATAGATTTTCCTAATGTAAATGATACTTCGATAAAGATGTTGCAAAAGTATATTTCCATAGCAGGGGTATTATAAAGATTCTCAAAATTATAACTACCTCTTGTCAAGTAGCTCATCCAGAAGCTTATAGGCATTTAAACTCCCCTATAGTCATCTCAGTACACTAAAGTATATAAAATACTTGGAATTAGGACAGGCAGAACAATTGCCAACCACTTCCAGCCCCTCTCTGCACAGATTCTGCTTTCCAATTGAGCTGGGAGTATTCTGAGAATCTGGCAGTCTCTGTTGTCCCTGGCTTTCATCTACTCTCGTTTCTGGCATTGGCTTTACAAAGAGCTCTCTTCCATAATTTCCCAGCACTCTAATTTTAAGAGCTAACTTCAAACGTGTGAATTATTAGATGCTAGGAATGGGTTACATGTATTTGAGTTGGTAGCCAAAGAAGCTTCATGGAAACTCAAACCAACTCAGGCTATTTCTGAGGCTATTGGTTGCTCTCCACAAACTGATGCTGAGGTCCTAAAACTGATGACAACATTTACATACCTCATTAAACACAGAGAAGCTAAGCTGGTGCATACATAGAGCCTTTCCCACTGCTAACTCGTGTTTGTGGTACTGGAAGGAAAGCTGCACACTAGAGGAAACTGTAAGCACCAACTCAGCTAGTTAACTCTCCTTCCTGAGGCCCCTGGATGTGGGCAGCATCCTCCTCCCAGCTATTGGCCATTTGCAACTCCTTTCCAGAAGCCCAGCCTATAGCAATTGAAGCAATCATAGACCTAGAGATGGGTATCTGTGATAAGACAAAACAAGATCCAGCTGCTTCTAGGATGTATGGTCTTGGATAGGTCTGTAGCCCTCCTAGGAATATATATCCAGTCATGCTGTACTGGGAATTGATAAGAAGATGAGACTGCATACATAAAGAGCTACTTCACTAGGAACTTTATTTTCCATCCACATGAATTCTGGGCATGCCTAGAAAGCAGAGTCAAGTCCAGGACTCAGTGCTGTCCTCATAAGCATCCATCAGCCAGATGCAACCCTGAACATACACACCAGGCAGCAAAGCTCGGAATTCAGGAAGGGGCTGATATGGGTATGCACAGATCAAGCTGTCGATGGTAAGGATTCCCCTCTGATACCAACTTTCTAGGAAATGGTAAGGCCTGAGCATTAGGTAGATCTTTCAGTGTTATGCTTTTCTTTTGAAATATCCTTCCTCAGTAAAGAGGTCTACGGACTCCTCTCTGCCAACCTTGAAGACTTGGGGGACTTTCTCTTATTTTCTCTACTTTGCATGACCCTATACACAACGTGTAGGAAGTATCTTGGACCACCATATGAGTACATGCCCTGAACAGTCCCAGAACTGTGTTGAAAAAGCCTCATTTGCTCAAATGCTGTTCTACTACTGTCATGACTTTGTTAGCTGTAATCTTAGCTTCCGTCTGATGTTTGAAAGGAAAAACAAAAAGTCTGATGGAATGGTGTAGGAGGTCCTTCTGTCTTTGTGTTGCTTTCATTGGTTAATAAAGAAACTGCTTTGGGCCTGTTGATAACTGCTTTCCCTGTTAGGTAGACAGGGAAAACTAAATGGCATGCTGGGAGAAGGAAAGAGTCAGAGAATCGCCACGGACCCACCACCAGAAATAGACATGCTGAGACTTTGCTGGCAGGCCAAGACCTCATGGTGATATACAGATTAATAGAAATGGGTTAAACAAATACATAAGAGTTAGTCAATAAGAAGTTAGAGCTAATGGGCCAAGCAGTGTTTAAATGAATACAGTTTCTGTGTGGTTATTTCCGGACTAAGCTAGCCTGGTGCCCCAGATGAACAAGCAGTTTCTCCTTGCAACAATGGAACATGAATTCTATACATTAAGAAAGGATATCCATGCAACATGTGTCTCATGTCATAGTTTATTGCTTCTCCAGTGCCCTAAGAATACAGGCCCAAAACTTCTAGGGTCCATGATGTACTGGGCTTCAGAATGACAAGGGGAGTGCCAGGAAAGAGAGTCATGGCTGTAAAGGCTCAAAATTGTCATGGACAGCCCAAAGTGACAGCCATGTGGATCACCCCAGAAACTGCTTGCAGTGTAGAAAGCTGACATTGTTAGGGTCTGAGAGAAGCACCCCCAAGGAAAGACTAAGTCACATATGCAATAACAAGAACGTATTATTAATTCCAACATTGGGGTGGCACTTGGTGACCTCCAAAGAAGGTCGCAAGCTCCTTTTAAGCAGAGTTAGGGAAAGTTCTTTGTTGTTTTTCAGGAAGCTGATCCCATTTCAGAGGGGTTGTTTGTTGGTTGTTTTTTTGTATGTTTTTGGTTTTTTTTTTTTTCAGCTTAGCTTGTCTGAGACTGACCTAAAGAAGTCTTTCCTACTTATATAGCTTTGGAGAGGAAGAGACCTGGAGAATCCCATCAGTTTTAGGAACTTCCTGAAGCTATGTTGAGTTGTTTAACTTCTATCTTAAGAGGCCTCCCTTGGAGATGGAATATTCAGATCTCCAGGAAACTGATATACCACAGTGCTTTGAATATAGAAATGTATGTGTTTCTTTTAGATTTTTACTACTTATTGGAGTACTGGTTATTAAAGTATTCTATCATAATATTCTAAATTTATTTGGCATCTGTTGTAATATTTTCCTGTTCATTTCTGATTCTGGTGACTTGGGTCTTCTCTTTCTTTTGACCAGTTGGACCAAGGGTCTGGTGATCTTGTTTATCTTCTCAAAAAACAAAAACAAGATTCACTAATTCCGTGTATATTTGTTAATGTTTCCATTTCATTAATTTATAATCTGATTTTTATTATTTAATGCCATTGATTAGCTTTATAATTGATTTGATTTTTTCAAAAATTTTAATTATATTATTAAGTAATTTATTTGTGCTCTTCCTGAGTTTTTAACTTAGATATATAGAACTATACATTTATCTTATATGATTATCTTAAATATCACCATAGAACCTTCATCCAACAATAGAAGGAAACAGAGGCAGAGACCCACATCAGAACACTGGACTTAGCTCCCAAGGTCCAGTTGAAGAGTAGAAGGAATGAGAATATGAGCAAAGAGGTCAAAACCATGAAGGGTTCATCCACAGAAACAATTTACCTGAGCTAATGGGAGCTCACCAACTCCAGCTGGACTGGGAAGGAACAAGCACAGGACCAAACTAGTCCCTCTGAATGTTGTTGACAGTTGCATGGCTGGGGAAGACTGAGGGGCCATTATCAGTGGCACTGGGATTTATCTCTACTGCATGTGCTGGCTTTTTGGGATCCTATTCTCTTTGAATGTATATCTTGCTCAGTCTAGTTGTAATAGGGAGGGCAATTGGACCTTGCACAAATCAAAGTGCCTTACCTTCTCTTAAGATTATATGGGGGTGGGGTGGGAGGGTGTGTGGAGGGAATGGGAGGAGGGGAGTGAGTGGGAATTTGGATTTTTTTAATCTAGTAAATAAAAAAAATTATCTTATAGAAATGCTTCTAATCTGTCCCAGACATTTTGCTGGGTTATGTTGTCATCTTAATTTAGTTCCAGGAAATTTTCTCTCTTTTGATTTTCTCTTTCACTCACTTGCCATTCAGTAATGAGTTATTTAATTTCGATGAGTTTGTGGACTTCCAACTAAGTATTATTGCATTCTAGTCAGTTATACTACAATGAGTTGTTTAAATTTTTCTGAATGTGTTAGGATTTTTTTGTGTCCTGGGAGGTGTTCTATTTTAGAGAAGCTCCTATGTGCTTGAGTAGAACATATACTCTTTGGTGTCTGTGTAGAATATTCTGTGGACATGTTAGGTCATTTTATGTATATTGTCTTAATTATTATATTTCTCTGCTCACTTTTTGTTCACATGACCTGTCTATTGGAAAAAGTGGGGCACTAAATCCTCTACTGTGATTGGGTTGATGTTAATCTGTGTCAATAATTCCGTTAGTACATGTTTTGTGAAATTTGGTGTCCCACAGTTTGGTGCATATATGTTTAGGACAAGAATGTCTTCTTGGGGGCTGGAGAGATGGCTCAGAGGTTAAGAGCATTGACTGCTCTTCCAAAGGTCCTGAGTTCAATTCCCAGCAACCATATGGTGGCTCACAACCATCTGTAATGAGATCTGGTGCCCTCTTCTGGCCTGCAGGCATGGAGGCTGAACACTGTGTACACAATAAATAAATCTTAAAAAAAAAAAAAAAGAATGTCTTCTTGGTTAAATGCTTCCTTCAGTTATATGATTTGTCCTTCATTATCTATTTAGTTTAGTTTAGTTTTAAAGTCTATTTTATCAGAGGTTAGAATAACTGTGCCTGCTTTCTTCCTGGTTACCTTTAATTGGAGTACTTTTTTCCATCTTTTTACTCTAAGGTGATGCCTCTCTTTTAACATTAAGTTGTGGTTTTTTATGAAGGCCAATAAACAGATTTTGTTTCTTGACCCATTTAACCAGTCTATATCATGTGATTGGAGAATTGAGTCCATTAATATTTAGAGTTATTGAAGAATGTGTGTTTATTGCAGCCATTGTGTTGTTGATTTTTGATGTTTTTGTTTGTGTAGAGGTACTTTTTGTTTAGTAATCCCAGCTTCATTTATTTTTCTTCTATAATCTCTTGGCTACTCTTATTTTTTCTCTTCAGCCTAAATATTTTGCTTCCTGTATTTTCTTTAGGTTTGGTCTGTTGGTTATAAAAAGAATATTAGACTGTTTATATCATAGGAAGTTTCTCTTTATAGTTTAATGGTGGCAAATAGTTTTGCTTTATTTATCAATCTAAGTTGTCCACCGTGGTCTTTTAGAACTTTGAATTCACTGCTTTTGACTCTCCTGGCTTTCAAAGTTTCAACTGTGAAATTGACTGTTATTCTTTTGGGTTTTCATTTGTATGTGAGTATGTTTTCTTTTGCAGATTTCAATACTATACACTTAAGTTCTGTACACTTAGCATTTTAACTATGATAAGCCATGAGGGAATTCTTGTCTGGTCATACCTTTTGGTACTCTGTTGTGCTTTTGGTATCTGCACAGTTGTGCCTTTCTATGTACTTATGGGCATGGGATCTGCTCTTAAGTGTGGTCAATATACCCAGTGAGACTGCACTAAGTTTTCCTTTGCTAGACGATGTCAGTTGTAGATAGCTTCTTGGGCGGTTGTGTCCATTCCTCATCTCAGCACTAGGAACCCATCTGTCCTGAACCTGTACAGGCTCTGTGCATGCTGCCTGTATGCCACTCCAGTTGTGTCTAGAAGACACTGTCCTGCGTGTCACCCATTTCCGCCAGCTCCTACGATCTTTCTATTTCCTCTTCATCATAGCCCTGTGAGCCCTGGGGGAGGATTTGATGAAGACATCCCATTTAGGATTGAATATTCCAAAATCTCTCACTTTCTATGCACTATTTATCTCTGGTTCTCTCAGTTTCCATCTACTGCAAGAGGAAGCTTTTCTGATGGGGGCCGTGTGAGTCACTGATTATCAATATAGTGCAATGCTATTAGGAGTTTATTGCTATATTCCTTTAGCTGAATAATAATATTTGATTTTCCCCTAGGGCCATGGCTATCTAGTCGATGGATTCCATCTCATGGAGTGGACCTCAAATTCATGAAGAATGATTGGTTGCTCTCAAAACCTTTGTGACACAATTGCACCCATGTACAATGCAGGTATTGTTCTATAGCCCCCTTTAAATGTCTTCCCTGTGCAACAGCTAGCTTCACCAGAGCCAGGGATGCAAGGCAGAGGTGTGTTCCACCATACATTTTGTGCACTAATCCTAGGTGTTATACAATCCATCACTTCTGCCATACTTTACAGGTTACACCAATCAGCCCTGATCCAGTGTGAAACAAGACTACATATATCAATCAGCTTTAATGGTGGGATGTTAGGATCCTTTCTGGGTTGGAGTCAGAGAGAATGAGATAGCAATGATTCCTAATGATCCTCTGCTATACTCACAGATCAGTGCCTAGCCCAATTGTCATCGGAGAGGCTTCCTTCAGCAGCTGCTGGGAGCAGATCCAGAGATCCACAGCCAAACACTAGGTGGAGCTTGGGGAACTTCACAGAAGAGGAGAGGGAGGATTATAGGAGCCAGAGGACTCAAGGAACCAGGAGAATATACCCACAGAATCAACTAAGTAGGGCTCATAGGCATTCACAGAGACTCAAGCCACAATCAAGAAGCCTGCATGGGTCTATGCTAGGCCCTCTGCATACATGCTGTGGTTCTTTAGCTTGGGGTTTTTGTTGGACTCCTAATAATGGGAGTGGGGGTGTCTTTGACTCTTTTGCCTGTTCATGGGACCCTTTTCCTCCCACTAGCTGCCTTCTCTAGTCTTGATATGAGAGTTTCTGTCCAGTATTATTGCATCATGTTATGCCATGTCTGGCTGATATCACTGAGAGGCCTGCTCTTTCCTGAAGGGAAATGGAGGAACAATGGACCTGTGGATGGAAGACTGGACGGAGGGAACAGAGGGAAGGCTGCAGTTGGGCTGTATTGTATGAGAAGAGAATAAAGAAAAAGAAAATAAACTCAAAATGAATATTAGCTTCTACAATATTCATGCTTTTAAATTAAGGAATATATACTTGGAATAGCTTGTGCTATCCCTTAATTCATTAAATCCAGTGACCTAAGCTATGACAGTCCTAGCTAGAAAAGGATAACCTGCACACACTTAATAATACTGACAAATATTTGTGTTTAAATACTCACCCAGTATTAACTAGATCTAACATGTGTTCTCTGTGCTGAAATAAAAATGAATATGAGCAAAGGAACTCATAAACATAAAAATGCCATATTGGCAAACACAGTTTCTTATTTAATATGGAGGCATGCAAAACTGTAAACATTATAGAACTGTAAACAATCAAACTTTGAGTAGGTAGTAAACTACCTACTCAATTACCTACTCAAAGATGGAGTATTTCTTTTTTTTAGGTTGACACAATAATGTGTGCATTTTTATGTGTGTGTATGTGTGTGTGTTTTTTAGTTGGAGTTCTATTGTTGTGAAGAGGCACCATGACCACAGCAACTCTTATAAAGGAAAGCATTTAGTTGAGGCTGGCTTACGGTTTCAAAGGTGTAGGGCATTAATGTCACAGCCGGAAACATGGTGACATACAGGCAGATTCGTTGCTGGAGAAGGAGCTGAGAGTTCTAAATTTTCATCCAGAGGCAGCAGAAGGAGACTGGGTGCCACAGTGGACATAGCTTGAACACATGGGACCTCAAAGCCTGCCCTGACAGAGACACATTTTCTCCATACTTCTTCCAACAAGGCCACACCTACTTCAACAAGGACACACCTTCTCACAATGGACCAAGCATTCAAACATTTGAGTATATGGGACCACTCCTATTCAAACAATCACAATATATTATATATTTGATTATAATTATAATACTGTGCATTGTCTTTCCTTCTTCCAGCCCCTCCTAAGTTGCCTCCCTCTAGTTTATTCCATGGCCTCTCATTCTCAAATTGAAAGCCTCTTTTCTATTATTATTGTTACACACACACACACCAACACAAATATATAAATACAGCCTAGTGAATTTGGTTTTGTTGTATGTGTGTATATGGTTTCAGGAATGACCATTTTTAATTGGTTAATCAATTAGGGGGCTTATCCCTGGGAAAGGCTAATTCTCACTCTCTCGGCAGTCATTAGATGCCTCTAGCTCTTTGTCTAGCAGTGGGACCACTTGAGATGTTCCCCTTCCATGTTATAGTACCTATTTATATTGCTGCTGTTTCCCCCTTTTTTATGCAGCCGTTTCTATAAGAGGCTGTTTCACCGAGACGTCCTGTTATTCTGGCGCTAACCATTTTTCTACCCCTTTTCCACAATGTTCCCTGAGCCATAGATGTATGTAAAAACCACATTACAGGCAATTTGCTGGGGATAAGCTCCCCACAATCCTTAGCTCTGTGCTGTCATCTTTTGTCATCTTTCGTGGCGGTTGCCCTTCGTGTAGAGAGGCAGATGGTGTCTGTCTATGGTGACAGATATTTTTATCTGTGGCTTAAGGATGAGATTTAGAATGTGGTTAGGAATGTTGCTGGTCAAGCAAAGTGACATGAGTGGACTCTTTTTTAAGATCCATGACCTCATTAGCCCAAAGAAATTAGCTAAGGTTCTAATATCAGGCATGATTTCCATACCATTGAGTAGGACTTTAAGTCAAGTTAGACAGCTGTCAGTTAGCACTAACATATGAATGCCGCTTGCATTTTTGTGGATATCTGACCATGATGGCCATTGTTGGGATTCATAGGCATCCCAGGTAGGTGAGACTATGAACTGTCTTAAATTATTCCGAAATGACACCAACCCACAAACTTGCTCTCAAACTCAGGCCAGCCTCCACACTCTACTACATACTCTATACATCCCTCCCCCACAGGTACATTTGTACACTGAATGAGACACATACTGACACACACATGCCCGTGCACATACCCCAACACACTCAAACACACATATTCTCAAGTGGACATTCATACTTAGACACAAGATCATGGACTCATATGTATCTATTCACATCCACACTCATATGTACACACACATGTATACACGAACATAAACAACGCACACAAGTGCACACATACACGCACGTGCGCGTGTACACATGCACACAGACACATACACACACAATGCCCTTACAGTTAAGTATATTCACAGAATCCCTTGTCTACTGTTCAGTAATCTCTGCCTCTTCTCCTAAAGGCTTTCCCTCACCCTGGCCCCTGCTACCCCTGTTCCATTGAACATGTTCACTTCACATCACAGGCCTTCGGCTTCACTCTGTTTTTGTGCATATACATGATTCTGCGCTCCACTTAGATGATATGGCCTTCCTGCATGGTTTATAGTTTCCTTCTCCTAGCTTTTGGAAGAATTTTCTTAACCTAGTTTCTTGACCTGCTCCTGTCTACCCAAGCCTATGACCAAGACTCTGCGGGGTATATCAGCTGCTCTCTCTTACAAAATGAGAAGATTTTATAATAGTCAGAAGGACCGTCTTGAGTGGGAATGAGATGCCACTGCAGCTGGCACTCTGTTCCAAACAGTTCCCCAAACCTCTTTAGCTTGATTTGAAAATTATCCCCCAAAGCCCAGACAAGACCCAGTAACCATGTGGGACAGAGAGAGCCATTTTCCCCCACTCGCTGAGACTGTGCTCTGCACAATCTCCAAGCTCCTCATCCTGCTTGGGATGCTTATTCTTAGCTCATGCTCTTGCCTTCACCAGCTTGCCTGTGAGACCTTGGAAACCTTCTTGCTCAGAAGGGAGTTTATATGTGCACGGGGGGACATGGGCAGACGCGGAGATGAACATCAGTAATGAGAAGTGGTTCATGGGGGGGGAGGTCCACAGCCAATTCCATGAAGCACGGAGGATGAAGTATTTCTCTGCTCTATCTGGAAGGCCAGTGTGATGAATAGAAAAGACTTAGAGGTGCACTGTCTCTGGGGAGTGGGTGGTTGTGCCCAATGCATACTGGGGACGAAGAGCTCTGTTAAACACACCATACTTTTTTTTTTTTTACAAAAAGAAGTATACTAATATAAAACAAAGCTATCACTTCGAAGTTAGGCAAGGCAAACCAATATAAGGAAAGATGCCCAAAGGAAGGCACTAGAATCAGAGACCCCCTTGTCCATACCTTCTGGAGTCTCAGAAAAACACTGAGCTAAAACCTTGAAACTAGAATACCTAAGCAGAACACCTGGAGCAGTCCTGGGCAGGCCCTGCGCTTGCTGCAGCTTCTGTCTCTGAGTTCACGTTAACTTTGTTCAGTTGGTTTAGAGGGACTTCTTCTTCTAGTCCCCTCTATTTCCTCTGGATCTTACACTCTTTCTGCCTCTTTTTCCAAAGGATTCCCTGAGCTCTGAAGAGAGAGAGCTGACAGAGACATCACATTTAGAGCTGTGTGTCCCAATGGCTTTCTCTGTGTGTAATATCTGGCTGTGGTCTCTTTCAATTGCTCCCATCTGCCACAGGAGGAAGCTTCTCACATCATGGCTGAATAAGGCACTGATCTAGGAATATAACAGAATATCATTAGGGTCATTTGATCACACTTTTCTTTTTGTTGTTAATGTCAGTAGTATTTGGTTTTGCCCTAGGTTTCTGGGCTATTGTGTACCTCAGTTTTCTTTTTGTGATCACCCAAGCAGTATCAGGTATGAGTTCCAGCTCGTGGAGTGCACCAACGTCCAATCTACAAACACATGGGCAAGAACGTCTAGAGAACATTTACAGCTGGAGTAAGAAAAGGATTGCATGCCATCTCACACCCAAACCACCTAAAGTCTTTGGCCTTAAAATGAGCATTTCTGTCCTTCCACTAATTTCGATATTTTTTTAAATGTGCATTATTCACGGGCTCCATAAAATATGAAATATTTGCGCAGATTTGGTCAGATCAGAGCCTAGTATAATGTCAATAAGAATATAAAGTGATATGACCACTGTTTGAGACAGGATGAAAGGACCTTAGACAGAAACAGAATTGCTCTGGTCTCCAATAATGCCGACTCTGAGTATCTACACAAAAGAATTGAAATGAGGGCCCCGAAAAGGTAGGTGCACACCCACATTCTTCTCAGCATTGTTCACAATAGATCAAAGGTAGACATAATCCAAATATCTGTCTACGGGGAAAACGGCTAAGAAGATTGGCCTTTGTATATGTAAGGCTCTATTATTTATCTTTAAAGTAGAACAGAATTCTGGTGCATACTACAATATGGACCGACCTTGAGGACACTATTCTGAGGGACCCAGTCTAAGGGAGAACCTCCCAGACTTCACTGCATGCCTGGTGCTCAAGCCAAGTCTCACCCTTGAGGACATCTGTCTAGAAGGCTGGATAAACTGCCTAAGCCATGAATCCATTAGCTTGGACCTTAGGGGCTCGACAAGTAAGTATCTCAGTCCTGTTAGCATCTGACTTCTCTCTCCTGGACCTCAGGCCATGGTGATTTCCTCACACAAATATGTACTCTCAGCTCCAGTAGACTCTTTCCAGCACTTTCTTACCTATATGAGGGAGAAATGTTCACACGTGGGCCACAAGTATCTGTAGCTGGCTTCCGGTTATCTGAGTCATTGGAAGTGCTTGCTCAAGAAGACCGGCCCTCTCCTGTGTTGGCTCCTCCTATCAGCTGAAGAAGGATGCTTAAAAGAAATCCCACAGTAGCTCAGAACTGAGAATAATCGAGAGTTATTTATTTAGTCACAATCCTCTGCTGGAACAGAGAACAGCAACCGAATCCCTCAGCTGGAAAAGAGGCCTGATGCTTGCAGTACAGGGGCATAAATAGTGTAAGAGGCCACGCCCAAGTGGGCGGGTAACTTAAAGGCTACTGGCTGAAGGAATTCCTATAGCAACCAGCAGCAGACACTCCAGGAAGCCCTTAGGGCAGATTGGTTTCTTCCCCTGTCCTGTCAATCCAGCAATAATTGGTACCCAGGAATTAAACCTAGCCAAAGCTCTTCATTCTTCAAATGCCCCTCCTATTCTGCTTTGAGACTTGTCAATGAGTCTGCATAAATCTTTCTTAATCATATATCTACGGTCCCTGATGAATGGGCCGTGGGCAAGAAATGAGTTGCAGCTTAATATGGAGGAGTTTGGAAGCAGAAATGGATGACGTTGAGCCTTAGCTGGGTCATTGCCCATGCTTTGTGACTGAAGATTAACCTTAAGTCATGGGGCTTTGGCTTTACAGTGGGTAAAGTGAAATTGATAAGCACTTAATACAAACAGAGATTTGTGAATGTCCCACCTCCTCTCCACCTCGATGTGAAGCTCAGAGTAGGAATTAGATTGAGATTACCTTGGAGGAGTATGGTTTGCAATGCAAATCTCTTGTCCTGGCCTGCAAAAAGTGGAGGGGCAAATCCTCTCCTGACCCACAGGTGATGCTTCCACATACACATGGGGATAATGAGCATCACCAGGCAGCTAGTGATACCAATGAACTTAGCTTCCATTGGCTGTACCAGGAGAAGATCCAGGGATGCTCACAGTCTAAGAAAACGGCTTTATTGTGGCCATGCTGTCTGAGTCCCGGTTAAGGATGACTCTTGATAATGAACACTGCTCGGTGGTAAGGGAAGATGTTCAACCAGTCACAGAGCACTTGGTGCCCTGCCCTCAGCTGGCTAGAAACCTGTGCTGAGCACCGCTTAAACGGACTAGGGACTCTATCTAATTGATGGGGCAGGGTAGCTACAACTAAGTCCTAAAGGTGAGCAAGGCTTGTGAAGAAGGAATAGAGAGGGAGCAAAAACAGGTCTTCGAAGTGGGAAAGTGGCAACCCTAGGAGAAGCAGACAGACAGAAGAAAAGTGGAAGTGAGCAGTGACCGGACATAGTTTACATTGTGGTTTGGGGATGATGCACATTTGCAGGGACTCAACCAGGAGCCGAGCCTTCGTCGAGCTAGTGCAGGCACAAGGCACAGTGAGGTGTGATCACCAATGAGCACAATTCCCATGAGTCCTTGGTGCCGGGGATGGCAGTGTCTGTTCACACTCGATGCCCTGAGCAGCCTCTTTCTTTTACACCCAAGTGGTGCTTGAAGCTGCCTCCAGAGACAAAGTATTGCAAGATCTTAGCAATTCACACTTGGTGTGAACCCCGCATTGAGAATTAAAAGGTTGCTTGCTGGCAACACTGGGTGGAGAAGGAAAAGCTAGTGAGGCCTGAGGATGGGGCTGGAGTGCCTTAGCCCGCTGGAGGGAACTCAAAAAGCATAACAAAGGGCCTGGGGACCAGGGTGGCATTGAGACCACAGAGAAAAAAGAAGCCATTCAGCAATAGTCTCCCAAAGATGGCAGCTGGAGAGACTGTGCTGCCTGCCGTGCATGGGATGAGAAGGTGGGATTGTCTTCTACTCAGTGCTCAACTTGACTCAGGGTTGCTCAGTCCCCCTCTGGGAAACACAGAGGTGTGTACACACCTATTTGCAGGGACTGGACACTTTTACCATAAAATGCTGGTTTGTTTGCCTACCCTGTCACTCAGGGTAAGATAGTGGGTGATCTTGCTACAACTCTCTGTACCTCCCTGGGATCTGCTGGATCACTTTCACAGCCTCATCGTTGTGATCAATGTCAGGAAGGGATCCCCTCTTCAAGCACAAAGGGCTCACAATCCTGCAAGTGCAGTCACACACAGGATGATAATTTGGGGGCCACCAAAGTAGCAGCAGAGCAGTTGAGGGGCATGATGCAGACTCACAGTAAGGGCTGCCTTCCTGCTTGGAGTAAACTTCAAGGAAAAGCCTCAAAGAGCACTGGTAGATAAAGAGATTTGAAAGGTTCTGGTTTGCAACGAGCCCACTGTGGGCTAGTTGCCATCTTACTTCTTCCTGCTTCCCTTCCTTTGCCCGGACAGAGGAGATACAAAATTGGTGCCTTCTCAGATCAAGCTTATTTCTAGAGGAGACATTCTTAAACATGGAAAACACCATATGGACCCTGTGGGTCGATGGGCACAGGGACTTATTTATGGTCACAAAACTGCAGAAGAAAAAGAAAGGCAATGGAGAGTCATGGGGTATAACAAAAATTCCTAGGAGCCTTCCAAGATGGGTTGGGTTACAGTTCCAGTGAGGCTCATTTCGATGTGGTCAACACACAGGCCTGCGCCAGAGCTTTCAGAAGAGGACACATTTCTGAAGTTTTTATTTTATTTCACAACGAGTACCATTCTCTGTCTAGCTAATTTGAGTATCAAAAAATCTAAAAGTAGGGACAATCACTAGCTAGACCTTAGCCACCTGTACTTTGGGAATGGTGATTCCTTCTTTGTCTAAACTACTGGAAATCAACAGATTTAATTATAGTAATTAGAAGTACACAACATTAACAAATCCCACAAAAATACCTTTGACCAGGCACCTATGCTCTTTTTGATTTGTGGGAGTGACATCAATTTGAGTAAATGTTCAACTTCACCATGAAATAGGAGATGCTAATTTCAGGGTTAATATTGTACTTTTCCAAGAGACATCCCAACCAACACAAAACACTTTAGAAATATGTTGTCTTAAAGATTCATTTACTTTGATGCATGTGAGGGTTTGCCAGTATTTATGAATACACACACACACACACACACACACACACACACACGCACGCACATGCCTGGTGCCCTCAGAGGCCAGAAGAGAACATCCGCATCCTGGAGTTACAGACAATCGTGAGCTTCCATTTGAGTGATGAGAACAAAACCTAGACCTCTGGACAACGCCAAGTGCTCTTAACATCCGAGCTATTCTTTCCCATGTTGCTCCATCTTACTGTTGTTGTCGTTATCGTCTCATTAAAAAGTTAATTAGTCCTCTCCTCCCTTTAACATGCCTTCAGGTAGACCAACATTCCTGAGGGTTAAATTCCTCACCAAGTAATAAAGGAAGCCCAAGTAAAGTATCTTTTAAAATAGCTATAGTATATAATGTTTCAGGTAACTTAAAATGGAGGTCTCTACCTAGAGACAAGAATAAAATTCACTTTTTTAAATAAAAAAAAAAAGTAACTTTGCCTTCATGTCTCTCAATAGAGCCCCCGTGTCTCCACCTTTTCATGTTGTAATTTAAATCCTAAGAGGGCTGCCCTTTTGTGTGCTAAATAAATAAATAAACAGATGGTAGTTTCCAAGGTAAACCCTAAAAAAAATGGACTCTTTCTGTAACTGCTTTCATGTCAGTTAATTCCTTTAACTCTAGAGAATCAGAGAAACCTGGGAAGATCTCAGTGAAGCCCGAGGTCAAACTTGTCTCCAGGATGCTCGGGCTGGAGTCAGGGGCCATATCAAGAGCTGACTGCCATCCTTGTGGGACACGTATTTTCCAGGCACGGGAGCCTACTCTGGGCCCTTTCCAGCTGTGTGATAGAAAGCTTTAAAAAGCTGAGGATCAAGATGTCTGATAGGCTGCTTTTTGTTTTTTCCTAAGCCTCCCCTCCTGGATTTCAGATGGCCGATTTCCTCCCACATCTTGCCTCTAGTTTCTCTCTATGCATCCGTGGTTGCCCATGGTATTCTGATCCATAGTCAGGTATTTTATGTTTGTGCAAGTCACTGCCCTTTGCATGGTCCTTTCTATAAGAGTGTGGCCCTATTGAATGAGGACGCTTCTTGATTCACGGCAGCCTTGTCGAAACCAACTCTGTCCCCGTCCATATGCCTCCGGAGGAGTGCAAGGTGGATAAGAGCCGCACAGTCTAACTAGACTAAGTTTTTTGAGAAGTGCCAAAGCCCAGAGAACGACAGGCGAGTGCAGGGATAATAAGGAGAGAGGTTGAAACATCACAAGTCTCAGGAATGCGTCTGATCACCTGCCTAGAGGGAAAAGACTAAGCATGAGAATCCATGTACTTGTTTTCTCCCGCGGCCTGGCTAAACATAAAACCTGCTGGCTAAACATGAGATGCAAGCCAACAGTTTTTGAGGATGCTAATCTGCTACCTTCTCAGACCACTGGCTCCCTAAATAAAGACCACCTTTAAGATGTAGGTCCTGTCCCTGTTCATTGATTTTTGGGATAAATAATCATCACAAGCCTTCTACTTACGTCCATAGTGGTCCCCTTGACAAAGCTTCAAGAGCCTGGAGAGTGGCTCCGCCCCAGCAAACACACACACAAAAACATGCACATGCTTGGTAACACGTTCATTTTAGCAACCTTCCCTTTGTTAGTACCCCACTAACAGCAATGTTCCCTTAGATGGGAGTCCCTCATTCCTGCAAATAACATTTTCCCCAAACTGGCCAATCCTCTTATCTTTGCATTAATTGCTTTCTAATTTGAATCTGCTCTTCCAGGAAACCAATTAACCAATAACGTTATCACAAATAACGTAATAATGTGAAGGCGTAAGTCACAAACAATCCCACACCAGTTTGGAATTATGATTATTAGAGAGGTTATTTATTTTAAGGGGGAAAAAACTTACAGATCACCGACCCAGACAACAGCCCTCTGCCCAATCAGGAATGGAACCTACTAGCTGGAAGCAGAGCTGGAAGCCAGAGCACAAGCAGAGGGAAGTAGCTGCTTTTTTAAAGGGAGAGAGACCACGCCCCAGTGGGCTGGTATCTCTGTGGCTATTGGCTGAAGGAGCGGAAGGTGCTCCTGCAGCACAAATGGAAACTCCACTTTGGCAAAGTTTGGTGCCTGTGTAGCCCCTCAAACTTCCCAGCAGCCGCAACAGAACACACTGTATTTTAGGACATGATGCTGTACATCATGCAGTCCTTTCGTAGAGCTCTTGGCTGTTTGTTGGGGGTTGTCCTTTAGGTATCTGTCTATGGAAAAAGCACACGTAATAGTTAAGGCTACTGGTACAGCGGGGAGAATTGGTTTTATGTTAACAGTAATGGCAGATGTCCTGAGTCATTTCCCTCCCTTCCATCTGCAGATGGCATGGTGTGATAACTAATTGGAGATTACCTTGGGATTGCCTTTGCAGAGTCTAAGAAGGAAGAGCAAAGTCAGTGTGATTCTCACTGTGTAGCTATCAGTATTTTGTCTTCTCATGGCTCGGGGCTCCCCATGCAAAGAATTGTCGATAAGAAACCCAGTGCAGGGGCTGGAGAGATGTCTCAGAGGTTAAGAGCACTGACTGTTCTTCCAAAGGTCCTGAGTTCAATTCCCAGCAACCATATGGTGGATCACAACCATCTGTAATGGGATCTGGTGCCCTCTTCTGGCCTGCAGACATATATGGAAGGAATGCTGTATACATAATAAATAAATAAATATTTTTTAAAAAAGAAAGAAACCTAGTGCACCTCATAGTCACTAATTTCTTCAGAATGATAGCAAATATTATTATTAAAGTGAGAAGGATATACTAAAATTTAATATATTCTTTTCTATGAGACATCAGAAGAAAATTAGGATTCTGAGGAGGGGGAGGAACGAGAAGGGAGGAATAGGCAGGAAGGAGCAGAAATCTGTGATGAAGGCATCCTTGACCCAACTGCAAGGGGAAGCTAAGGCTCTACTCCCCTGTGACCATCAGGCTGGAAGCATAGCACAGACAGTGAAGAAGGAAAGGAGGAGTGTGTGGTTGTGCAATATTCTGAAAAGATCTCTTACTTTTGAAGAGACTGGAACTTTTGCTACACCTCACAGCCAAAATGAATAATCCAACTTGAGGTTACTTGAGACTCAGGACTGCTGTTCTGCTATGTGTCCAGCCTGTTTGTTTAACCTGCCTGAAGAGAACAAGGTACAATCAACCCTACTTGACTTGGAATACCCAAATAATGAACTTTTACAACCTAAGTAAATGCATGGCTACAATCTTGAAGTTATTTACTCTTCCATGCCCCCGACCCAGGTAATGCATGTGTACTAAAAGGCAGCAAATACAGAAATTGAAAGCAACATCCTAAAACCTAGCACAGAGGCTGAAGCATCCATTTATGCATATTGGTTGACAAACAATGGGATATGTTATCTGGGCCAGTTGAAGCCAGCCAGTGACTTAATCTCCTGCAAAACTGTTAAAGATTTCTATGAAGTGGTCCATTCCTTCCTTGTTTGATGCTTTCTATAAAGACTGTTCAATAAAGACTGAGTGAAGACCTTTATTATGGGCAGAAGACAGACAGACACACATAGGGATAGACACACTGAGACACAGGAACAAACAAATTCATATCGCAGCCTTCAGGTAGGCACAGATTCATGCTCATACAACAGACAGACAGGGAAGGGAAGACATGGGGAGAATGAAGTAGAGAATTCAAATCTTGATTCGCTCTTGGTTAAATGATTCCAAGGAGGCACTTCTTTTAGGTGTTTGTAACTGGAACTTAATCACTAACACATTATAATCCAAAACCAGTGAAAGCAGGGGGGAGAATGAAAACAGTGACAATGGGCAAGTCCTGCTCACCAGGGCAGACACTGGGGATGGATAATAGGAGGACCTCTAACCTTCTTTCCTTGGAACAAAGGACAGCTTGGTGAGATGATGTCACCAACCCTCTATCTTCAGTTCCATTTAATCCTGCACTCCATGGCACACCTGAATCAGCCCAACTGAGCTTTCTTTTCACAAAGTTCCCTCCCACAGAGGCACAGTATCCAGAACTAAGTATGGGCAGGTGAGCAGCTCTGGGTATTATACAGGCTTGGACTAAAGATGACTTTTTTAGAAGAAGACAAGCAAGCAAGGAGCCCTTATAAATAGAATATCAGGCTGCCGTGGATTCATCTCGGCTTTTAAAACATGATTGAGCTTTTCTGGTTCAGAATAGTTGGAATAGAACACATCCTGAAGCTTTATTCCCCAAATAATACCCCTCCGTGCTCTGCTTTTTTTTTTCTTTTTTCTTTAAAATTCCAGAATAAGGAAAGTGCAAACATTTAAAAATTTCATGTTAAGGACAGAACTCATTACCAAAAGATTCTAAACTGGGAAGATAGTCCCTAATCAAAGTAGTGTCGGGACGTGGTCCCTAATCACAGTAGTGTCTCACCTGGTAAAGACAGGACATGGTCCCTAATCACAGCAGTGTCTTACTTGGTGAAGGTAGAGCACGTGATCCCTAATCACAGTAGTGTCTCACTTGGTAAAGACAGGACTCGGTCCCTAATCGCAATAGTGTCTCACTTGGGGAAGGCAGAGGATGTAGTTTGCTATCCTGAAGTAATGCACACTCTTCTTGAGCTTAAGTCTGACGCTCAAAGTGGAGGAGGCATCGGCGGGCAAGCGGGCAGGAAATAGGCTGCCTACAGGCACGCAAACAGACAGCGCTGCTAGCTGAAAGGGTCACCTGTGCTTCGCAATATTTTATGGGATGTTCTTTCGGGGCTAGACAAAAAAAAAAAAATAAGCAGGATTTTCTCAACACCAGCCCCTATTGAGCTGGGGAAAGACAGGAAGAAGGTGAGGTACTGACTTGGGTCAGGACGTTAAAGGATCCTCTCTGCACACACATATTCTTGCTGTTGATGGTTGTGACTTTGTAACCTGGCATCCCTCCATTGCCTGAAGGGACAAGCTCTGTAGGAAGGATTGCATAGATCGTTTTTGTTTTTCTTAACAGATATCTGTCAGGTTCTCACTTTAACATTACTTGAGGGCATCAGGTGCCCCTGAGAATCTGGAAAGTCATATGGGTGATGTTTCCAGAATCTGTGTATTACTAGGCAAGTCCCGGGACTCCGGAATCAGTTTCTGGATACTCAGACTTCAAATAAAGTTCCGTGTTTGTTCCACTTCCCAGCTGATTTCTGTCCAGAAAGAAGCCTAGAGAAAGCTTCTAGACTCTGGTGGTATACTAGTTTTATGCTAAAACAACACATCCGGGATAATACGTGGACATGCATGATGTCTTTAGGGAATGTGTATTGTTTGACATTGAGTATAGACTCATCAAGGACCTCGATACCAAAGACCCTTGGAACGGCAACATGTTCTCCAAGGCAAAGCCTTTTCGTGCCCCCCCCCCCCCGCCTCAAAATAAATGTTGGCATTGTCTGTAGAAAGTATTGACTACAGCTTTCTTGTTCCAGCTATTTCAAGCCCGAGACTGTTCCCCTAAAAGCCCTCCTACTGAGATTAGCTAAACCTGTCTTCTCCTTCAGCTGTCTATGATAAATCTACCTCCTCAATTCAGACGTATAAAGTAACGGGCTCTGCAGACCAGCCTGGCATTGAATTCAGAAACCTGCCAGCCTCTGCCTTCCGAGTGCTGGGATTAAATTCCTTTTCACAACTTGGAAACTTAGCTGGGTGGGATCTTACCCTGAGGTCACCACTCCCTTTATTCCACGTCTTAATCCATTTATCTCCTTGAACACAGGATTTAGCTTTATTCCACTTCTTGGTGCCCCTTTTCTCATTCTGTACGTTTTGAATTTTCATTTGCCCAGCTTGCTCCTTCTCTTTATAAATCTTCATCAGGGTTAACACTAATAAGTGTATAATGGAGTCTTTTAATGAACTGTGGTTCCTTTGAGAAGAACACACGTGTACTCTTGGGTATGCATTTTTGCCCTGAGCACCTTTCTTTCTGCTTTTAATAAAATCCTGATTCTGATTCATATCGGATAACCCCGACTTTTCCTCCGAGATTTAAAGTCGTGAATCCTGGATTTTCCTAAGGTCCCCAAAAATCAAGAGAACTCAGAAGACCGGGGCTGGTTGTGTAGAACTGTACTTTTATCCCCTCAAAAGCAACATGATGCCTTTCTGTTGAGGTCCCTGTAAGCATAATAGGCACCTGCTATAATCCTTCTGGCTGTTAACTCTTAATGTGCCTGGCCTTGGGCTGGGTTGTGAACTGGGGAATGTGTTGCTCATCTCTGTAAACTTCCATGGTCCAGCCCTGACAAAATTCACACATTCCAGGGTAGGAGAATGAGGACTAGAATTATTAAGCCAAAGGAACATAGATATGAGAGAAATAAAAGACAGAAACACAGAACAGCAACAGGAGGGAAATTCAACAAATACTTCATATGGGACTCCCCTCTATTAGCTATAAATATGTTTTATTACCATTGGTTACGAAAGAAGATGCTTCGGCCTATAGCAAGGCAGAATATAGGTAGGCAGGAAAACTAATCTGAATGCAGGGAGGAAAAAGGCAGAGTTAGAGATGCCATGTACCTGACAAAGGAGAAAGACGCAGAACCTTATTGGTAAGTCTCAGCCTCATAGCCATACATAGATTAATAGAAATGGGTTAATTTACAATGTAAGAGCTAGCTAGAAATAGCCCTGAGTCATCAGCCAAACGGTATAGCAATTAATATACTTTTGTTTAATTATTCGGGTCTGTGTGACTGGGAAACCAAAAAGCATCTCCATGTGCAAATACTGAACCACCCGTGTTTAATTTCCACAGGCTTATATACTTCACCCCAAAAGGGAAGGGAGGAGGCAACAGACTTCATTAACATGATATAAGGAATAGACCAAGTATCCTGCAGGCAGCTACTTCCTGGAACCTCCTGCCAATCTCCTACGAAGGAGCAGGAATAGCATGGTGGAATGGATTCACCTCCATACTCAAAATACTAATAGTTAACCACACCCTAGATCAGAATCTCTTATTTGTACCCACACCTATTCTCAACAACTTTGAAAGAACAAATACAAGCTCAAACTCTCTGACCTTTGGTCAAGGTGGAGCAGGCTCTATCTGTGGGACTCCACGGTAAACTAAAGGTCTATCTCAGAAGAAAGAAAAGTTAAATTTAATGACGAGAAAGAGGTAAGAAGAACTGGAAGAAAATTATTACTTTTATGAGGAGGAATTAAAGATGAAAATAAGTATGTTGATAGTATGAAAAAAACATCATTAAAAAGAGAGATTAGAATATAAAGGAGAGAGAAAGAATTGGGGTATCAGAGATAAGATGGAGAAAGGTCCAGGTGAAGAGATTTTTTTTTTTGCAAAGGCCATATCTGCAAGGGCTGTACGAAAATGAAAAATAAATCCAGTTTTACTTATTGGATTAAATAACTGCCTTTAGCTTGGCTTTTCCCTGAACCCCAGTATATTATATTAAAGTAATGAATTGGGGTGATGAAGAACATTTGATGTTCAGAAGAAGAGAGTGAACCCATACCAAGAACAAAAGAAAAAAATGCCACTGAGATAACAAGTAGCCAGGAATGCACTTCAGAGAGCCCTAGGAAGCTTGTTTTTCCCAGCCGCCCTGCTAGCTTACACCTGAAATAATTACACAGAAACTGTATTAATTAAATCACTGCTTGGCCCATTAGCTATAACTTCTTATTGGCTAACTCTTACATCTTAATTTAACCCATATCTATTAATCTGTATATCGCCATGGGCAGTATAGATTCAGCAAGTCTGACTCTGGCGAGGGCTCCATGGCGTCTCTCTGACTCTGCTTTCTTCCTCCCAGAATTCAGTTCTGTCTTCTCCACCTACCAAAGTTCTGCCCTATCAGGTCAAAGCAGTTTCTTTATTTATTAACTAATACAAGCAACACATAGAGGGGACTCCCACATCACTCTGCCAAGAATTGAGCCTCAGATTTGATAGACACTGTCAGATGACTTTACTACGTCCAGTTAGATTTTGATGTTTGATTTCTTGTTCAATACTTTATTTTTATTTTCATGAGTGAAAAAATAAACTACCAGATGCTTGAATCACTGTGGGTTTTCCTCAAAAAGCTAAATAAGTATAGATCTACCACATGACTCAACCATACCACTCTTGGAGTCTTTGTCTCTTGATAACTGCTCCTCCATGGTCATCGCTACTCTATTCCCAACAGCCAGAAAATGGAAACAGCCTAGACACCCATGGACTTATGAATGGATAATGGAAATGTTTCCACAATGAAGCATTATGCAGCTATAAAAAAAAAAAAAACAGACATCCCACACTTTCTCTTATTTGTGGCTGCTAGCTTTTGGTAGGAGTGTGCACTCTCAGGTATACAACATGTGTTTTTCATAGGTTCCCAGCAAAGGGTATATGATTTGTTCTTTTTCTTCAAAGCTCCCTGTTAACTGCCTTGCTGACCTTTTGCTCATAAACATAGGTTCCATAAGCGATTACCCTCAGTGCATATGTGGTCACCCATGAGAAGTGGTTTGGGTTTTCCTTGAGTAAAAGACATGTTGATCTTATCCTTTTGATCTGTCTGAAAAACTACGTCAGAGCCTTTGAGGAGCTGTTCTTACCCTCCTCAGCCTGACTACTTCAATCTGTGCCTTAAACCTGCTCCCCACCAAGCCTACTCCATCTCTGTCCGGCTTGGAAGACCTTGCTTGCCTTTTGAAAAGACCAACCTAACAGGGACAACCACTCTGCTTTCCAGACGCGTGACCAGATGACTCCAGGTACTCTCAACAGTAGCTCAGCTGTCAGCAAGCAGAGTGCACCAGGTCCTGCAATAGGACAGGGGAATGGGGAGCTGGAGAAACACACTTACTGGGGCTGTGTAGCTTTGGAAGGTCAGGCAGGAGTCAACCATATCACTCCACTGTGACACAGTGTGTCCTGAAGCTACAGGGGACAGCAATATTCTCATATTCTCGGTGTTGGAATTGGGACATCCTCATAACGCAGTGAACTGATGGGGCTCCTTCATAGTGATGAGACACCAGGAGATGTGGGACATGGTTAAGTGTGATGTCTCATTCAGGGATAAAGGGGATAGGCCACATAAGATTATAGATGTAGGGTGAGGTTTTCTTGAACTTCCATTTTTTTTCAGCTTTATGGAAAAGTGTTCACTTAGCATGTTTGCTTTCCTGGTGAGACACAGAGAACATGCTTTTATGACAGTTGGTTTCAGTTGTCGACTTGACACAATTTAGAGTCGCCTAGGAGGAAAGTCTCCATGGAGAGCTGTCTAAATGGGTATGTCTATGGCTGGGAAGGGAAGCGGTTATCTTTATTTCTTTATCACAGTATAAAGCCCTACCATCTAGTCCAAAGACGGGGATCTTTACCTGTACAAGAGTCTAGAAATTAGGGTGAGGGCAAGAATTCATGTGTGAATCACTGTTGTCTGCAGGTATAACATGACAAGCTACTGGGAGTCTCTGCCGCTTTGACTTCCTCACGACGTGGGTTTTGAGCTGAAGGTGCGAGCCGAGCAAATCATTTCTCCTTTAAGCCACTGTGGTCAGGGTAGTTGATCACAGCAACAGGAAGGAAAGCTAAGACAAAATGATCCTCTGACATTTCACAAAAGTGCCTTAGGCTGACATTTTGTCAATTTCCTTTCTGCCCACCAAGATCCCACGCCCTCCTGTGAGAGAACTCATAAGAGCAAAAAAGAACAGACCCTGCTTCGTGGGTCACTCTTCCGCTCTGCCAGTGGCTCGACTCTGGGTGGAGTGCGTCCTGATGCCTCAAATCTGAAAAACACACCCTTCTGCTACCTGCAGACAAAGGCCCTTTTCCCTGTAGATTACCAAGTAGTGCAATGTTTTTTGTAACTGCCTGCTTGAGAGCTGTTCTTCACGTTAACAGAGACATTTCTGTGTGCACGCTGGGACATCTCATTCCATCAGCAAATCTTTAGCTGTCCTACATCAGGTTCAAGGCCCGGAAATGATCCTTGAACAAACAGGAAACCGACTGGCAGCTCATCTTCAGCAACCCTCTCGCATAAGAACAAGTTTCAGAAATGGATCTTTGTATTTTCCGGGGTGCTGGTGGTCAAACTCTTTCTCTGTAGGCATTTCGTCACTGTCTTTCCACCCGAAATGGGATCTCAATTAAGATGTAGCCCACTCACATGCGAAAGGATGTCTGCCTTCACCGAATCATTGACTTTGAGCTGGCCTTGGGTATGTACTGAGCCCTACGCTTTATGAACCATTTTCTAAGAAGCGTTCAGTCACTTCCCGGAAACTCGTGTCCCTGGCCCACACCACACAGGAGGGGCTCACAGAAAAAGCCTAACTGTGGAGTTGTGATTCCTATGAAAACAGAGGGCCATATGGCAGGGACTTGAAGGAAACTACTTCCTCTAACTTGTCAACTTCTCCATATACAGTGACTTTTCCAGAAACCTAGAGGCATTTTTGCATGTGTGTGAGAGAGAGAGAGAAAACAAGAGAGTGCGTGTGCTCTGAATAGTCATCTTCCACTTGGCTGCTCCGCAGCTAGTTTGCTATTTTCCCGCTACGACATAACCTGAAACAATATGGATGAGCCTGGCTGGCTGCCTTTCATTTATTAAAACATTAATTTCAAGATGCTTATGAGTTTCCTGGGTGAGGCAGGTACTGCTTTCAGCACTAAGGACGCGGAAGTGAACAGTACACAGATTCCCTGCTTATCTGTCACATGATCAAACCAAGAACCAATGAACTTGCAAGTTAATTATCGAGCTTGTTGAAGGATGGCCTCTCTAAAGTTGATCAGTGTCAGACAGATGGAACGATGGGTGAGCGTGTAAGGGATCCCGTGAAGTACAGAAGGAAGAGTCCAAAGACTATCAGACCGAGCTAGCATCTGCATAGAAGCAGTTTCCTAACGCAAGTGGACTGCCCTCTGTGGAGGGTCAAGGAGAACTGGCATGCCCGTGGCGAGCACTCCTAGGACAGGCAATGAAGGAGTACCGGGAAAAGTAGTAGAATCTGATCACATTTTGAGGCTGATCACATAGTATTTCAGCCAGGCTTGGATTAGATCAGAGTCAGAGGCAGTAGGGGAGGAAAGAGATTGGGATTTGATGGGGAAGTTCAGCCAATCACATTCTGGCTTGGGGGTGTGTTCCCCTAAGGCCAAAGAATACAGATAAATCTTGCGGGTGCGCTCCCCACTTCCTCTTTGGCTTCCTGCACTCCTGGCTTTCGTGGGATCTTTGGTCACGTAAGTTTTCCCTCAATTATTAAAATCTTTTGTATTGAGCTGGTCTGGTGGTTATTTATCAATCGACCACACCCCTACAGGCATTGAGATGTGTGACTTTTTTGCTTCCAATGTAATGGGAGTGTGGTTTCACACTAGCCATAGGCCGCAGATGTGGCCACATCCAGATGTCATGCTCACTTTCCGTTCAATAGGGAGCTTGGATGGCTACCGAGAGCTAATTCCTTGCCAAGTTCCGTCATCCACATTCCTTTTGTGTGAGGCTCAGATAAATATTCTATTACTTGAAGTTATTCTGTTCATTGAGCACTTGAAGAAATGAAAAAGGAAGTCTGGCCAGTAACTGCTGGGAATGTAAGACATCTCCTAGCTCAGCTGTCTCCATCCTAGAGAGACTGTAACTTCAGGTCTTGTCCTAGGGTCTAGACTTCTTGTCTTCCAGAGGAAGGGAGGATGTTACATGAAACACCGTGGGAACTTCTTTCGATTTTAATAGGATTTTTAGAAGATCCATGAGAAAATAAATCTGTAAGACTTTTTTTTTTTTTGTGCATGGAAAGGAGCTTGAAACAGATTTTAACAGGCGGAGAGACTGAGAGTCATTGTGCGATATTCCTTGTTCCCACTTGCTCTACTAAAATACCCAAAATATTCCTTCTAGAATTAACACTAAGAACACATCTCTCCTTCCCAAGAAGCTTGCCATGGCTCTGAAGTTTCCAATTCATAAAATTAATTTCTCACCGTGATTTGCAAACGTTCTGTTTGATTTCTCTGGGCAGGTTTACCCACAAAATGAGGTGCACAGCCACAGCCAGGAATAAACTTAGGGTGTGATTTTTGTTGCCTTGTGTGCCCCTTCACTAGTTAGCAAACATTCCTGCACAGGAGATGTTAGCAGTCATACAGTAGTGAGCAGGATGGCCCCGTCCCCATCTTCGTGGGGTTTACAAGCTCGCAGGGAGAGTTTCGGCTTTATCTAGTGTGTTTGGTGACACAAATGAGACGGGCGGAGATGACAGGGAAGGATTCTTTCTGCGACTGCCAGCTAGGATGAGAAGATTGGGCTGATCACCTTGGTCAGGGATCCAGTGGGTCTCAGAAGCCTAGAATACTAACAAGACCCACCTGAGGCTTACCTAGTAGGTAAATAGGGTTTTAAGCCCGTGAAATGTCTTCTACACCTAAAAAAAGAAAAAAAAAAGTGTCCCTTGAGCTCAGAACCTTCATCTACACATTTTCTGACCAGCATGGGGAAGAAGTGTTCATCAACTTGGGTAGATACGTTCCCCCTCACTAATCTCTAACAAATATTTACTGTTTCTTTTATTATAGAAGTGGATATTAAGCTACTGTGGTATTAACAATACTGGTGGATTCAAAGCATCCCTGCTTACATCTGAATTTCATAAAAATAAATAGCGCTTTGCTCTAAGCATGTCCCATAACATTTGGGATAAACTTACACCAAAATTATTCATGGTCCCTTTGAAATTTAAAAGTAACTGGTCTTCTGACACTTTGTCTGGGACCCCCAATTTCTGGGTACTCTGTCCCACGGGCAATCAGTCATGGCCAATCATATTATACTTGCTGTAATTATCATGAAATATTATGTGTACAAAATTGCAACAGTTAATCAACCAGGAGCTATATTATTTAGCTTTTAATGAGGCACATTTACTGCCGCTTGGCAATTTTATTTGTCTTTAAGAAACTATTTTCCTGTTACAACATTATTGCTTTCCAGTGTCGTGTGATGTATTTTATTTCACGCACTTGGAAACATGAATATGAGGAACAGCGAGATAAGCCGTGAGTAAAATCCTGAGCTGTGCAAGTCTGGGGACCCGAGTTCAATCCCCGGAGCCTCTGTCAAGGTGGGAGATAGGAATAGACTCCACAGTTGTCCTTTGGCCTCCACATGCACTCAGGGACATGCATGCTTTGCTCCTGACACAGCATTCAAACATGGCATCTGATGACGAGGATAAAGGTAATAATAACAACTTTAAGAAGAGAGGGAGTCTGGGACGGAATGAGCATCACAGAAGGATAAACTCAAGCAGTGTGTCCCTCCTGCAGGCACGGGCCTGGCCGCTTCTCTCAAGTGACCCTGACGTTGGTTCTGGCGTATCCCTTGGATTCAGCCAGAGGCTGTAGGGCCCTGCTCTATCCCAGAGAACCAGAGCCCCAAGTTTCACAGGCCTGACTTGAGCAGCGAGGCAGCAGGCCCTGGAGCCTCATCAACCGAGGACGCGCAGTCTTATAAAACCTCTGGGAAGCTCTGACGGTGTTTGTTTTCCTGAGGTCCCACAGGCCTCCCCACCTAGAGCCAGGAGCTGTCTTAGTAGCTGTGGCGAGCGCCAGGCGAAGCTGTATGAAATTGACAGCAAGGCTGGAGACTAAGTAGACTGAGGGATATTTAGACAGGACATTTGGGAAAAGAAAAAAGCCAACATTTTCCCTGCTTCTCAGCTGATAGAAATACATGCAGCAGCATAGGATGATTATTTGAGAAAAAAATTTCGAGAAATTATTCCATAAAAACTCTGCCACCTGTGCTGGGCCTATGCCATAGAGAGGTCTGCAGGTCTGGAGAGATCTCTTTGTGTAGTTTCTGGAGTCCTGCAAGAAAATCTCTCTCCCCTGCTACTCTGACCTCCGCACCCTTTTCTGTTTCTTTGTTTGGCTCAAGCTAACAACTTTCTCCCAATGCCGTAGGCGTGCCTATTCGGATCAGCTCACCTTACTTACTTCCTCTGCCCATTCCAGGTCCTTCCAGTTCATTCCTAGTGTGACCATACCCAAATCTGCATAACATAGATGAAACACTAAGCTTGGGACATGTCCCGCGTGTGTCAGTACCATAGTAAGCTTGGCCAAAACAGCCAGGAGTTGGCCAAGCCCCTTGCCTGGAGTGAGGAAAGAAATGAGTTAAACAGTAGATACTCCAGGAATCTTGATTCAGAAGCACTGTGAAAGATGAGAGCAGGATTTGAAAGTTTTCCCCCAGGGAAAGGCCCACCAGCTGCCTATCCAGACCTGGCAATGGGCATACAAGTAACATACAGACTGAGCGGGCTGTATTTGGCTATGTAAGAACACACGCACACACCTCCACTACCAAGACTCCCACCACCAACTAATGAAGAGAGAGGCCATGAATTTGAAAGAGAGCTAGGTGGGGGTGTATGGGAGGGTTTGGAGAGGGGAGAGGAAAGTGAGAAATGATGGAATTATATCATAATCTCAAAAACAGTAAGAAAAATGGAAAAGAAGTTATGTGAGTCCCATGAGAAATAGTGTATTTAGTCTACATTTCTTTTTCACATATACTTCATATGTCTATGTTCAAATAAAATTAATACTTGCAACTGGCACATGGCAACTCATGAGGATGTCCAGCACTATATGGTGGTGAAGACTCAGAGCCCGGCCTGCATGGGTTCAAATTGCAGACTGACAGAGTGAGCTGAGATCATTCTTGAGACTCAGCAGCTGTGAGCATGATCCGTTTACAAAAATGGGTGAAGTTTGCCCATTCTCCACCAGCTACTGTGAGGGACAAGGACAGTGCAACCAGGAAGAGAGATGAGTGCTTCTGGTGAGCAATCATTAGACCATGGAGGAAGCAGGGCTGAGATGTACACAGGCGTAAGTTCATTATACGGAGGCGTGCAGTTAGGGTGTCAACACCACATTCCCACCTAAGGGAATAACCACACTGCCTCACACACAAAGCTTATGCCTGTGACACAAGGGGACCACATCACTATCTTCTCCATTTTATATCATTTAGTTAAAGGCATAAGTTAACCTCCCCATATTAGTGGTGTGTGTGTGTGTGTGTGTGTGTGTGTGTGTGTGTGTGTGTGTGTTGGGGTGATATACTATGTTTTTTCTTGTTTCTATAGCTAAAGGTGCCTGACAAGAAGAAAGACCAATGTTTGTTTAGCGCATCATGGTTTTCGAGGTAGCAGCATCCATCCTGTCAGGGACTACAGGGTAGACTTCTAAGTGGCAGGAGAGTGCGCTGGCACTCCTTGAATTTCAGCAGATTAGGAACTAGAGTTTGGACCAGAATCAGCGGGGATGCGACCAGTACTGACTTCATCCACGTTTTCCATCTTGACTCTACCTCCTAAAGGTTCCACAACCTCCTCAAACAGCGCCACCATTAGAAGCCCAAGTGTTCAAACCCAAGAGCCTTTTGGGGACGTTTCCAATTCAAACCGTAGCTGGGGGCAGTTGGGAAAAACAGTCTAGAGGTCCGTATACTTCTCATCGCTGGGGCCCTCCGTTCACAACCTGGGTTTGCTCTGCTCTGCTGAGTGAGCATTAATTAAATGGCAATTAAATGTTGGATTTGTACATTTGTATGTATATTCAAGAAAACAGGTGGACGTTATCTCAGAAATGGTATCCTTATTTAAGGAGAACTCTCTGGTGCCTCAGGCTGGGATCTTCTACTCTAGTGGTTTCTTAGCCGGAACACAGGTAGGGAAGCTAGGAGGGAAGTACTGGAGGAGGGAGGAGGGACTCAGCACTGCTTCTGCCACATACCAGCAGGGAAGCTGCAGACAGCAGCCCCACGTGGCCAGCCCTCTGAGAAAACCAAGCCAAAAATAGCTCAGAGCCTCACACTTCATGGCGGGCAGAAGCACGATTTTTCATCCAGTGTCGAGAGGGATGTTCCAGGGGCTCTGAGCACAGCAATGAAGAAATCAAAGCAGCCCAGAAGCTTTGCCTTAATCTGTGCACCAGACAACGCCAAATGTTTGGGTGCTCTCTTAACTAGATCGCCTGTCCACAAAGTCTGCAATGTGCTTGTGAGAATCCTAAGACAGCCCTTGGGAACATTTATCAGAGGAAGGTTTTGGGGATGGGGAGTCTTCCCCAGAGGCCCTAAGACATTCTGCTTTGTGAATACAGGTTCCCCCAACAGACAGCACTTGAGAGCACAGAGACTCCTGGGATAGCTAGGCAGCTGTATTTTTAGGTGTAGTCAAAACTCCAGTCCCTTTGTTCACATGTTACATTATAATATTCGATTTCCTTATAAACAACAAAGCAATGTGTGTCAACCTCAGCAAAGAAAAAAGTCATGGTTTGCTTCCAGGGCATGATTCAATACAAGAAAGAAACCAAGGGGTGAAATTACCTGGTGTGAATGAGAAGGAAACACAGAACACGCAACACACCCGCTTAGGAGTTTATTAGAGGGGGTGTGGACAGGCCCAGTGAAAGTCAGTGTGGAGAGACAGACAGAGAGAGACAGAGAGAGAGAAGAGGAGAGGAGAGGAGAGGAGAGGAGAGGAGAGGAGAGGAGAGAGGGAGGGAGGCAATGAGAGTGAGAGGGAGGAAGAGGGATAGGGAAAGGGAGGGAGGAGGGAGTGGGGGAGGAGAGAAAGAGTGCTAAAGATGGTGCCTCCAGCTTTTAAGGGCTGCCTAACGCATGCGCGCAAGGGGATAGCATGGTTACATCATACACAGATGATGGAACTCACCCATGTGGGCAATGGCTCATGTAGCTGCGTCATATATGATGAAACCATGCTGCACATGGGTCACGCTGGGGTCCTTTAAGATTCCCTGGGCTTGTCTGCTGGTGCGTGGCCCTGGAACCTGGAAGTCTCAGCCATGTTGTGTGGCTGATCTAATGAAATGAAAAGCTGGGATAGGCATCTAGGAGTGAGCCCCTCTTTGCCTTCACAATAGAACCATGGATCTTTAAAAGACCTGGCCAGGCCTGATGGATGGCGTCGGTGTGGAAAGAGCTGGCTTCATCCCTCACCTGGGGGGGGGGGGGCAGTCCCAGCAACTAAGCATGACCAAATCAGCTACCTCTCAGAGCCTCCTTCAGGGCTTTAAATGGGCCCACCCCAACATCTACCCTATCTATAATCTGCTATGGAGTTTGTGTGACTGGTCCTTCAGAACCATAGCTGCAGGATCTCCGTGATTGCGGGCAACAGCAGGATGCCTGAGAGGAGTTTTGGTGGGGGTTCAGTATCCATGGTGTACCGGAAGACAGAGACCTTGAACCAGGCCAAGAACTCATGGCGATGAACATTTGTAAGTAAGGCTAAATGGACAAACGGGTACACTGTGTGACACACTGCCGCTTCCAGTGCCACCAAGACAAATAGGCGATGGGGAGAAGGGAAGAATGGAGGAGCAAAGTGGGTTGTTTTGTTTTGTTTTGAATTAATATTTTTAAATTTTCTTTTGTGGATGGATGCTACGGAGTTGAGCGGCGTATACAGAGGGAGTGGGAAAGGAGTGGGATTGGGTGCATGATAGGAAATTCAAAATTGTCAATAAAAATTATGTTAATTAAAAAAGAGTGGACCAGGAACATTATGAATAAAGTGAAAGCAAAGAAGGGTGTGCAGTCCAGCTCAGCGGTCTGACTTGCGTGACTCAGTTATTAGCATAGCATAGACACCTGAGGTCTCTATACAGCTCACCTGCGTTCTTTCTTTTACTGGGCCCCGCTTGGAAACACAAGCTTAAGGCCTGGAATACAGAACTAGGGTTCCTGTCCTTTAGGTGTAGGTGGTCACAGTGGCTATGATGGCCCCAAGTTCGGGAGAATATTTGGGCCTGTGGCACAAGACAGGTTTGATTCGTTATCCAGCAACCCAGAGGAAGCCTAGTGCAAGCCTTGCTTTCCCTCCAAGGCACCTAGCATATCATGGCAGGAGATGCCTCAAGGCCAGGTACACTAGCAGCTGTGACAATGTCTCAAGCCAGGGGATGGATACCAGTCTTATCACCAACTTCTTTTCATAAGCCTAAAGGGAATGGTTGTCCCGAAAATAGGCATCCTCTTTTTCCTGCAAAATCTTGAAGTGGAATTTGATAACGATGATAGTCAGGCCTGCCTCCCTCAGGGCCTTCCAGTGTCGATAACTTCCAGATTGCTAACGCTCATGAAGTTGAGAGGCATCCCAGCCAGTCTCCTGAAAAGGGGCTGAAAATTCCAGTGGAAACTGTATTTCACACCAGAGAGAAGCATTATCGTCCACCTCCCTTCTTCAAAGGTGAAGAAAAGATATCTCAGTGTTTCACTGTTTGTGGGATTTCTGACTACCGCATCTTTGTCAAAGATGGCCGGCCATGTCATGCAAGCTCTTCACTCACTGTAGTCACGGAGGACAGAGCAAGCCCTTCAGCACACAGTTGGGGCCCCACATCTCTACCCACTGTGGAATCACATTCACCCCTACTTAGAAGGCTGTAGGTATCTTCCAGCTGCTGAGTCCCCTGGGCATTAACTGAGATCCTAGGGGACGTCAGTGTTGTTCAGAAATGGAGAGAGCATGGTATGTCCAATAAAGATACTTCTGCGGGTGATGCTGGCCTTTCTGGCTGCCATATACTGCACCTCATTGGCCATTTCACAAGAGAGGAAGCTGGAACCAGCAGATACCCAAGGAAGACCTATCTAGCTTGGCCTTGTTTCTAATTTTCCCCAAAGAAGGTCCTGTGACAATGTGTGGCAGAGCTGGGCTCTCCCTGAGCACCCCACTGCCTGTAGGAAAGCTGTGTGGGCTGGGAAGCCAGCCTGCAGGTCTTCCCCCTTCTCATTCATGGCGAAACTCACGCAAAACACGTTTCGCTGGCAGATGGTCTGAGAATTTATCTCCCTATAAAATTAGCACGGCAACAAATGTGTCTGCCCTGCCTCGGAAGCTCAAAATAACCCATTAGAACCCAGGTGGCCATAAATCTCTGTCCCACGTTATGGCTCGCAGGAGTGGGAAACACATCAGGCTTGAACTTCGCAGAGAAAAGTCCCGCTATTTTTAGCCCCCAGCTTTCTCTCAGAGAAAAAAACGACATTCTTCCAGCCTGCAGACTCTGGGCGAGCTGCCCCGAGTAGTTTAACTAGCCTCCCTAGACACACTCCCAGGCCAGACCTTGGACCCACGTGCAGGCTTTATGTCCTCTCTAACCATCACCTCCTCGTGGCTCGGCTAGTTCATTTTTCACTTGTTTGCTGTCTTCCTCTTACCCCTCCCCTTTTCCCGCAGAGGGGACCATATTCCTCATGGTTAATTCAGGGTGGTTTTTCATGATTGCCATAATTCATTTTCATCTTTGACATTAAATAACAATGTCATCCCACAGCCCTGAACAGACATATTCTTGGGATCTATTTATACATAAAGAAACAAACAAACCAATAAATAAATACATAGATTCTACCCACTTCCTTGTGTGCTGGCCTTTCTAAGCACACAGTACTAAATTGTGCCTTTTAGAGCTGTTTTCATAAAAGAAGGTTTCTTACGGTGTATACCCTGTCATTTTTGAAGTTTTAAGGATTTATCCAAAGCCCTCTTGTAATGGTTTAAGTAAAAATGCTGCAGGTCCCCGAGTGGTGACAGTGAGCAGCGGGCCATGAGACCATGCCACATGTCCCTGAGCAGCGTCAGGCAGTGGGCAATGAGTCCCTAGACCACGGCAGGCCATGAAGGCAGCTGGGTCCCAGACAGGAAGCCACCTGGTGGGTGAGAGGCATGCCATGCAGAGTAAAAGTTGAGTATTTATTTAGTGGGTTATGGAAGGGAAGGGGAGAAGGAAGAAGAACAAAAAGACAGAGAGAGAGAGAGAGAGAGAGAGAGAGAGAGAGAGAGAGAGAGAGAGAGAGAGAGAGAAACAGAGGGGGGAAGGGAGAAGTGGGGAGAAGGGAGAGACAGAAGCTGCTTCTTTGAGAGAGAAAAGGAAAAGGACTCCAGCTGCCAGCAGGAAGGAAGATTTGCCTGCCTCAGTGGTGGATGGGGGAGGGAGTGGGTAGGGCTTTTCTCTTAAAGGGACAGGACAGACCATTACATTCCCATCTCCTTTTTAAAAAAAAAAAAACTAAAAAGGCAGGATGTTAGGCACAACAGGTTAAAGGAATTGGGGCAGTGAATTCTCAAGACTGCTTCCTGCTTATTTGTGGGCATCATCTTGGTGGGGGGAACCTGAGGAGGCAGGGTGCTGGTCATATCCTGGCAGAGCTGGTCTCTTTGCTCCTGTCTGGTGTTTGTGGTATGAAAATTTCTGGTGTCTCTTACACCTGTTTAAGGTATTGGCAGAACAGAGGACAAGGTTAAGTTAATAAAAAAAAAATTTAGGACCAGGGAATTAAGAGGGATGTATCTGACCTATTTAAGGTGGATCCTTCAATGTGCTGCCTGGAACTCACAAGAATTCTTTGGGTTTGTGAAAACAGCACAGACATATTTATATTAGACATAGAAACATAGACAGTATCATATTTATATTAGAATGACTGTGATAGATATTTTTGCATAATGAAAGTATTTTTTAAGACTATGAAAGGCAGCATGAGAGAGAAATTTGATAACTTGTATTTGTTCTCACACCTTTATAACTTGTAGGTATACATCTTAATAACTTGTATTTGTAATTTAATGAAATTTGTTTGGTGAAGTTCTCCTTTTAAACTGACAAAACCTGTCAGCTGTCAAACTGCATCAGAGTTCTTTGAAAATAATAAAATTTTACTTGACTTATTGATTAAAAAATGACAGAAAACTTATTTGGTTGGAACCAAGAGCTATTTTTTCAGGGTCCTCCATGGTTGCTGGGGGTCAGTCATATTTGCCTTTGGCTGTTTAGCACAGGGCCTGCCAGGCTCCAGAAGATCCTATGGCCGAAGAAATCTGTAGGAAGACAAGCCTACCTGGACCTGAGCAGCTAGACTGTCGATTCCAGCGATTCTTTCCACTGACTGGTGATCTTCGGTTTAGTTGAGAGGTAGTTTGGCCCAGTGGTCAATGTTAGGCAGTTGAAGTGAATTGCAGATGGACATTGTTTTGGTGCCTGTTTGTCTTTTCTCTTCTTTGGAGGAATTAGAGCGCTGATGCTAGGAGCCGGCCTGTCTCTATTTGTTATGAAAAGTTTTTTTTTAAATAATTAAGCATTTAAATGCTGTATTCCCCAGATCTCTGAGCAGTTTTGAGGGCTGTCTATTGGGTATAGCTACAGTATAGATAAGCCAGACTAGTGAATGTTGCCTGATTATTTTTACGTCCTTTAACGTAGAAAAGCAGAAATATAAAGTATGTAAGACTAAAGGATAACTCCTTCTAAATCAAACCATTAGCCTAGAAATGTTTATTCCTGTGGTCCAAAAAAATGAAAAGCAAACAAAAACAAAGCAAAACACTAATTTCTGCAGTATTTGAGAAGATGGCCGTGTTAAAAGATGAACAACATCAATAGTGTAGCTGTTAAACAGAGCCGCTCCCTTCTCCTCTACCCGGAGCACAAAGGGTGAAAAAAAGATGAGAGCCAGAAAGCACTTCAATTCAGTGAAGACTTGGAGGACTGTGCACTACTTCAACCAAGAACCAAAGGAACTGAAAATCCTACTTGCAAAGCAAACCTAAATGGAGTCTAAAATTTTCCTTGGATGAAAACCGTGACTACACTCACAAGATTTGTGAGCACATAGCTCAGGTAATTCACTGGTTCCTTTGGCAATCCTGGAGGCATGCTGTATACTGGTTGGGACTGGGTTTGGCTGAGGAGGGTTTTGTCCATTCCATCTGGTGTCTGAGCCATCCCGCCAAATGTCCAGTGAGGACAGGCAGCTATGCTTCTGCCAATGGAGGCCAGAAAAAGCAACGGCAGTATAATTGTGCTGCAAACACTTGCCACTTCATTATCCCAAACACTGACCCCGAACCAGGTCTAAAGCAAGTTCACATTGTTCCAAAGAGTTTTTATGTCTTTAAGTACAAACACAAGAAGGGATTCATTTAGTGAAAAACAGAAGGCTGGCATGTTAGACCTAGCTACGTTGACAGGGAAAGGAACGGTGGCAGGTAGAGCCTCTGCAGTGGTCTAAGCCAGGTGTAAGTAATGTCCGTGCACCAGAGAGTCCCACATCATGCAGAGCAGAGGGACCCCCCCCCCCAGAGATCTCCCTTCTGAATAAGACCAAATAATGGGCAGGTGCCAGGCTAGCAGGGGAGACTGTCTTCCTTATAATCTACTCACTCCATTGCAGGCCAGCAATTCATCCCAGTCAAAAGGAAAACAAGCTGGTGGTGCCAAGACCTGATGCACAAATGCACAGGCCCTTGAGTGTGACCTGTCTCCTCTAGGTGTACATTGCTGCAATGGCTGGCTGCATGCTGAGGAAGTGGGTATATCTATCAGGGAATGGGCTTGTGTTCGTATACCTGTCAGTCAGAGAATGGGCGTGCGTTAAGGACGTTATTTAGTAGAGATAAGAGAAGCAGGCCAAAGGTGAAACCGTGAGACAGTACTGGGTGGGGAAGGGATGCTGTATGACAGGCTGCTCAGACTCTAAGCCCTGGGGAGCCTACAGATCCCTTTATGTAGTCATGGGTGCAGGGCAGGTCACCTGCTAACCAGTGAGCACCAGAGACCCTAGATCTCTGTGATTGCTCTTCTCTGGAGGTTCTTTCCCTGTTTCTCTCTGCACGCTACTTCAATCTACCTCCCCTGGCCTGGATTGGACCACCCGATCTTGCTCCCAAAGGCTAGCAGCTCTCTGGCTGTAGCTATGCCTATGCTACGCCACACACACTTCCAGCAGAGTCTATATTTTTCAGTGTTGAGTGCAGAAGCCAGGTGTTTGTCCTCCAAATCCTGCGTCTTCTGTTTGCACTTTCTACCTGGTCTGTGAATGGCTGAGAGAGAATCTGCCTCTGTGATTATGTTTCTTTCCTCCGTATGTTCTAGTCTCACGTTCTCCATAACAGAAGCTGTTACCAGGGATGTGCCTGCCATCCAGGACTATTACGTTCCCCTTTACCATGTAAGGTACCTTTCTGTTGTCAAGTCTACTTTCTCCGGCACTCATGTCATTTTTCCTACAGCACGGCTTTCAAATCAGTTTCCAACGCTTTACTTACCTGTACCTTTATGCTTCATGTGTAGCAAAATTAATAAAAAAAAAACCTCAGAGACAAATAGTAGGGTCCAACCTGAAGGTCAGAAAAGCAAAACAGTCAGCCACTGGCCCTTACCTCTACCTCAGTCCGAAATGGCAATCCTGCCCTCAGAAATTCTCAGAGGGAGACAGTCTAAGAGCTGTTTCTTTGTGTCTTTACCATGTGGAATGCCATCGTGGGGAGCACATGGTGGAGCTCCCTTCATGAAACAGGAAGCAAAAGACAATAGAGGCTGTCTTCCTACACTTTCTTTCTAGGGAATGTCCCAATGATCTAAGATCCTCCCACTAGGTCCTCTTCCCTCAAAGGAGCCCCACCTCTGGAGCTGCTTTGGGAGGCAGTCAGAATTCAAACCATAGCTTGCCTTCACCTCTAACACAGGGAAGGACAACAAGACTGCATGCTGGGAAATAGAACACACCTAAGGCAGGAGGAGAAAGGCATTGGTGTGGACAGCCCAGCTAACTTGAATTAGCAATGATCCCTAGGCCATTATTAAACACATATCATAGGGAATTACTCCACTCTGAAGAATTCAGGCTCTATTCTAAGAAGAGCTAATAGCCAGGAGAGGTTGACAAGAACGGCCCAGTACAAAGAAGGAAAGGACACAGCTCAGCATGAAAATCAGACTGCGATTCTGGGCATGAGGGATAGAGAGCATGCTGCGCAGAGGCAGGTCAGAGCATGGAGCCGAGACAATTTAGAGGCTTAGGGTCTCAGGCAGGCGTGATCTGTGATGATGGAGTACTGCAGGCTTTGAAAACAGAGACCACGGGGGGCTCATCACTCACGTGCCGTCTGCTTTCAAAAACCATGAAAAGAAGGTTGGTGTGCTTTTTACTGAATATATTCAGAATATTGGGAACCCATTTCAACACAAAATCATACTGAGAAATCTCAAATAGGATGGACAGATGTGGCACAATCAGACTTTATTTTACTTTACATATTTTATGATAGGAATGTCTTGCCTCCACATATGTACATGAACTATGTGTATGTCTGGTACCCGTGAAGATCAGAAGAGAGCCCCAGATCCCCTGGCTATGGAGTTACTGAGAGTTGTGAGCTGCGCTGACATGGGGAGCTGGAAATTAAGCCCAGACACTCTGCAAGGGCAGACAGTGCTCTTAGCCGCTGAAGAACCTCTCCAGCTCCACAATAAGGTTCATATCACAGTTTCAAGCATGTGTTTTTCTTTAATTGCATCTCGACCAATGGTTCTCAACCGATGGGTCATGACCCCTGTTTGCCACAACCCCTTTGTGTTGAACAACCTTCTCACAGACAATCAAAAAAGATGGGTATTTATTTATTTTATGATTCATAACAGTAGCAAAATTACAATTATGAAGTAGTAATGAAAGTAATTTTATGGCTGGGCATCACCATAACCTGAGGAACTATATAAAGGGTTGCATCATTTGGAAGGTTGAGAACCACTGATCTAGACTTAAAGTGGGGATCCACCTGCCTCAGTCTGCTGAGTACCAAGATTACAAATGTTCATCATTACACTGGCTCAACTATATTTCATAGAACTATTCTTATATGTGTGTAGTGATAATTAATAATAAGGAGCCATACCTTGCCTTTTTTTCCCTGAGAAACTATTTCTTGATTCATCATTGGGTTAGGTAAAGAACCTCAGGAAGTTGATGGAGACAGGTTCAAGTATAGGACATTTACTGAAATACCCTTGGAACAACCGGAGAGAGCGCGGAAAAGAAGCAAGATTGGGTGGAGAAACATGATCACGCCATGACAAAAAGCTCAGTCATTCCTACCAGGATTTCTGTGCTGTTCAGAATGGAGGAAGAGAGTGAGGCTTTGGTATGCCTAGGTAGACTCCCAATGGGGCAAGAAGTGTGCTAGGAGATCAACCTGAGCGGCAAGGGCTGGGTCTGGTTGGCGCATGATCTATAATGGCAGCTCAATTTTTATTATGATTTGTGGTGTTGGGCTGCAATCCAGGGTATCATGAATGCCAGGCAAACCCTCTCCTGTCATATCCTTTACACCCAGATCCTCAACTTTTCACTGTTCTTTGTTTTTCTATCTAGGATGTTCTGTGCCAGAATAATAAAATAACGTAACATTTTACATTGTTGACTTGGAAGTTTTCAAATGGAAAAGGGGTTCACAAGAAGAGTTGACAGTTTTGAATTTCCATTTTGGATCCTGAAGTGAACATAGATCCCCTTTGTGGCAATCATATCTATTTTGTGGGAACATTGTGCTGTTTCCAATGATGAGGCTGTAAAATCCTATGCTTATATGGAGATGGAAACCTACTATATTCCATGAATTTGATGGACAGGCCCACAGACGTGTCAAATAAAGAATATTCATTCTTGAGTAGTCTCAATGTATTTTTGTTTTATCCCCCTCTTTTTTCAAAGATGGGGTGTTTCTATGTAGCTCAGGTTGGCCTCAACTTAAAATTCTCCCGCTTCAGTGTCTCGAATAGCTGGGATCATACACATGCAACACCATACCCAGATTTTTAAAAATTAAATGTATTGAATTTAGTCTCTGACAATATCCATTTATCAAGTATATTCTGATTATTGCAATCCCATGCATGCTCTTAGTCTGCCCCCACCCCTTCTCTTCCACAGTCATGGTTTTTGTTTTGTTTTGTTGTTTTCTCCCCCATTTAACTTCACTAGATTGCTCTGTGTGACCCTGCGTTTGTAAAAACATACATACATACACACGTACACCCAGGATTGAAGTGTCACCCCACCCCACCAGCTCTAAGGGTCTCGTAACTTAGATTCTAAAAGCCGTATGCCACACAGCCTCACACCGAGGTTTTAAGGATCACACACCCACTGCAGCAAGAGGCCAGTGCACTGTCATCCGCTTCTTGATTTAGAAACTAAGTCGTGGAGAGCCAGTGGCAGCTTTGTCCCGGGCATTAGTCATGCAGCACTCGGTCTCCATGGCTGGCAGCTGACCTTTCACGGCACCCTCTTGGCAGACTCCATGTTTGGGCCTATGATATCACTGATAGTTTTTGAAATTATTTCACTGACCATCCAAAGGTTTCCAAGTTTGTCCCCCTAATTATCAGTGATATCTTAAATGAACATAACTGGATATTTTCTTCGGGTTGAGTCCCCAAAGTTGGGTGGAGAGATGGCTCCTCTGGTAAAGCACTCGTGGTGCGGGCACAAGGATTAGAGTTCAGATCCTCAGAGCTCACTTCTAAGCTAAGCAGGAGTGTAGGCTCCGGCTGTCCACGCAGCAGGTGGAGAAGGGGGATCCCCGAAACAAGCTGGATAGCTAGACGATCCCAAATGCGGAGTTCAAGGCTCAGCGAGAGATTCTGCCTCAATCTATACAGTGGAAAATAATAGCAACATTTCATGTCACCTTAATGCTAACACACACTTCCACAACTGTCTGTGCAACTTTATACACAAGTTATTCATGTGTGAACATGCACACACATATATGCACTTTATACACACATGTACATATGTAAAAAAAATAGTCCCACAAAGTGGATTTATTAGGCCAAAAAGATGGGGTGGGTTCAAGCTCCTTCCCAGATAGGGTGTTCTCTCTTACTAGGCTATGAGCGTTCAATCCATCCAGTCTTTTGGCAAATACTGACTTGATAGCTGTTCTTCATAGTGGTCATTTGCACAGTATATCTCTTTCTCCAATAGATTAGGCCTTCTAGTTTTAATTCTCACTTAATACACCAATTCTGAAATATTTTTAGGCAATTGGCTTTTGTCTTTGGAGGTTTTACTATCATTTTCAGTTCATAGCCATCCTTGTTAGATTTCATCAGCAAATAAGCTGCCCCGGAATTGATTGATGATAGGGCAGGGCCGTGTCCTCATCCTGGCTTCTCCTGCTTCCTGACGGTGGAGAGACAGAGGTTCTGCAGGAATGGCATGCTAGAGGCTTTGGACAGCCTACACGGTGATACTAAACAGGACTGACAGATCCACCACGAGCAGGTGAGCCAGCAATGTTGAGACAGAAGCAATGAAAGGTCCAGTCCACAGGGCCAAGGGAAAGAAGGCGGGGCTAAGAGCCAAAACACAGGCAAGACCCAGGAATTTATCCAAGCGCTAAGGGAGCCTTTTCAGATATTTGATAATATTTATTTTTTATTTTTTTTATTTTTTTATTTTTTTTTTGGTTTTTGAGACAGGGTTTCTCTGTGGTTTTGGAGCCTGTCCTGGCACTAGCTCTTGTAGACCAGGCTGGTCTCGAACTCACAGAGATCCGCCTGCCTCTGCCTCCCAAGTGCTGGGATTAAAGGCATGCGCCACCACCGCCCGGTCAGATATTTGATAATATTTAATTTCAAGTTTCTCTACCTATACTGTAGTTTTCAATTAAAAAATTCAAGTATACCTATTGAAACTGTATATGAAGACATGCATAATTGATTTCTACATCACATATGAACATATGTGATTTTTTACATCACATGTGATTACAAGTGATATACATATAACTATGTGTTATATATGAGATTTTATAAACAGCTCTCTCTGATTCTTCATCCTTTAAGTGTAAGTTAAATTCTGATTATAAAGTCGCATTTCATCTTTCTTGAACAATTGTTTATTTGAAGTATCAGAATGCCATAAAGCATCTTCCCACCTGGCTGTCCGCTGTCCCTTACTGATCTTAGCTGGGTTTGTGTTTGATTCTAGGATTGGCTAACACTTCACTGTATACATCCGATAGAAAAAGTCCACGATTTCTTTGACAGAATTTTCTTTAGTGATTTTGTCCATTCTTGAACTACTTTGCTAATCTCAGAACCCCCCCAAATAAAGAAACTGAAAACCGTCTACGTTCACAGAGACTGCTCTATCTCCAGTATCTTAGTTTTTCTTAGTCTCAGTGTGATGGCAAGTGAGACCTTTCTACCCTTCACTGGGTACATCTTCTTGACGAGACTGTGACTTGTTTGCCTTCTAGTGAAACCATTCGCTTCTTCCTCTCATTAATCTGAGAGCCTTTTAATTGTGAGAGTTCTTGTGGGATTTCTTAGGTATACAATCATATCATCATATATGGGTGATGTTTATCAAGTTTCTGCCAGTCCAGTAATCCTTCATTTAAAAATTCATACATTGCATCAGCCAGAAAATCTGGACGCTATTAAACCAAGCAATGAGTTATCACAAGGAATTGTTCTTGACTACAATTTTAATTGGATTATCTTTAATTTTTATTAATAAGCTGATTCTCCTACTCACCCAATATTTGCTGAATGCCTTCAAGATGTTAGATTCTGTGCAGTGCCAGGCAAAAGAGGCAAAATGACTTAGTACCTGTTCTCTGAGAGTTCGAATTCATTGCTTTCGATTCTGAAACAAGTAGCCCTACTGTGCAGTGGTCATTAGTTCATCCAGTTACTCTGATGTCCAAAGCAAGGCAAGTCCTCATGAACAGGCATCCTCCTGTAGTGAGCTGATATACTTCCTCCTTATATTACTGAGAGCCTCTCATTGGCTCACTTGAATTTCCAATAATCTCACCCAGTCAGGGATGAATAATGGTAATTTTAGTCTCTCGCCTTCTGCTTGTCACTGCTTTCAAATATTGAAAACTTTCACGTTTTATCAGGATTTGGCAATGTTTTTCAAGTGCCATCTTTTGGAAAAGATCATGACCTTTATTTACCCCATGCTATGGCGCTTTGAGATAAAGGCAGTTGGCTGGGATAGACTGCAGTAAATGCCATGAGTCATCTTCATCCCATAAACAGGCAACTGGCACACCCTTTGCAGTGGTTCCCTAACATGGCTTTGCTAGGCAAGTCTCTGAAGCGCATGCCTGGATCCTTCTACTTGCCAGGGAGATTTCCCCTGGAAAGAAGCAAGGCCGTGAGTTCAGAGTGTCTGGACCCTGGGTCATTTTGAAGTTGCAGATACTCAGATATATAAGCTTATGTTCTCGTGGTCTTTGCCAGCAACACATCTTACCAACCTAATGCTCTTCAGATGTGTGGCTCGCAAGAGCAGAAAAGAAGGCAGCACCAGGTATGGGGCGGGGGGAATACGACAGGAACACAGGACAGTTGTTGCCTTTGATCCTGCTCTGCCAGTGTTAAAGTTACCTCCCACTACCCACTTCAGCCACCCCCATCTCATAACAGGCAGCAATTCTTCCCAGCTCCATCAGGGAACCCTAGTGTGGGGGGCAGGGGAAGCCCCAAGTGAACAAAGTCCCAAGCGAATGTGCATCGTCGACATGAATACAGAAATGTCAAGGACCCTGGCCTCAGCCCCTGCTGTTTTGCATATTCAAAGTGTATGACACAAATGTCCACCGCAGCTTCCTGCTCCCTGGATGTTTACAGCATGCAGACCGCTCCCTACAGAGATGGTTCCTACTAAGATTACCTAAACCTGGCTCCTTCATCCAGCTGTATACCACGCACCCTGTCTCCTTGTTTCTCTGTATGTAGTGATACTGCCTCTCTGTTCAGCTCTATATACTGAACAAACTGCACTTCTGAGTGATGACACTTCTCCATCAGAGAGCCTAGCCCACTGGACCCCAGCGTCTATCTCTCTCTGTCTCTCTGTATGTCTGCCTGTTTCTGTCTCTCTCTGTGTGTGCCCACGTGTGACTTCTTCATCCTCTCACCACCCCAATCAGGGCAAGTCCAGCTGTGTCTAGGGTCACAGCACTGTAGAAAGGGGACCTCTCACACAGTTTATAGGGAACTGGTTTGGGAACTGCTGGGCAACCTTTTATATGGGAGGTTATTGATACTAGGGCTGCTTAGAATGTGAATGGGAGTCTCTCCTTTGGATGTGGGACTTTAGTCTTAGCTGATGGGAGGCTGCCTTACAAGACCGAACCCCAAACTAAGGGAAGGCACAAGGGGACAAATCTTATGCCTTGGTTTGTTTTATGTTTCAAGAACTGAATGCCAGAGGCTGGCTTGTCTATAAAGAAATGTGTCCCTTGCAGTATTGGGTGCTGGAAGTCCGGTGTTAAGAGGCCTGTGTCTGGCCAGAACCCTCTTGATGCATCATCGCAATGGGGGCTGCTTAGAGGGCAAGAAAACAATGTAGTCTTGAAAGCCCCTTTGGATTACAGTGTTAATGTATCCAAACTAGAGCCGTTGTATCCTGAACATATCCCACAAAAGCACCCACTGCCGTGGGCCATGCCAGAGGAGCAGTGAGTTGCGGTTGAAGTTTTGGGTGTTGGCCCAGCAGAAGGGAATCCTCTGATGGGCAATCTCTTTAGGCAAGACTGGGACTGCAGACCCCGGAATGTCTTTTGCTTCTGCTGTGCCTTTACATGTTTGCTGCAGCTCTCTTCCTTTGGCACCTAGCATGGTGTGGGTGAATATGGGGAGCTCTCCACTGCCTGTGATATAGTGTGTTAATCTCTTGGAAACATCCCGTTCTACTGGGCATTTTTACCTGTGGATTCTCAAGATGCTGACCCCTCCCTAAGCTGTACTGGCTAACTTGGTAATACTCATGAGAGCTTCTACAGAGTTTTGATGAATAAAAGTAAATACAAGGTTATGTTTCATAGCCAAGGTCTGTGAGTCTCACCTAAGGGGCAGCATGGATTGTTGCTCAAATCAATGACTAACCCTGGCTTCCACGCCCAGGAATAAGACACATTCTGATACTTGACAGGAACTGTATTCCGTGGCCAGTTCTCCCCCAAATCTTTATCCGGTGCTCCTCTGCATTGCAGTGAGAGGTGACAGATACCCACTGGAGGAGCCTGAGACGCCACTTACTTCCTATGCCAAGTGTGAGACAAGGTGTCCACTACATGGAGGAGGAGTTGAAACAGCAGAGCTTGCCATTAAGAGTTTTAATCATTTCCCTTTCTCTTTGATGAGGAGACATGATAGCTCATCAGACAAAAGCCTGCAGGGAATTACCAAGACTATCTAAGGTTTTGGTTAGTGGAGTCTGGTTGTTGCCCATGGCCTGGTGCAAGGAGCCAAGTGTAACAGGTCACTGTGCAGCCCTGGCTGCAATACCACTTTCTTCAGTGTCTTGCATAAAGGACTTGCATAAAGTAGTGACCACATGGTGTTCGGAACACACTCATATAGGCCACACACAGTATCGTCACGCAAAAGTGGCAACCAGACACGCTCTTTGCAAAGCGGAGGTTGTTTTATTGCTTGTGGTGCTTTTTCGCAAGAAATACAACATGACACTGGAGCCGTCGTACCTCTCTATGACATGGACTTGATGAAATGCCTGCCCAGCACCGAGTGTTGGCAGGAACATCACACGAATGTTTCTTGAGCTTTCCCGTTCCTTTCGCTGTTGGTAACACTGGAAGTCAACAGAGGAATCTGCCTCAAAGGTCACACATCCTCCCTCCCCTGTCTTCCTTCCTCCTTCCTGGTCCTGGGGTCCACACCCGCCACAGCCACCCCAGGGATTGCTGTCCCAGTTGCACATGTATGGGCCATGTGTGCCGAAGACACAAAGCACATGGCTTTTTCTTACAAAATGAGATGAAGAAATGAATCTAGACACATTTCAAGGGCCACTCGTCTTTAACCTTTATGTATGGATAGACAGGTAGAGACATATGTTCTTATTTTTCTTCAGTATAACTCTACTTAGAACTTCAAAAAAATAAACTTTCTCTTTTGGTACCTCTGGTTTCCTATATTTGTCTTGGAAACATTTTAAAAATACATCTTCCTATAACTCTTCTGTGCAAATAAACATAAATAACATTAACATCTGTTGCATAATAAAAAAGGCCATTTCAAGGATTTCTTTGTCACCACAATCAGCTGTGACCCTTTGGAGGGGGTACTACAAGGAACCCGTGACTTTTTCCTGTAAGCCGTGCAGGTCCTGAGCTGGCTGCGGGGGACTCGACAGGAATTCACCATCCTGCTTGCTCATCTGTAAACTACTTGTGAACAATTGCAAGACGCTTCCCAGCCCACTGGACAGCGACAGGGAGGAAATCCAGTTGAGCGAGCCAAAGCTGGGCAGGTTCAAGAGTGGCAACAAGGAGGCCGTCTGGCTGGCACTGGTGGCCTTCCTCCTGGAGCCCCCAGGACGCTCTTCTGAAACAGCCTCCCCAGGCACGGATGGCCTGGAAGCCTGCGTGCCAAGTCCTAACAAGGTACTCTCTCTTAATGGCATGTTCGCATCCACTGAGCTGGGCTCCCCGCTGGCCTCTGGGGAGCAGCCCAGCTGCTGTGCAAGCTGGGAAGCTTGAGAGGCACAATCCTTGGGCAGGGACTCGAAAGGTCCCAGGGTCTTGCTTTCTGAAAGCTCAGTTTCTGGGTCTCCAGGCGGCTGTCCCTGAGCAGAAGTCTCTTTGGGAGCACTGAATTTGTTGGAAGAACTATTGGATGACTGGCGTGCCAGCTGGAGATGGGTGGGGAAGAGGCTCCCCTGGAGCGCTTTGAAAAACAATCTAGAAAGAACACATGAGGAAGAATCTATCAGATTTAAAACTGGTCCGTGGCTGAGCTTCAAGAGGCTCACCCAGGCCCAAAGACAGCCAGGGCCAAGGGTGTGCTCTGTACCCGCTGTCAGTTGGGGACACCAACGGATACCCACCTGGGCAGCAGTGCAGCCACGGGCGTGATGAGAGAAGTCAAGTAAAACAGAGGGTCACCCAGTAATGTCTGCATGGTCCAGTAAGGGTTAGATGGAGGGTAGCAGATGGCACAGGAGGTGTTGTAAATCAGAGCCACGGAAAAAAACAGGAAGATACTGAAGCCACAGGCTAACCAGTTGAGCCAGGTCTGAAAGGAACCAGAGGGAAAGGGCTTTTACTTCACTTTAAGAGTGGCGACTGTGACAGACGCGTGAGCGGATCGGGAATGGTTAGGGGTGTGCCCACCTTCCGGGTCTTTGTGAAGACCCTTCTTAGAAGAGCAGCCTGGGACAGGACTGTGAGGGCAAGAGGACAGAGCAAGGCAGGGGCAAGGTGGTGAAGGCAACAAGAAGACGGATAGATGCTTAGGAGGGTGGGTTGTCCCCAGGAAAGTGGCTTTGGGTAGGTGTCCTTTGCCTTCTTATCACACAGCTAGGGTAGCTTTGCAGCTTCCTGTATGCAGAAACCACCTTCTGCAAAGTGTGTTGCCCACAATCCGGGTCCCTTTGGGAGCGTGACCTCGCCCATGGTTCTCACCCAGGTTTTGGTTTCAATACCCAGGTGCAGAAGGAAGGTGAACAGTGCTATTGTTGTGACAGGGGTCCCCCAGGTAAACACATCCACATCCGAGTCATAGTATGTCTGAAAGACAAGCAGAATGGCAAGTGCTGGGTGTCTGTAGGTGCCCAGAGGCAGCTGAGGGGAAAACCTATGCTGGCTTCCTGCTTACCAGGTAGGGAATGAAGAAACACACCAGGCTCTGGAAGGCGGCATCCACCATGTTTAACCAGAATGCTTGTGGCCGGTACTCCTGGGACACAGAAACAAGGAGGATTACAGAGAAAGGCTTGTTTGTCCCCTCCAGGGCATTCTTGTTGTGGGATAATCTTTTTGCACACTGTGAAGAGGGGTCTTTGCCAAGGCACTTTCTGATTGCTTTACTAACGAGCTGAATGGCCAATAGCTAAGGGAGAGAAGACAGGTGGGATTTCTGGAGAGAGAGAGAGAGAGAGAGAGAGAGAGAGAGAGAGGAAGAAGGAGGAGGAGGAGGAGGAGGAGGAGGAGGAGGAATCTAGGTGCTTGGATTTCATCAGCTGTCTCGGCGCAAGTTGGACGTGCCATACTGAGAAGGGGTAACTAAACCTTGTGGCAGAACGTAGATTAAAATATATGGGTTAATTAAATTATAAGAGCTAGCTGGAAACATGCCTAAGCTAAAGGCCAAGCTCTCATAATTAATAATAAGTCTCCGGGTCATTCTCTGGGGACTAGCAATTGAAAGACAGTCTGACAGGAAAGCTGGCTACACCTTCTTGAGCAGGCGATACCTAAAGCACTGGAGGAAAATGTCCTATTTTGGTATCCAAGAAGAGCACATTTCCAACATGGTGGAAGAGAAACCAAAACCATCAGGCTTTGTAGAGCTGTTGGCATCTGAGCCACGGGGAGCCTTTGAGCCCAGGACATGAGCCCTATAGCTACATGTCAGCAGAGGTCATGAGTTTGAGAGGGAGGCCAGGGGAAGGATGGAAAGAGTTGGGGTAGGAAAAGAAAGGGTGGAAATGATGTCAACACAGTCAGGAGTCAGTACACATGAAATTCTCAGGGCGGGGTGGGTGGGGGCACTGATTATTACGCTTTACAAAAGAAGAGCTGAAATCTTGGGCCTGCCCCCTGAGCTGCCCCCCAGTCTGAGCTCCCTGATCTGGGCCTTCTAGTCTTCCACCCTTAAAAGGTTTTATGGTAAGCACTTTAGAAAGACTCTTACCAATGAGCCTTAAGTTAGATGATGGATGTTTCCTAGTAGATTTTTAGACTTATATATATCATAGTGCATATATACATTTATGTGTATATATTACATATTGACACATATACATATATATGTATATGAGTGTTTTGCCTGCATATGTACAGGATGTGTATGCACTGCCCAGAGTAGCAAGTGCTCTTAGCCACCAAGCCATCTCTCCATCCCATCATGATGTTAAACAAAGAAATTATTACTCTGGCTTTGATATGGTTTTAGTGTGTCCCCAAGAGTTGATCCACTAATTCTTAATCCTCACTGTAAAATATTGAGAGAGCAGAAACTTGTTAGATCTTTGGGAGACAGTGAAGATAAACCATAGAAGCCCCCGTGACTAACTTATGTGAAAGACACTAGAAGAGACGCATTCTCATGACTGCTAGGCCGTGCCATGTTTTCAGACTCTATCAACATCAAAATCACCACCAGATACAGCCCTTCAACCTTGGACCTCCAGAAAACTCCTTTTCTTTAAACAGCCTGGCTATAGTTGTTTGAATGGGAATGGTCCTTATAGGTTCGTATATGTGAATGCTTGGTTACGGGTTGGTGGAACTGTTTGGGAAGGATTGAGAGGTGTGGCCATGAAGGAGGTATACCTGCCCGCCTGCCACCATAGTGGCTGTGCACTCACTCACCTCTGAAACTTTAAGCCCCCAGTAAACTCTCTTATAAGCTGCGTTGGTCATGGTGTTTTGTTGCAATGATAGAGAAGTAACTAAAACACTGACTTAGGTATCAATGCCAAGCACACTATGACAATCTACACCCATGGCAAAAATGACCTGATACAGATAAATGGAAGCACCAGTACCTAGATGACAAAAATCTTTATTTAAAGAAGAAACCTCAGCAGCACTCTAGTGAGTCCTCATGTAGCTGGCAAAGGCTTTGTTTGTCTTGCAGGATACATGCAGGATTCAGGAAGGGCATTTCCACTTATCACTTAAGGGAAATGCTGGTGACATTCTCATTGGTTACCTCCCACTACATGACAAGCTTACAGCATCTTGTCTCATGGCTGGCTAAGATGAGAACTCTGTCAAGAACACAGGTACCACCCAGAAAATCCACCGACTCCTAATGAACTGTCTCCTAAGCTGTGCAGCCTGCACCTTTGGCAACTCAGTGTCAGCAGAGTAGCAATAGGAGGGTAACTTGAAACAAATACATTCTGAGTTAGAGCTAGTGCAGAAGAGGCAGGATGCCGCATTCTTTCTGCACACGTAAAAACTCAGCTGGCCAGAGAGGAGCATGCAAGGTTTACTGTAAGGGCTGGGTGGGACAGCTGGCCATTGGTTTGCAAACATGTGTACTGCTCATGTAAACATACATTTACATCCTTCTGCTCACTCAGTGGTTTCCCTTTGAGTCTGCTGTTTTAATCCATGCTGAAAGTAAGTGACACTTTGTTTTACTTTGCTTTTGCTGGTTTTAGAACAATTATTATCACCTGTGACCAAGTCAGATGTGATGTGATCTTTTGTTGGGGACCCGGAAATAGCTGAGGGAGAAAAGATTTTCATTCAACATACTTCCTGAACACAACAGTTTTCATCTAGAATGTTCCCCCAAAGGCTCATGTATTGATCAGGGTTCTCAGAGTGGCTTGAGGGAGGTGATGAGACCTTCAGGAGCTTAGTATGAGGTCCTTAAGTCACTGGGGCCATGTGGCTGAGGTGATACTGAGGTCCTATTTGCTTCCCGGTTTCTGACAGAAGCAGTTTGCTCCAGGATGTGTTTCTTACCATTGCCATGACAACAAGGCACTGCCACCAGAAGCCCAAATGGAATTTCTTAATCCTAGACCACAACTGACATAACCATGTATGCAGAAGAATCTTCTCCTCTTCTACGTTAATTTTCTTGGGTATTTTATGATAGCAATAAAAAGCTAACACAATGTATTACAGAGTCTGACATACAGCATCCAGTCTACAGTTTCAACAGTTTTCTAGAGTGTCTCTTAGTAGGGATTCGGGGGAAATTTCACTTTCTGGAAGGTGTAAAGGGGCTGGAGGCCAAGAGACAGAGGCAGAGACACCCCCGAGCTTACCTCCATGTTCTGGCCACTCTTGTAAAGCTGTGGTTTCCTCAGCAACATGTCAGCAGGAACATCTCTATCCAACACCCCAGTCACAAGCTGGGGAAGCGACGAGAAGAGCAGATTAAAGAATATCAGATACCACTGGTCAATCATGGCAGAGGCGGAGAAGCCACAGAAGAACTGGAACCAAAATAAGAGGCCCACAAACATCTGCAACAGAGGGAGGGGGTCAGAAAGACAGGTGATTGTTTTGTGGGCAGAAGGTCAAATGATTGTTTTGCAGGGAAGAAGGACAGGTGATTGTTTTGCTAGGCAGAAGGACAGGTAATTGTTTTGCGGTCCAGCAAAGACTCATCTGAAGGACTCAAGATCTCTGCAGAGACGTTTCTTGATTAGTTGGCCAGGCTGTGATTTCTTCTAAAAGACAGCCCTAACCTCCAGCCTGCTCACAATCATCTTCTGCCACAGTCTCCTGCTCCCAAGAGACCAGCAGCAAGAATCTGAACTTCCTGGAGCGGAAGAGCCGGAGACAGTCAATGTGAAAGAACTAAGGTGTGACTGGGGCTTAGAACAGCTTGCATTTTAAGAGGACCTGTGGCTTCTTCCCTGGGGCCTTCCATTGTTCTATTTTCCCAAACACCCACCCTAGAATAATCCGTATGCCCATGCCCCCCTTTTCTTTCTTTCTCTCTTTCTTTTCTTTGGGAAAGAGGAGTGGGGAGATGAGGTTTAACTATGTAGCCCAGGATAACCTTGAATTGATGGTCCTCCCATCCCTACCTTACCTTTGAAAAGGAACAGTGGACCATCATCAACAACTTCCAAAGAGGAAGACACACATGAGTACAAGAGAAAGGAGCAGCAGAAAGTTTCAACCACCCACTCTGCAGGGCTGGGAGTTAGCTAGGACGTCTTTGCCCTTCAACCAGCTGAGAGTACCAGCAGCTGGAGCGCGTTTCCCTAGGGAGTATGGCAGTCCAAGGCCTGATGCAAACCTGAGGTTTAGACTGTGAGTGTCTCCCAGAGGACCCCGAGTTAAATAAAGCTTAGTTCCCAGCTTACGGAGCTATTGGGAGGCAGTGGAAGCTGGAAGAGGTGGCGGCCAGTTAGAGGACATGAGGTCAGTGAGGGAATGTCCTTAAACAGAACATTGGTAACCCAAGTCTCTTTGCCTCTCTGAGAGCCATGAGGCAAGCAGCTTTGTTCCAACGATCGTCAGCTGCCTCATTGTAGACCCAAAGGAAACAGGGCCAAGTGTCTATGGGTGAAACATCCAACACCATGCACCAAAAAACCCAACCAAAAACCAAACCCCAACCAAAAACTTTCCCCTTATAACTGATTTATTTCAGTCATTTCCCCAGAGGGACGCAAAACTGACAAGCACGCAATGTATTTTCACACTTAAATATAATTAGGCATAGATGATAGCATCCTCCCTACCTCAGTGTCCCCATCTACGGCCACACCAGTGGGAGCTACCCAGGGAGGGAGGGTGTGGGGAATGAAAGACTTCATGAGACCCCTGGAATATGGTGGCTATTGTCAGAGACATACTCTCCCTAGCTAAATGTCCTCATTTCCTTCTTCGAGGCCCAAGCTCGAGGTGTTCTCAACATTTACAGAAAACTGAGGCTGGAGATAAGAAAGTGGTCATAGCATGGGGAAACTATTCGACTTGTCCAAATGCAGATGAATCTTGGCCTAAGATCCTGGGGGCCAGTCTCCAAAGGCCATGCCGTACAGTGGGGTGAATGTCCCACTGAACACAGTGAGGACCGGGTCTGGGTTCCGGAGCTCTCTAAGGCCCTTGAATGAGTTGCTTTATGCCTCTAGCTTTTGACTTTACCTCTCTGAGCTTTGTTTTCTTGCCTTGAAAATGGCTTTTAAAGATCAGGGGGAAAAATGCTAGTTCGTGTGGGTGGAAACTATGACTAAATCCCCCAGGCATTGTTTTAATCTATGACTTAAGTTTCCTAATAGGCAATGTTCCCCCTCCGCATCAGCCACTGACAGACTCGGGCTTTTCATTGATTTTCTCCCCTGCCTTCCTCCCACGCCTCACTCTTGCTCACCCACCACCGTGGGCTCAGCCTTCTGAGTCATCGGAGAGCAAATGGAGTCACAGGGAGCAGAAAGAAAATGCTTAGATAATTGAGAGCCCCCCTCATAGCGCCGAAGAGCTTTATTCCCAAACCTCTGTTACTATAGAAACTGTTCTTCTCTGCTCTTTATTGGAAAGGCCAATTTATTCTTCAAATTAATGACTCTCCTGTGAGGAGTGATTACCCTTGAACTGCTCACGTGGATGAATGCTTTTAACAAAGCCTTGCATCTTCTATGAGGAAAACCAGGCGGGCGGCTCTTTCCCCTCCCTGTTTTCTCTAACAAGGACAGGCTTAGCTTGCAGGCAGGGGGGAGGCTAGCCTCACCTCAGGCTGCCACTTCAGACTCTTAAGCCTCTCCAGTGTTCAGAAGCTTGGAGCATGTTGCTCTTACTACCCTTCAATTTGACAGACTTGAATTGGGAATTACAGAGATCGGTGAGATTAATTCATAGTTCTGTTTTGGGGAATTAAAAAAATCGTACCCCAAAGAAGTCAAGCAGTCAGGATCCTCAATTTATGATGCCTCAATGGGGATTTTTTTTTCAAGCTTAGGAGGATGGTGTGAAAGCAATATGTGTTCTGCTAAACTTTGAATTTCGATTTGGATCTTTGCCTGGGCTTTATTCTCTTAGGGAATGCTGGACCGCGGCTTTGGGTTGAAGCTCCCAGCTAGCTGGTCACAAGGCAGCCATGCTCCAGTGAGCTGTGCACGAAGCTAAGACAGTGATTAACCTAAGTGTACTACATGTATTTTTCACTTGTGATACTTTCAACCTGTGATGGGCCGTTACAAGGCCATGTAACCCTACTCTGAGTTGAGGAGCAACTACGCTGAAGACACTACTATGAAGGACCAAAGGAAATGAGGCTGCATTCCAGTCCAGCCTACTCCAAAGGGGTCATTCACTCCTGGGGAGGGAAGCTGGGATCCTCTAGGTTCTGGATATCTGAGGCCTCACCATGTTGGCAACTCAATACTGGGTCATAAAGAAAGGAGACCGACCTCCCAAGGGCAGAAACGGAACAATGGTTTTGGATATAGTCCCAGGTGGAGCTTAATGGGAATTGATTTCCAAATCTGCTCAATTAGCCACGTCCTGATTGGTTGAGAACATCTGTATTCGTTTGCCAGGAGACATTATAGAAATCAGGCAAGCAAGGCAGTGGGAGAGGTTAGGAATGGGAAGGTATGTGTCAGCCTCTAGAAGGAACCATTAAGAACAAAAGAAAGAGCTGGACTGACATCAACCTAGAGTTAGCATGACGGTTTCATAAGGACTGAAGAAAGATGAATTTATTTTATTCTTTTCCAGTAGAGCACAGGATATTCCTGACACTGGAGTTGCAGTAAGATTTATGGAACAAGCTCAGAAGGTCATTTTATTTATCCCAGGAGGCTAGTTTGTCTCCTTGTCGGTTCCCTCAGCCTCAAGCTGCCAGAGGCAGAGCCCAAACCAGTGGCCCCTCAGGAGAGTGTCTAGAAATCTTAGAAATGAGTCAGTGTTCTATGATGACCCTGTAGGCCGTTCTGCAGACCCATGGAGTATTAAAAGTACTAAGACTAAACATGAGGCCCATGTGGGAGAGATCAGGAAGGGCCGGCTCTGTATTCAAAGCCCCTGAAGAGATACACATGTTCACAGAGCATCTGGCCTAGGCGTCTTCATTTAAATGGAGCTACCAATTAAGCTCAGCTAGAAGAGTGTGTATCTTCCCTGAGTTCAGAAGAATATGGAAGCCCCTCCATCCTTTTTAAAACCAGGTTCAAGGCCTCGCTTAGGGATTTGTACAAGGGCTGGTCTGAACATGTCTCTGATAGACATCATTCAATATCTGAACTATAAAGCAAGATCAAGTGATTTTCTGATCGCAAGGCCACTGAACATACTTCTCATTTAGCGTTCCTTGCCTACAGCAGAGAAATCAGTGTCCCACTGTGGACACACTAGTGGAACGCTCCTAAGAAACACAAGGATACAGGTCGAGAACTAAAGAACAGAATCAGATGTCAGATAGCAACACAGTTTTAGCAAATATCAACTTGATCCCTTGCCACCTGCAGGCCTTGTCATTGTGCTACTTTACAAAGTCATATATGAACTTTCTTGTGTTGCCAGTTGTTATCAGACCTTTCATCCACAAAGATGCAGCTGTTTTCATTTCCCATGAGTTATTTTTCAGATATTATAGGGTACAAGGCCAGGTTGTGATCACAGGACATTCATGCAAACCCAAAGGGATGGGGTAGACATGAGACTCTGTGGTCTGTTGACCTTATGCAGGATTCCACCCTACAAGCCTTTTGGGGGTGAGAATGGGGGTAGGGTTGTCACAGAAGCCTTCTCTATAATTTCTTTCTCGACTGTGAGTCCGTAGTCATTGGTACACAGCAAAAGTAGCTACTGTAAGCCTTTTAACGGAAACATTCCAAAGACCTGTGCCAAATACCTACTGTATTCTTGTAGAAGAAATATAGCACCATATTGGCCAGTCTGGAGTAGCACCAGTGTCCATGGACGAGTAAGAGTCTCTCCAGGTATCGGAACCTCGGCACCGCAAAGTCGCTGGCCATCACAGCCTTGAAAAGGAAAATAATTCTCATCACTGCTGATGAAGAACAAAGGCAAGGCAAAGCCAGCCTGGGGAGAAAAAAGCCCAGCTTCAAACACGGCCCTAAGTGTGCGCCTGTGTCTCGTTAACTCCTTCAACTGAAAGGGAACCCACTCGAGAAGCACGGTTGCTCAGGGATGCCACTTTCTAGAACCGTTCAAGGCCTCAAACATTAGATATATGATTAGTGAGTTTAAAAATACTTCCAATTTTCCTCTTCCAATATTTTTTTTCCTATCAAGCCACAAAACGTAGAGATGCACAGATCTTCTCCCACCTCTCTCCCATCCCCAGTGGCACTTATTTCTATACCGTACTCAGCTCAGCAGAGACGAGCTAAAGGTGACCCACTGATGTTTATCAAAGGACATCCAGACATTCCGGGAGTTGTATCTCAGACTGCACTTCCAGATTAAACCGTCGTGACACCGTGGTTTTTAAGGAACGACAAGAGAAACCATCTTTACATGTCTGCCCCTCATGCACTTTGTTCCCACGTATTGTCCTCTCCACTGCTGGCATCCAGATGTTGAACCTAGGCGTATAAAGGGCATCTGCGTGTGGACGGGCCTACTCTCGGCCCCTCCCTTCCCCTCCTGTGGTTTTCATCATGCTTCACTCATGAAATTGACAAGGAGTCCGGATTTGACTTTTCTCTGTCCTTTTACCACACCACACATGTGGAGAAGTTCAAGGAACGTGACTGAATGAAAGGAAAAAATCCTTGGGAGACTTCTCAGAGTGGCCAGTTTTCTCTGTTTCCCCGTAAGGAAATGCTAACTAGCACAGTGCTTGTCAATCCCACATGCAAAGAACCCTGACTGAGAAACCACTGGTCTTCAGTGTTACAGACCTTAATGGTGAGAACCTGGGGGGGGGGGGGGACTTAGCTGCTATCCCTGCTCTCAGCCTTGAGGCAGGGACTCAGTATCCCATCCATAATACTTGTGACCAGAGTCATGGGAGCAGTGATGGAAACAGCTGGGACCATAGGGCAGGTGGCGCTGAGCAAGCAAATGTCTAGGTAGGATGTGTCTGGCTATTTTTGTACGGACTTCAGCTACATGCAATGGAAGATGTATTATGCAAAGTGGTCAGACCTGTTCTGATGCCCCTGAGCTTGTATGTTATTCCAGTGAGTGAGAGAATACTCTCCTGGTCTCTTCTTCTGCGGCACAGATGTGAGAAATCTAGGCTGAGTCCCCATGGATATGTCGGAATAGGTAGGAGGTCACCAGCCCAGCCACTGTTGGGCAGCCACCTCAGGCCAGGAGCTGGAAGAGACGGCAGAACTTTGGTGCTTCAGAAACTCAGCCTCCATGGACTTCTCTGCTCCGTCATATAGTGGAACAGTCCCTGGAGCCAAGCTCGGGCAGAGGAGAGTACAGAGGAAACAGCTTCTGCGACCCCGTCTATAACAGGACAGCTGGGGAAGCAAAAAGCCTCTGCAGAGACTATCTCTACATAGGAACAGGTCTTGTGCCTGCACTGGGTTTGGGTGGGTAGGAAAGGCAGTAGCCTGGAGAGACAGGTGAGCTTCCTCAGGAATTGTCAGCATTTGGGGGTGTTTCCAAAGACAGCCCGAAAGTCTACACGGTGGCCTAGGCCTACTAATCTCATTGTTTTTCAGCTCTTGGGATCTACCCCAGAGCCCTGTGTGTGCTAGGTAAGCACCCCACCCCTGAGTGGTGTCCCATGTTCCTTTTCAGTGACTGCCGCTTTTGAGTGAGCTCCTAAGCGAACCCCGATGAGGACAGTGACTACGTCTAATGGCGTCTGCTTCTAAGTCTGTCCAGGCAATAGCGGAGTCTCATTGATTTTCTAAGGAATGAATCATGGGGTAAATGACCGAAGAGTCTAAAAGCCCATGAAGCACTCGGTTCAGAAATGGATGTTCCATTAGGCATGTATCCGTGGGAACAGAATCTGCAGACTCAAACAACGGTGGATGTCAGATATTCAGTAAAAAATACTGAAAACGTAAAAACTGTTCTCTCTAAACAACGCGTTACTACTATTTACATAGTGTTTCTGTTGCATTGGGAAGAAGACATCATATGGTGGTTATATAAAGCATATCGATGGGTGCGTGTAGGATTCATGCAAATATACCAGTTGACGTGAGAGACTGGTGGATTCTGGTGCTGGAGCAGTTTCCCCTGGATACTGAGGGGCAACTGTGCTATGCTTCCAGCAGGGACCCTGCCATCCAACTGCTGTATGATGTCAAGCCGGAAAATGAATCTTCTTTGCACAGCCTAGCATAGAGTGAGTGTTCCATAAATAGTCCCTGAGTGATCCAACCAGTGCATCAATGGTGATTAACATTATGATTTAAAAAATCCACTAATAAATTCTTCCCTAAAGGCTTTACCAAAGTTTTTAAAAAAAAATATATATGACTCGAGCTTGCTCAAGTGTTGTAAGTTATAGTACTATATCCAGAAGCAGTATATTTAAATTAACTAGTGTTTTCAATTGCTGGAAAATTCAGAGCTGACACAAAGACAGATGAAAAGCCCAGACAGAACTTCCACGGGAGTCAGGGTGGCTACACTCCATCTTCAGAGTGATTTTAGGTCCCAGCAATGTCACCAGGCAGCTTCTACAGAGCATAGCTACCGTGGAGCAACAGCAAAGAGAAAGACCTCCTGGCATGAAGACAGGGGAGGCAATGGCTCACCTTGACCCTTGAAGTCAGAGTTTCCCCAAATATATTTCTGTTGACACAGGCTAAGGCATTTGTGGCACATGGCTTTGATAACAGAGTGACATTCTGCCTCAGCTTTTACTACTACTTGCTCAGCAGAAGGTGAGCACTGGCCCATACTGGAGGCAAATCCTTCAGCTTCGTTAGAGCCCAGAGACAGGCTGGGACCATGTGTGCTCTGATGGGAGAAGAAGCCCATACAAGACAGTCCAACTGGTCTTTTACCTGCATGCCCTCCTGGCCTGAGATCCCCACGCCCACATCTGCCACCTGGATCATGCTGACATCGTTTGCTCCATCACCTAGAAACAACACAGGCGGCAAGAATCATTGATTTTGAAGATGCAGAGACTCACGCGGACACAATGAGCCTCTTGGGTCCCGGCTGGGCTGAGTTCTGTGAGGCAGATCAGGAAAAGGGCAGAAGAGGAAACTGAGGTGACCCATTGAAATCAGGCACAGTACAACGTGGAACTGCCAGCCATATAAGGCTGTCCCAGAAACAAACTGCCACCGAGCCCCCATCTTATTCAGTGCGGTCTTTACTATCAAAATTCGCACAGAAAAGGCCTTTAATGTGATGGTACATTTATCTTCATTGCTATTGTGGTGACTCAACCCCTCCAGCTGGGCCTCAGGACCTCTCCAATTCACAGTCGCCTTAGCAATTTTCTTACTGAATCAAACATGTTCTGTTCTGTTCAGCATTTATGCCACACTGATTACCTCAGTAAATAAACCAATATGTGATTTTGGGGTCTTTGAGGCATAAATAGAACATGTCTATTGTACCATCGGGCTGTGGACTGATTAGTGTGAAAACAAACAGCCAGAGACCTTGACATCTTTGGGTTGTCAAAACACAAACACAGCCATTATAACTGGAGACAATCGTAGCCCTGTTTGGAATTAGGTTCAGAACAGCCCAAGGCATAGCAGACATGCCACGATGTAAAAATAACAGATGCAGACATACAAAACTCAGATTAGCGTCTCCCTCCCTGGAGGAGATGCCATCTTCCCTCAGCCTGGGCCAAGGGTATCAGACTCTGCTCATGTCTCCTAATCTTGTGTCCTCGCCCAACTGTGCATTGTCCCTCATGTATGCTATGGTCTTCATACGTCTTAGGGTGTGCAGACTACCCTACCCAGGTCTCACATTGTCGGCTATAGCTTGTCCCTTTTATTTCTTCTTTGCCCCAGTACTGGAAATCAAACCTATGGTTTATAAATGCTACACAAATATTCTGCCACTGACCATCTCCCCAGCCTTGTTTTTACTTTTTATTTTGAGACATGTCAGGATCTCACTGAGTTTGTTGTGAGGACCTTAAACTTACTCTGTATCCCTAAGGCTGACTTTAAACTTGCCATCTTCTTGTCTCAACCTTCTCATTCACTGGATTCCTAGGTATGCCCCAGGTCTGTAATTTCACTGTCCTTTATTGGCCCAAACTCAATGGAAGATCAGTTAGTATTTGTTGAATTCAACTTTTGTGAAACAATGGCAATCTTTCCAGCACCCCATGATGTCCCCATTCAAAATGTATGATGCATAATGGGGCTCTGGAAGTCTAAACTCTGGGTACCTAAGACTGGGGAATATGGTCCAAAAAGATGACATGACATTCGAAGGGAGATTAGCGTCTCCCTCCCTGGAGGAGATGCCATCTTCCCTCAGTGTGGGCCAAGGGCACCAGGGTGAACACACTGCTCATGTCTCCTAAGCTTGTGTCCTCGTCCAACAGTGCACATCCCTCATGGACGCTATGGTCTCCATACATCTTAGGATTTTCAGACTATGGCTACTCAGGTCTCACACTTTATGCTGGCTTCTTCCTAGCAGATGAAGTACCCATGGGCATAGCGGGTAAAATCCCAGACTTTCTGCAAATGGTACTGTAATTATAAGTGAGTGACTAATTAGTAAAGATCTATATCACTGAGCCAACTACTTCCCGGGAGCAGGTTATATTTTTCATTGGTGTTGTCGAAGTTACTGGCTTCCTGGTCCTCACCAGGGGGTGGCTGAGCCTGCACTGGAGACTATAGCCAATTCAGAAGTGGGAAGAGAGGGTTCCCTAAGGATGTGTTAAGTGACTACTACCCTGTCATTGGGGAGGAATCTAGAATGTTCCCCAGCCACGAGTGCCTGCAAAGAAAAAATGAAGTTAGATACTGTCTTTAAAGGATGCAAAGCTGTGCTGTCTTGAACTGGATTTAGTTAATGAAACACATGTCTCAGAACAGTCAGCAAGGTCAGCTGAGTCACTGAGGCTTCCGGTTGGTGCAGTCTGGGTCCCCTGATCATCATAAAGCCTTGACCCGAGGAAGCATGTGACAACTCAAAGCCCTCAAGCCCTTGAAAAGAACCTCTGCTAAGTTAACATGTGTTAATAGAAGACCATCATTGTGGCTAGACTGTGTGAGGCAAGTGGGTGTCTAAAGTTTTGTCTCCCAGGCCTCAGCCTACCCACTAGCCTTTCTTCTTAAGTTAGCAGTTGCTGGTCTTATAATAGCACCTACATCTGCTGCCATATCTTGTGGCTTATTGATAGATGCTTTATGTCTGGAATTCTCTACTTTACCACAGGGGGTGTATTATTGTAAGTGGAAACTAAGGCTTCATTTGTTTCATCGTGTTAGATGGAAGAGGATCAGAAATTCAGGTCACGTGGAGAGGGTTTAGTTGAAGAAGAAAGCTGAAGGAGCAAGCCTAGATACTTGCCTATGGCCAGGGTCATGGCCTTGAGCTTGCTTCTCACCAGCTTTATCACCATGCTCTTCTGCAAAGGCGTTGACCGGCAGCAGAGGACAGAGCGACACTGCTTGGCCAGGAAGAGAAATTTGTCCTCTAGACTTTTTTCAAGGGCATAGGCCAGACTTCTGCCATCAATCACAAGGCTTGGGCTGGGGCTGGAGCTGGAGCTGGCAGATGTGCAGGCTGGGTTGAAAGAGAACCCCACGCTCACGTTCATTTCGGTATGTTCAGGGCTGCTTTGGGAGATTCTGGATTGCACATAGTGGAGGTATTGGTCCAGAAGGGCTGCACAGGCTTCCTGAAATTGACAAGCAATGTATTTTAGTAATGTCACCGACCCTGGTTATCTGCATCAACACTCCAAGCTGACGTCCTTCTAGGGCACTTGGCTGTCATGAATGGATCTCTAGACCTCCAGAAAAGAAAGTTCAGGTAGAAAGGATGCCTTCTTCCACAGGAGAGAAAGAGCTTAGCTTCCACGAAATTATACTTTATCACCCGTGCTGAAGTTGAAATGGAGGATGCTCATCCTCATAGGTGTGGCTGGATTACTGCTCCACCTCACATGGTCAGGCTGAAGACTCAACCTGTGTGTCTGTACCATTCTCTGGGGCCTTTATCTAAACCTTGCTGTCTCATACTGACATCAGTGGTGGGACATAAATCTCTTTCAATCCTAAATAACTTTATGTAGCATCTTTGTCCTCCAGGAGGTGGACAGTAACACGGCACTACTAAAGTGGGACTTAGTTCCAAAGAGTTCAGTAGAGAAAAGAGTGAGATGGAAGGCTGTATTCCTTGTAAGACGGACAGAAGTGGCAAACACCAGGTCCTCAGCCAAAGGAGGGCATGAGTCCACAGTGCCACGACATGATGATACCTCATGCCCCTCCACACAAAATTCCTGGCTTCATTCTAGTTCTAACTGCAACGTTGGGCAGATTTCAAGATCACATCAGTCTAGAAGCAATTTCATCAGCCTTCTTCAAAATACCAAGGACGTGAAGGACAAAGATAGTCTGCGAGACTCTCACAGCCAGGACCGTTCAAGAGAGCTTTGACCAACAGATGTCATGTGAAATCCTAGAACGGGATGGCAGGTGCCAGGTAAGACCATCTAATACAGAAGGAGCTTCATTAGAGTATGTGTTGACATTGGTGAGTATAACAAATGCTCTATGCGTCCCTAAGATGGTATGATACGGGACTGCTCCAAAGACGTTTCCAAACATTTCTGCAAATAGAAACCATTCTGTATACGGAGTTTCTTTTCCAAAATCAGCACTACTCAGATTTCAGTGAGCTTGAAACACAAAGACACCATGCTCAAACTGCTTAAGACAAATGGCCAAAAAAAAAAAAAAATCCCAACAGCAGCCACCCCGAAACAATAACGGGTCGTTAGTCAGCAGGGACTCAAGGACTGGACTGCACTGGTTTTATGAGAAAACACGTGTATGGACGGAAGTTGACTATGCTTAGGGAGCTGAGAGAAAATAATTGCCATCTCAGTCTTCCCAGTGAAGATATGGTTCCAGGATGAAACATAGTTAAGACGTTTCCTGAGGAAAAAGACAGGATTTGTTGCCAGTGGACCTCCCCTAACACAACCGCTTCTGATACAAGGGATGTAGTGAGTCAAGGGAATTCAGGAGGAAGTCCTGTCTCCTGACCCTGAAGACACAAAACTGAACCATCCTGTTTATCAACTGAAGGGTACTTCGGAGAAGAAAGCAGCTGATCCAACCCAAGTGGTATCAATATTGCTTTGGTTATTGAAAAGCTACTAAGTTGGATGAGTTGAAATATTATTTAACCAGAAAATATTATTTAAACAAAGTGGAATCAAACCAGGTGACAAGACAACCTCCCAATATTTGGAAATAAAACAAAACACTTTGATATAATCCACAGACCTGAAAGCAAACGTAGGAAATGCTTATAAAAATATCTTGAGCTGTATGTAGCTAAAATTTCAAAGTTGTGAGGTGCAGATATTTTGCATATATTAGAAAAGAAAAACTGTTTGGGAACAGAAATAAAAGCAATTTGGAGGAAGAGAAGAAAGAAGAGAAGAAGGAGAAGAAGGAGGAGGAGGAGGAAAAGAAGACAACCCAGACCATCATCAATAAAAGTGAAAATAACCCAACAGAGAAAATTCATCAAGGCAGCCCAAACCTTAGTTTTGAAGAATTGGTATAATTGATAGATTAGCTCAAAAGTAATCTAAGAACAGACACAAAACAGCAATGTCATAAATAAGAGAGGAAGTGTCACTGAAGTCCCACCAACAAGACAGCAAGAACACATGGCTCTCAGGGGCAGAGTCCCAAGGTCTGGGCAGCCAATGACCTGGAACATAGAAGGAATCCATGATAACCCAAAGAGGCCTCCATGGCCTTGAGCTCCTAAGGAAGGCAGAGGAGGGTATCTACACAAAGGGAGTCTTAGGCATCACCAAAAACCTTGTGGATAGCTTGAAGAGAGTTCAAGTGGAGCTCGTGGGAGGAACCAGATCCTAGATCAGGGAGGTGCCAGGAGTAGACACCCCTTGCAGTCTTGAGGATTTAACCAAATAAATATGAGTGGACAAAAGAAGTGCCCAGAGGCAGCTGATGAAATCAGAGGAGTTCGTGCTAAGGAGATCACTGCCTTGGCTCCACATCCTAGACATGTAGGACCTCATGAAAATAAAAATCCGTGATATGAAAAAGGAAGATGAACTCCGCACTAATAAAACCCAGATGTACATTCCTTTGGTATTAAGAAATCCCAGACCCAGCCTCTCCACCCAGAAGACATCCTTTTCCAGGGTCTAGCCCTGTAAGTGTAGTCTTCACCCTTCATCAAGGGAACTTCTCTTCACCACAGCCAGAGACCATTTCGTGTAAACGCGCAGAGCTGTGAAGCCCAGTCTTGATGGATACAACTCTGGAACCTAAGAGTTAGGGAACATAGGGAAAAGGGGACAAACCAATCATAAGAGCCAGAGGAACAGGGAGTTTGCTATGAGATTGTTTCTCCTAGAAATATCAGAAGCTTGTGTGAGAATCACAAAGTTTTATCAACAGGACTGCCTAAACATGAGCTCAAAAGGACCGTAAAAGACAAGTTAACAAGCCCAGAAGACCTCATCCTAAAAATTGACTACCAACAATTGAGTAATGCTGAAAATGGGAGAAATATGGATGGAACAACTATTAGTAAAAAAAAAGAGGCCATAAACTTGAAAAAGAACGAGGAGGGCAGCAAACAAGAGGGTCTGGAAGAAGGAAAAAGAAGAAAAGATATACTATTATAATCTCAAAATATGCAATATTAAAAAAAATCCCAGAAAAGTCCACATCTCTCAAGACAATGATAAGAACATCCCAAGTCTCAGAAATAGGACACATGATCAGAGGGATGCAGGGCAAGCATCCTCCTTACTGTGGCCACTAGAGGTGGAAGCCTCGTGGCCTTCCTACAGACCTCTATCTTGGGAGCCTAGAAGACACGTGGCCACCTTCGGACAAGGCACAGCCTCTCGGGAAGCTGCATACCTGAGAATCAGCATTCAGTGTGATGACTTCCTCATCGTGGTCCAGCAGCTTGCAGGCATAGGCAATGTTAATGGCTGTCTCTTGTTTGTCACCCGTGAGAACCCATATCTGCAGGCCAGCCTGTCGTAAGTTAGCGATGGTTTCAGGAACGCCGTCCTGAAGGCGGTCTTCTATCCCAGTGGCACCTGGTTAAATGTATGACATTTCACAATGTATGACCTCTTCACAGTTCCTGGGGGTGTATAAATGCCGTGTACCAAACATACCAAAGACAGACGTGGCACTACCAAATACCTAAGACCTTTTGGGGCTAACTCGCCAGGTGACACAAAATGGTAAAAAGTCAAGCTGAAATGAGCCATCGTTTCGGGACTGTGTTGGACTCAGTCAAGAATCTAAGTAGGAGGAGCGAGTGCGGGTCACCAAATATGTGCGCTCACAAAAGCATACTGTACTTTGAAATCTTTCTGACTAACAAGCATGTAACTTTCATATAACCTGAAAACGGAGACTATGGAGGGAGGAAATTACCATGTGCCCAAGGGATTAAAAGAAAGGTCTTAGTAGTTACTGACAGTTACCTATCTCCTATCCCCCAGAAAATTTTCACCCACGAAATTCAACATTTGTGCTTAACCATGTCAACCATCTGTTAGCCAAACCAATGGTGGAGAAAGTCTCATTTTTTTTTAGGCAACATCATCACAAATGCCTTATCCACCAACATAAAAAATGTAAGAGGCAAGTTCCTCTCACTGACTTTATTAAAAATGTGACAGGTTGAACATCTCTGGCCAGAGAAAGGTGAAATCCGAAGCTCTCCAGAATCCCAAACTTTTATATCTACCGTGCTCTCTTGTGATGGATCACAGTCAAGCACAAAGGTCTCAAGGGTCCGAAAATGCCTCCAGGCTATGCATAAGGTGTAAGGTCTAAAAATGCAAGGTCCTAGTCCCTAGCTTTGTCACAGTGCATGCACAAGAGAGCAAACACTCAAAACCAAAACACTACCCTAGGAATTTGGGGTGAAGGACAATTAACATGTACTCTGTGCTAAAATGTGTCCACATCTGCCTTCCTTTCTCCTCTGAGTACACTCTGATAAGATGGTCCCTTGAGAAGGGAGCTGTATCCTGTGACTTGCTGGGCTCCAGCCCTGGCAGAGGCTCCTTGCCATCCCTACTTGGAGTTCCCTGTGCTGGGCCACAGCTAGTGGGCTGCATGTCTGTGCTGCAACCGCCAACAATGCTTTTGGATGAACAGATGGAAGCCCCGACTCCCAATGGGGAAGTGTTAGGAGGTGAGGCCTTAGAGAGGTGACTATGTATAAATGAAGCCATGAAGGGCGGGTCCTGAGTACCACGATGCATGGAAACACTGGTCCCGTTCTGAACTCTACCATGTACCCACATTACAACACGTAGATGTCAGGTGGCTTTTAATGGAAGGGGAAGAGAATGAGTGGCTTCAGATGAAATTTAGAGGAACCAGCAAGAATTCTGGGGAAAAGGAGCAGGATGCTAAAGCCGATATTTGTTTCTGGCCCACAAAAAGGAGTTTAAGAGCTCAGTATGAAGTTAGCTCTTACTGCTGAAATGTTATTTGCGGTTCCTTTATGTATAACATAATCACATAAATAAAAAGGTTTAGAAAGAGGAACTCGGCTTAGAACGCTAAGGGTATAAGCTGCTTGCTCAGTGAGGAGTCACGAACCTTCCTCAACTCCTTGCCCTTTGGTGAAGTTGTTCTGGGTGACTCTTTTTCAAGCTGAGGCTCTATCACTTAAAACAAACTTTCCAGGTGCTGGGAGGTGGAAAGTTGTTTACGACTGTTGGATTTGACCTGTTGCCATAAATTCATGCAAAAGATCAAAAGGTGAGTTGACCTCCCCTTCAGGGTGAGACTAAGGTCAACAAGGGCTGCTCTTGGTTAGGGTATGTCAGCAGAGACATGGCACCAAGACTGGGAAGTGGCAGATGCCCCTCTTCTCGAGGCAATTTGTAGAAAAAGGACCAGTCAGGCCATCTCAGGTGTGAACTTTATCCCATGAGATTCGTCTGCATGTGTGGGTGAGTGCAGGAGCCCATGCCACGCCACAGCTGGTGCTTCATGTCATCTCTTCCTTCCACCTGTGCAGCTGCCTCCCGCCACGAGTAGATAAGAAAACGTGGATGCAAAGATTAAGTGACTTTTCCAAGCTTCCACACCTAGCAAGTGGCAGAACCTGGACTTGAGAGCCAAGCCAGGACTCCAAACTGAGAGAGACTGCAGGGAAGGGGCAGTGGAGCAACTCACAGCTGTGCTTTCGTGACTTGGGAAGGGAGGAGATACCATCGGCTGTGTGGTGTGTGGGTCCCACACCAACCGTGGGAGTGTTCTAGGAAGCAAACTACTCCATCTGGAAAGTTAGCACTGTCCAGGAGAAATCCCATTACCTCAGCCATTGGGGGAGAGCGCCTGGGACAAACACGTTGGTCCAGAAGAGTCAGCTCAGCACCCCCCTCCTATCTTTCTAGCCATCAATACAGAACATTCCAGAGAAGCCTTTCTGGGGTTTTATGTTTTTTTTTTTTTTTTTTGACACTGTCTCACCCTCTCTCCCCCACCGCTCCGTGTAGACCTGACTGATCTCAAACTCATATCCTATGGCCTGTCCCCTCCCGCATCCTGGAATTACAGGCATGCACCATCTTGTCCGGCTGCTGTTTCCTTTCTGAAGTCAGGGGTCTTGTAATGATAGCGGTTCCAATTCAGTAATCAAATTAATGGCTTAAAATAGGCAGAAACAGTTGGGGGGGGGCTTTGTTTAATTTTCTAGAGATAGCATTCACAAAGTCTTTGGGTTCTAAGTCCTGTGGCTTTCTGTGTACGACAGGTCAATCAGACACTATGGACAAAGAATGTGGTTGTATTCTGTCTAGAGCACATCATGCTATTAAATATTAACAGCAACTATTATAAGAGATACGTATATACAGAAGTATAGATTTCCTGATTCTTCTGCCTAGAATAAAAGGACAAGGGAATACATCCTTTCTTAAATAAGAAAAGGTGAATTCTCCAGGGCCTTATGCAAGCCCAGTGAAATCTGACTAACATTTCACAAAATGAGGTGGACATCACACGGCTAGCTCCTCAGTGAGCACACACCACAGACACGGACATGGACACTCAGCTGAATGCATTCACCATGTTAATAAGAAATGTTTAAATATTGAAAAATTGAATATTAAAATAGGTACCAAAGTAATAAGTACCTTAATGCCTTCCCAGTAATTAATTAGATTTTACTAGATGTAAATAGGGACAAAAAAGAAAAGACAAGCCATCCCAAATGAATCGGAAATATTTATAAGATGCAAAACTCAGCATTTTCATGAATGTTCATGCAGATTGCCAGGGGGGTGAAATCTTTCCGGCTGTCTATTGTCAGAAGGCTTGATCCTGGTAGTTATCACTGCTGGAAAGGGAGGTTTAAAGGCAGCAAGAACACAGTGAAACTTGAGTGCCTGGCACATATGGAAAAAGCTTGCAGAAAGCGTTCCTTCCAACCTGAGGACAAGCTAGCTGCAAGCCAGGTGGCTCCACAGACAAGCTCGGCATGGTCCAGAGCAAGAGAAGCAGCTGTGTCACTATTCAGTCCAGGACCGCCACACACAGCACTGCTCCATACCATAGGAAGCAGGAACTAATTACCCAGCAGGCACAAGTTCGTCTCCAGGCGAACTGCAGACTGGAAGAGGAGCTCCTCGCGGCCTTCCACAGATGCCTCTGCCTCTATGTGGCTCTGCAACCAGCAAGCATACTCTTCTTTGCTCAAAACCTGTGGAGACACACTGTTGAGTGCTATACTGGAAGCTAGGCACGGGAGGGAGGGACCGTTGCCCGTGTGTACCCTCCTGAAGCTCCCCCCCCCTCACCCTCTTGGCGATGCACAACGTGCGCAGGCCTTCCACGGCGTAGAGGTTGAGGTAATTCTGCGTTTTACTCCGGATCTTTTTCTGGTGCCTTCCTCTGGCGTCATCTAGATCAGAGTACAAGTACAAGAACCAGTAAGAGCGGCCCGGCTGAGTTCCCCAAGGAGGGTCTACTTATCAAATTGATTGTAAGTGGTGTGCAGATGTCCTAGAACTCAAAGTCAGCCAGCTGTTACTTTAATAAAGTAACTCATCAAGACACAAGTTTGGGGTTGTTTCTAAAATCCCTTGTTTCAGAAGCACAGCAGAAGGAAACTTCATCAAAAGTGACTTGGCATGTTTTAGTTCAGTCTGCTTAATAGACTGAACTAATGCTAACTAATGTCCTATTCGGGTTCACCTCACGACAAGCTGGACCTGGCCAGCAATTCATGAGGTTGACAAAGCATGCAGGAGGCTGACATTGAGGTGAAAAATCTCATTCTCAGGTATGAAGCAGAACATAAACAGACAAATAGTAGTACCCTTAAGGCTCTGAAATGTCTTGCAGGCCAGTTACTTAGAAGGGGCTTCTTACGATCAGTAATGAATGCAAAGAGTTGTCTTGGATTATTTGAGCACTTAAATTTACCGAAAGACAAGTTCAAAGACATCTTAACTTTGACTACCTTATACTGGTATGTCATCACTCTTGAAAGCTTTCTGGGCCTCTGGTCACTGTTTTAGCTTTGAGGTTAAAATACAAACCACTAGGCTCTTCCATTGTCTCTGCAGAGGAGGGTGTGGCTGGATCAGCAGGAGAGCCAAGTGGTGCAGTGACTCTGATCCACCAGTTGTTCAAAAACAAACAAACACACATAGCTCCCCAAACCAGCTTCTTGAACTTAAGTAGGCTAGGTTTTTCAAGATTTGGAATAGATGGAGATAGGGCTGGCCATAGGCATCCACTTCTGGGGGGACACTGAGGTGTAGAAGGACTATCTACACAGGACCTGGTAGAGAAGAGTACCTACCCTATCCAGCAAAAACTGCTCACCGGACTGCCCCCACCTCAGACATGTGGACACAGGACTGTGCCACTTTGGAGAAACCTTTTCTACATTGTCCTTCCTGTGAGAGATACCTACAGAGCATCAAGGCAGGACAGACAGAGAAGACATAGTGCGGGGGCTCGGAGGACCTGTTTCTAGGAATGCTGGGATTGATTGGTCGGTGGTCTGGTAAAGATATAAGATGCTAGAAAAACTCAAGCTCCACAATGCCCATCACCAAGGGTCTGGGGAGTCTAAGGAGATCGCACTGTGGAATGGGTGTGAATCACCCATTATTCTGACCGTATCTGGGACCAGGGCCAGGAGGGCGCATACTCAAGCTAAAGTACGCTCTCAATGCATGTGAGGTCATGCAAAAGCCTCTTCTTATTGATACTCTATAGCAATCCCTGTCTTTTGCTACCTGCCTCCTAACGAGAGGATTTCTTTGTCTGGTGTTCAGCTCCCTAGATAATGGAAAACTGTGCGCTCGGACATGGAAGCAAGGCTGCCATTTGCTGACCACACCAGGGCCCTGGAGAGGCAGACAGAGTGCCAGAATGACAGCTCCTACCACAATCTGCAAAGATGGTGTGCATGTTCACCAACTTCCAGACAGCAGGACCTAGAGAGCTGCAACTGGCCAGACACTGGGAAATCCTGCTGAGGTTCCCAAGGGGAGTGCAGATTCTCTTCTTGATCTCAGTGTGTGCTTTCACAAAGCACCGAGCATTATTTCTTTGATAATTTGGAAATTACATTTTCCTAATAAGAACATTGATTTTATTAAGACAGGGTATGGGGAAGGTGATTCTCTACTCACTGATGGGGGAAGGGGAGCCAAGAAAACATTTACTCATGTACGGGGTAGCAGCATGTGAGTTCCTGCTCGTGGACCCTATCCTTGCTCTCAGATAAGGGCAGAGCAGACTGAAGGTAACATCTTAAAGACCACCCAAAGCTATGACTCCTCCAAACCACAGGCAAGGGAATTTTGAAAAGTGCAGGCAGAGGAATGGGTAAGGGGTCCTTCTTATGTTTCCAGTCCAGGTCATACCAGGCATTTAGCAAGTGTGTTCAGTTTCCTGGGAGGTGGGCACTGACACACCAAAAGTGAATGATTCATCCAGGGTCACAGAGCCAGGAAGCGTACTTGAACAGAGAGGACTGGGTGGTCTGTACCAACACTACACAACTGCCCACCATGGCAGGCAAGACAAAGACTTGGCAATGTGCTGTTGCAAGGAACCACTTGGTCTAAGGATATGTTGCTTTGGAAAAGAGGTTCCTTTGTTTTTCACAGATGAGAACCCATGGATTACTTCCAGACTGGTGTGATTTCATGAAACAAGACCTCCTGAAAGGTTGCCTTGAAACCCCTCAAAAAATTACTTCTCCCAATAAACAGCAGGAAGCAGTTTGGAGACAACTATGCCCATATTCACAAATATTGTTTATAAATGTTTCTTTACATTTAAAGGGGGATGTGCTATAGAGATGGATACTTTGCATTGGTATGGATCTTTCTTTATTGATACAAATTTAAGGTCAATTTTGTTATATGTATATATATTTTTCTGCTCTTGATTAAGGTATTGTGACTGTGTAGCTCATTTAAAAATTCAATGTGTAATTAAGAACTATAAGTTAATAGATAGTCATCTATAACAGTCAAGCATATAGTCATTTTAGATTTTTGAGATGTACAGAGATGTATTTCAGTTAGATAGGTATTCTTCAAATCTTTCAGAGACCTGCAAAATATGGCATTTAAAATGTTTGAAAACTTAAGACTTCATGACAATGAGACACATCTTCTCCTGGCAGCACCAAGCTACTTCAAGAAGAAGATGGACATTTAAGAGGTTCCACATGGACTTTGCTAGCCATCTGGACAAGAAACTGCTCTTGCCTGGACTGCTTAACTGGCCATGCAGGACCCGCAGAGAAATGACTGCTGAACTTGCCTAAAGGTGAGGCCATCCTTTGGAGTTCCTGCTTCATGAAAAAGTCTGCCAGACAGTCTGCAGGACACAGAAGAAAGTGACTGACAAACTACTAATATAGGCAGAACTGTCTTTGAAATTTCCTGCTTCATGGAAAAATATGCTGGACACTATGGACCTGTATGTAGGCTGAAGATGGATGCCCCAATGGTAGAGAAGAATGTTGGGTGTCTGTCCAAGCAGTGAGATATCTCTGTCAATTCTAGAGTTTTGAAAGTTGCTTACAATGTACTTTCTGTTTACTTACGTAATATTATAACTTTCTGGAGTCTGTGATGGAGTTGGAGAATTTATAGTTATTATTATAGTTTTCCTTAGTTATGATAAAAGATAAAGTAGATATATTGTAACTGTAATTCTTGCTTGATACCTGTTTTGTTATATGTAATTTTATTATGTTAAAGTTAAAAACCTTCCTTTTTATTTAAACAGAAAAGGGGAGGTGATGTGGAAGTCCCCTCTGTGTGCTGTGATTACAATTAATGAATAAAGAAACTGCCTTGGCCTGTTGATAGGGCAGAACTTAGGTAGGTGAGGAGGACTGGACTGAATGCTGGGAGAAAGAAGAGCAGAGTCAGGGGATGCCATGAATCTGCTGCTGGAGATAGATGTCGGAGATAGATGTGATGAAACTTGGCTGGTAGGCTATGACCTCGTGGTGATATACAGATTAATAAAAACGGGTTAAATTAAGATGTAAAAGACCCGTCGGCCCTGGACTGCACTCCCTTCCAATTTGCTTCCTAGCCATGAGAGCAGAGGTTTGTTTCACTAGGTTAGCCTACAATGACACCCTCATCACAATGCTAAGAGGGATAAGGTCAACCAACTGTAATGTAACCTCTAAAGTCTGAGCTGAAACAACCCTTCTCTTTACAGAATGGTCTTCTCAAGTGTTTAGTTGTAGTGATGAAAAGTTGACTAACGTGTGTTGTTGCAAGAATTAGTGATCTGATTTTTTATGGTTTGTCTATACAATTGAGATGCTCTTAAACATATCAAAATATACCCATGAGCCAGATGGTGGTGGCGCAGGCCTTTAATTCCAGCACTCGGGAGGCAGAGGCAGGTGGATCTCTGTGAGTTCGAGGCCAGCCTGGTCTACAAGAGCTAGTTCCAGGACAGGACCCAAAAGCCACGGAGAAACCCTGTCTCGAAAATCCAAAAAAAAAAAAATAAAATAAATAAAATAAAATATGCACATACAGGCATAAAGCATACATGTGGCATGGCTGTGGCCTCATACATGGAGTATATTTCTTTTGGCAGAGCTTACTGCCCTCTATCTAGGATAGGACAGGCTACTTTGATTGACCTTTGCCCCACCCCACGTGCCAGTAAGTTAGTTCATTCCCTGATAATTTCACACCTATAAAGTGTATCCCAAATAATGTGCCCTGCCTCTCTAATCCCCTTCCCACCATATGCCTTTCTCCGTACAGTGCCTTTCCTTTTGACATGATGTATGGTAAAAGGGCCAAGTGGAGCAGGAAACCAATCGATCACTGAGCACCCTGACTCTGAGAACCCAGAGCCAGTGAAAGACACACACCTTGGATCTGAGACCTGAGCCAGGAAAAGAAATACCCTTAGCCCAAACCCAGGACCAAAGAAACATGTCCTGACTCTGAAACCAGTGCCCAAGAAACACACTTTGTCCCCTAGAATCAGAGCCAGTGAAAAAGAAGTATGCCCTGGTCCTAAGATAAGAGTCAAAAGGCTAAAAAGGACCAGTGAAAGAAACACAGTTTGGCCATGAAATCAGAGCCATCTGTGCCCCTGATCAGCTACACTAACCAATCCCTGAGAAGGGAAAACCAACCAATCACTCTTCTCCCTGGGAAAACTCTGCCTCTAAGAAGCCCTATCTAAACCTCTCTGCCTGTTCAGTTAGAGGCTGCGGTTTACCCCTCCCTGGAAGAGGCAGCCACTCTCCTGAACTCCTCCTTCCCAAATAAATCTCTTTCTCAAAAAAGTGAGGATCTTCATGCACCAGCCCAGAAGAGAAGAACCTGGCTGGGATGTGCCTTAGAGGACTGAGCTGTACAACTTTACTGAGATGATCTCTTAGGGGCACTGAGCAGAACTGAGGAGAACAGAAGAACCTTGCTAGGGTGTTCCCTAAGGAGGACTGAGCATGACTGAGAAGAAAAAGTAACAACTTTTTGCCAGAGCCGGAGGAGATTGCTACATTTCTACAAGGGCTTCCCCTTAGCAAAGTAATAGCAAAAGAAGTAAAATCTTGAACTCTATCAACAGAGTCTCACAGCAGGTGGCGCTCCAGCTGATTCCAGGATATGGAAGTCAGGAAGTCTCCAGGAGTAAAGCAGCCAAGCCTGGGCTGGACCCCTCCCCAAGCAGCATTCAGCCTCCACCTTCCTCCTGACTCATTCCTTGGTTCTCCCTGCAGTGCTGACAGAGGGAAAACCCAGTCTGCTTTACATGGCCTTTGCTTTCCTGCTGAAGGTAGGGAGCATTTCTATCTGGATAGAGTGACATGCTCTTTTGGTGGTTAATTGCACTGTGGTATTTAAACCACATTTTAACCCAGAAGGAATGAAGAGAGATTGACAAGAGGCTGCTTGACCCATTGAGAGCAAAGGAAAGGGGCTGTTAGGTCCACTTCTTGTGACCACAGCCTTCTCTCACACAGCCTTGTAAACTGGCTAAAGACCCTGGGTAGACCTCAAAGCTGCCCCAGTTCAACGGCAGGAAGGAAACTTCCAGAACTTCTCATCTCACAGGTCTCAGGCTTCATTGTTCATATTTAAAGTGTGATGCTTCCCAAGTGATCTCCAACCCTACTGTGCTAGAGGGCAAAAGAGGGCTGGGACAAGGTGCAAAAGCCCCCGGAAATTCACAGCAGTATAAAACCTTGGCACTTGGAGCCCTGGGATCTCCAGATCTCTGGATCTCCAGAAGCGATTCATGAAAATTCCTTTACTCGACTGGATAGGATTTCTCAAAATGCCCTCTCTGGCACTGGGGTGCCACGGGAGAGGAAGAGGCGGGTTACCTGAGGAGCAGGGCAGCAAAAGATCCATAATCACCGAATCGGCTCCCTTGGTGTAGACAATGATCTCGTCTGTCAGTGGGTGTCGGATCACCACTGACATCCTCTTGCGGATGGAGTCGAAGCCAAGCGTGTGCAGCAGCTCGAAGGTGAGCCTGCCCAGGTGGGGCAGCTCCACGGACACCTGGTCGTGACGTCGGTCCACCAGCGTGCAGTTGTAGGCTCGGGCTGCATACACCAGGGCAGCCTCATCTGGGCTCTCAGCTTCATAGCGCAACTCCTCTTCCCCCAGACTTATCTGCTCCCCAGAGAACTTCTCTGAATTGCAGTCTGGGGTCCAGCCTTCTGCCTGAGCTGCCTGGCTGCTATAGCCATTGCTGGCAATGGCCGGTGCCACTTGCCCTCGCTTCTCTTCCAGCCTGAGGATCATGCTGTCCTGAGACAGGCTGGGAAGGAAACCAGATCCAGACTTATGGCTGGACTTACTGGTGGTCAGGTTCCCGATACTGCTACAACCGGAAGCCAAGCGACTGGGTGTGAACCTACGAAGGAAATCTTCGATTGTCTTCACTGGGGACTTCAGCTCCGACCTCACTCTCACCTGCGAGAGAAGGAGTCCAAAGTCAGGTGAGAAAAATCTCAGTGACCCCGCACTCTTCATAAGCGCCTCAGAGGAGCAAGTTGCTCACTGATATCTGGCACAAAATTGGGCCGATTTCCTCCACCCACACCCCAATTAAAAAGACACTTGACTAACATGGTGCATCAAACCTATAATCCCAGTATTCAGGAGACCGAGCCAGGAGAATCACAAATTCAGTCTTGGCTACTTAAGAGACTATTCTTAGGACTCGTGTCCATAAAAATACACAAGTCAGATGTCTAAACCCAAAAGAATGTGTGTGTGTGTATATATATATATATATATATATATATATGTGTGTGTGTGTGTGTGTGTGTGTGTATGTATGTATATATGTATATATATATGAGTGTGTGTGTGTTTATATACAAGTCAGATGTCTAAACCCAAACTAATGTGTGTATATATATGTGTGTGTGTAAGTGTGTATGTATATATATATATGTGTGTGTGTGTGTGAGTGTGTGTGTATGTTTATATATAAGTCACATGTCTAAACCCAAAAGAATCTTTCTCAGCAGATTAATAGACTGATTCATGATCCAAATCACTAAGAAGTTTTAACAAGCATCACTAAGACAAGAGAAAGGAGCCATACACAGAACATTGTTAAAGGTTCCCAAGACTAACGGCAGAGCAAGGGAACCACACTTTTAAGAGCAAATGTTGCAACAACAGAAAGCTGAACTATGCCTGAGTTCCAGGCAGACCAAATCCAGCATGGAGGTGGGGGCATGAAGCCCCACCTCTAGGTCAGAAGCCCTTGGCAACTGATATCTTTCCAGAGAGGCCAGGAAAAGTCCCTTTGAAAGGTGCGGCCCCTGCTAAGCTGACTAGCCTCCAGCGATGGCCATACCTCCATGAGTGTATGGGTAGCACAAATTGTACTGGGTCAGTTTTTTAAATGGGGTAGGGGAAAGACGCACAAAAACTGAGAGAGTAGGGGAAGTGGAATGGGTCTGGAAGGGGTTGGAGGAAGGAGTTAATGTAGTAAAAATACACTGTAAGATTTCTCAGAGAAAGACTATAATAAAAAAAATACACACAGAAAACAAGATGGGGGGGGAGAAGCAAATGTTGAAACAAAGCAAAATGGAACTGTAAGGATTCTTAAAACTTTATCACTGATCCTTGGGGACCAAAGCTGTGAATTACCACAGTAATTTCCAGCTAGACTAGGCACTAGGAAAAGTGAGGCACGGGCCTAAATTATGACAAGAACATTTTTCCTTTGGTCTTAGAGTATTTCTATTTTTATTTGATTCTTTCGGTTCTGGGGACTGAGTCCAGGACCTTACGTGTGTTAAGCCTACTTTCTTCCATGGTACCATACTCCATGTTCATTAGAATATCAGACATATACTGTATGTCTGAATGGGGGATAGGCCCATACTCCATGACCATTAGAATGACTACATATACTATATGTCTGAATGGGAAATAGGCATCACCATGCAGTACACAGCGGCTCCAAATATTCCTGACAGCAGCATTTCCCGCCCCGAGCCCAGATGCCGGAAGAGAAATGCATCTAGAAACATGTTCATTTGCAATCCAAAGGTGGATGATTAAAGATTCTGTACCCTCCATGGACCTGACAGCGTACGTGACTTTCAAAACACGCCACAGTTACCTTGGAGTCTCTTCCTTATTTAACATCTGCTATACAGCTTCTCTCTCTTAGGCAGAAGGTAACCTAGGAAATACTCAGCCCTCCAGGGATGTACATGGCAGAAGACTTTAATGCTTCTGAGATAAAAGTTCCCAAAGCCAGGTAAGGGATGCTTAGGAAGCTTGGACCACAGTAGAAAGCAGCTTCTGCTCGTGGTCTGAACTGCACAGAACTGCCCACTTGGGATCTTCCAGGACCTTTGAGACCTCACCGGACTGAAGTCGTGAGAATGAAGAAGGCAGCTTCCTGATATACTGCTCCAATAGGAGCATTGGTCCACCTTGCTCACCCCATGGGGGTTCCTTTAGTGGAGGCTGGTGGAGGGAAGGTCTGAAGCACACACTCAACCTCGATCAGCATTTCCATCCATGTCTTGCCTGATATGAACAGGCAGGCTCATGGGCATTCATTAAGCAGCCTGACTCATGCCCACAATTCATAGAGGAACACTTATGACACACAGAAGACCTTTTCATATAACCCTCCTCTCTCCAAAAGGCCCTTAATGCTGGATCAAAGCAAACGCAACTTGGGTACCGCTGTTTCCACAACCTTAAGTAACCTCTTACTGAATCGCTCTCATTCACTTCACCGTGTGGGACGATGATGAATGTATTAATTACTATCACCTTATATCTTCTGTATATCAAAACTCGACTCTGAGACCTTCCCATATATCCTGACCACAGCTCTATGGCCCAGATGACATACCCAAGCACAGTGATGAAAATAACCTATCTAAAGCTTCAAGTCAGGATTGAAAGCTCACAAATCTTATCCCAGAATCTGTACCCCAGACATCTTTATCATCCCTCTTAGATGATTCTAGAAGCCTGAGGCTCTCTGGGTAAGTCACTTTGGATAACAATCCTTCTGACGCTGCCCTAGGCCATGAGGTTCTGAAGTGCCAGGGCAGGTGGGGCTCCTCCAAGTCACATGTCCACCCCTGAGGCTAGGTCCAGTGAGGGTACACTCCTCTGGGTACACTCCTTCCATTCTAGGCCCACAAGGTATCTGACAAGCTGTCCTCACACCTACTGCAGCCTGATGGCTGCTTTGCCCCTCTAGCACCCACTTCAGCCTGAGGCACCACCCGTGCGTGAGCAGCTTCCTGCAGGACAGGGAAACACGCTGACTAAGAGTCCCCATGCAAGCCTCAGAGATTGTCAAGGACACTGTGGGGTCTCAGGGTTATGACAGAGCTTGCCTTTTGCCGTGGCTGATCTGGAGACGTGACCACCACTGTGTTGCAGATGGTCAGTGCAATGAAGAAGTCAAAGACATCAGAGAGCTCAGGTGAGAGGTGGGCCAGAGGGTGTTCCTGGTGCCTGGTAGTGGCCAGGTACCTGTCACACTCGATCACTTTCTCCAGCAGCCTGGGGTCAGGTGTGATGTCTTTCTCCTGGGAAGAAAAAAGTGTATGGTGAGTTGGACCTGGTAACCTGCCAAGTGCTCGGGTACTTAACTGTTTAAGCAGACTTGAATTTGTATAAGGTATGGATAGAATTTCATCACACTACAGACATACCACTTTACAGCTGTGCCATTATATGTAACTTCAATTGTATAACCTACTTACATAGTGAAATAAATTGATATGTGTGAATATACTTCTTAGGAGATAAAAATAAGATATACTATCAATCTAGAAAAACTCAAAACTTGAGCAGTCTGTATTTTACTGCCCCACAAAATAATATCTACATTTTGAAGATCATATCTCTATATTTCCTTGAGATACCATCTCCTTACATTCAAATAATTTAAATGTTTTACATAATCAATATGGTATATAGGAAAAGTGACAATAAATTGACAGCTTTCTCTCAAAGCCCACCATATGAACTTTTCCACAGCATAAGATTATATGAGAACATATTATAAAAACCATCATCAAAGTAGATGAATGTACTATAATTATCTGGGTACCCATTGCTACTGGCTATTTAACTTCCACCATTCTGCTGGTATAAATAGCATACTAGTAAACTTGTTATCGTAATTGTTGACTGAGTGACTAAATTGCTAGGTCAGAAAGCTTGAATATTCATGTACTTGTTACAGATTGCTGGATGCTCCAATGTGATCCTCCTCTTACCTCCCAGAATCGTCTTTCCACATCACAGATCTGAACCTAATGATCCACAATTCTAGATACCCAGACTTACATGGTAGCTTCTGTACCCATCAAGAAAGTCTCAAAAGAATGAGACAATTCAAAATGAGCACAAAGGATTTCCTCTCTGTTCCTCAGACATTGCAGAAGTCAGAGGATCTCTTCAGGACCTGTTACATCTAGAAACTTCTCGGCCTAATGGCAGTGGTCCACAAACACATTAGTCACCGACAAGAGAGAAATTTGCTTTGCGCTCATCTAATTAAAACTTTATGGGGCAGGTAATTGGCTCTGCCTTTTCACACATGTCATCTCGTTCCGGTGTTTTGTTCCTTTCATTTGACTAGCCTTCCTCTTTGTCACCTCTTTAGGTGGCTTGCCTGGCAACCACCCAGCAGCAGACACCATGGCACAGAGGCACAAGAGGTATCAGGAAAGATACAATGGTAGAGAGAGGGATTGGCCAGACTGCTTCTGTTCATGGAGCACAGCCAAGCGTGGGCTTATTTGTGTGATTAAAAAGAGAGAATTTTGATTATCAGAGAAAAGGAGAGCGGGAAGAGAGCAGAAGGATGGGCTTCCTCCCTCCCCTAGCAGGAGAGCCCCATGCCGCCTGCACTCACCATGGGGCTACTGAAGGCAGTGTGCTTCGACAGCATGCTGACTCTCTTGGCCTCAGCCCGACTGCCCGAGCGCCGGTGGCATTTCATACTCTGGTTCTTGAGAGTCGCACGGATGCTTTGATGGCTTCCGGTGCTGCCACGGTGGGAGGATGGGCCCAGCTTGGGCACCATTTCCTCCTCTTCTGAGTCCACCTCTTGGTACCTGGCCAGTCGCTGGGCTACGGGGACAGGGGCACAATGGAAGACATCACGGGGGCAGGCATAGTCAATTCAGCATGTTGTAGGGTCTATGACGATCTGTCCACAGAACACCCCATCCACACTCTCTGATGGCAAGGCTGTACCTAGTGTTTCACTGACAAGGGGCTTGGGAAAGTTACTACAACATTCCGACTTATTTGTGTCCTCCATGAACTTACTGAGTGGACAAACCCGAAGGCAGCCAAATATTTTGGCTTTATTATGATGTTTAATGACAGACCCTTTCACAGGTAAGAAGACCAACTCTCGTGTCAGAGAATTTAAGGAACTTCTTAAGGTTACACAACACAGGAGAAAGGAGATGAAGGTGGCACCCAGGTCCAAGGGATTCCAAAGCCAGGATCCTGTCAAGTACAACACAGTACCTACATTGCCTTACTAAACCAGACTTGGACTCCCAACTGACCTTCCGTCCCTCTCCAGCTTAGATATGGTTTGGTCTACTAAAAGGCAGGGCAGTGTGCAGGTCTAACAACACAACGGGGTTCTTAAAAGATCCCCTGCCCTGGGGTGGCCTGCCTCACTGGGGCCCTCAAAACAATAAGGCAATCTTCATGTGAAATGGAGGGTAGGCACCACTGTAGGTGCCTGGCGTTTGGCCATGTGGGCGAGGGAGCTGTCTCCAGGTACCGGTCAATGGCGTAGCACTATTAAGACTGCACAGGCTGCCTGAGTGTAACCAGGACTGGACCCAGCCAGGGAGGCTCTGTCCAAGAGGATCTTGACTATGATCCTGAGCTTGAGTCTTTGGGAGCCACTGCCTAGGAGGACCCCCACATCCACACAGGTGCTTGGAAAATGGTATGAGGAAGAGCTCACACCACTGTTTCTTGCCAATGGCTCTGAACAAATCTTCCCAGGTTTGCCAAGGTGGGATGACTCTCTGAGTCATGGGTGAGCAATAAGGAACCTATTCAGGATTACTCCTCCAAACCAAGCATTTAACCAGATTTCCAAGTGCCAGCAGAGCACTTGGTAGAAGCATTAGGGCAGCCTATTATGAAGGCACTTCTGAAAGATGCCCAAGGAAGTGGGTACCCGTGGGATTAGTCAGCCGTGTGAGCAATTCAGTTCTATTAATCATCAGCCTTCCTTCAGTGACGAGAGAAACAGGGAAAGGGAAGAAATGCCTGCCCACCGTCATCAGGCCCCCTTCTCCATAGCAGGGTGCCAAACGGCCCACCTGTTTACCGATGATGTAAGTCCCAGCATGCTGGCTGGAAGGCAGAGAGGAGCAGTGCCTAGCCATGTGATTTTGTCACGTTCTGGCATTGTGTACTGACTTGGCTCCAACTTGGAGAGGGACAACCTGTAACTCTCAGGCCTCCCCCTTCTCTCTGAAGCTATGGAGCCAGGCAGCAGCTACTGCTGCCGTACTGTGGGCTGAGGCTGGTTCTGACTTGCCAGCTAGCTGTCAGGTATCCGGGCATGAAGCAAGAGAAGAATATGCTTATAGTCTCTGTGGATGGCTCCAGTATGTGAGCTGTGGTTCAGATTTGTATTCATAGTTAGGGTCAACCCATGGGCTGGACCGACTGAAGATGATATTTATCCAGTGTTGGCATTTCTGCACATTGTATCATGAAGATACATGAAGACTGTTTCATTCCTCAAATGCTTCAGTGTGTCCTTTGGAGGTGACAGAACCCGTTAGCCTTACCTTAGCAGTTGACTTCTATTAAATCTATGATTCTATGAATCTTTGGCTAGTCATTGACTCCTCCATTTTACCCCCTCCCCCATTCTCCTTGGCAATGTGGTTCTTTGTAGTTTCTATCAAAAAGAAGGGAATTCTGTTTGCAAAGCAAGGGGGCTTGAAAATGGCTATTATCTAGAAATATGGCTGTTCTGAAGGCACCTTCATTGCATTTCCTCCTGGCAAGGGTCTTAGGAAGCTTTTCCTGTGCCTTCCTTTAGCAAGGAAGGAGGCAGCAAAGGATAAGGAAAGGAGAGGCAGGAGGCGGGGCTGCCCGAGTAACCAGAAGCAGAGAGACTCATTTCTCTCAGTCTCCAATGGACATTGTGTTCCAAGGCCAAGAATGCAGTGTAAAGTACACAGTGCCCATCTGAGAATTTTTTAGGCAATAGCAGGAAGATAGATAAGTGACAACAGAAAAACCTCTCTGTCCCTCCCTGGGACAAAGTAAAGCTACTGCAGAAACTAGCACTTCAAGGATGCTCTGCCCGACTGCTGCACTCGCAAGACAGAAAATGAGCCAGAACAGATGCGTATCATTCCAGACACGGCATCAGGCAGGGCAATGTCAGCTCACTCTATAAATAGCCCTGGGCTCCCAAGTGATCGCCAAGGATTTATCCTTCCTTGAAAACGTGCGAGTACTGTAGCCCGTAAACAGTTTCTCCTGCCTCCTGACCATGCAGCATTGGAGAAAGCAGTATTCTCATCCGGGCCATACTGGAGGCCTCTGTTTCGGCCAACTTACCGTTGGCATCGTGAGCATATTCTATGCCAGACACGGTGCATCTTCGGAAGACCATCTTGTTCTCAGTTAAAGTGCCAGTTTTGTCTGAGAAGATGTATTGTATTTGCCCCAAGTCTTCCGTGATGTTCAGAGCTCGGCACTGCATCTGTGAGTCTGTCTCCTCATCATATAGTTCTAAATCTTGGTTAATGAAGTATACTTGGCACACCTTGACGATTTCAATTGACACGTACAAGGAGATGGGGATCAGTACCTACAAGACAGAGACACACAGGATGGACGACTGTGAGAACTGGGGAGCCGTGGAGCGAAAGCAGTGGAGTTTAAATGACAAATGGCCAAGGAAGCAGGAACTGTACTGTACCTTTAAGAGCTTAAATAGGTTGCCTTAAAGCCACTATTGGGAAAGGATTAGAGTGCTGGCAAAGAGTTTAAACTAGAATAGCCTAGGCTGGTGCAATTGCAGAGCGGAAATCCACTCCTGTGTCTGGAAGGATAACGATGGCCTGGAGACTAACTTGTGCTTGAGAGGGGCTAGGAAAGGAAAGAGAGAAGAGAAGAGAACAGGCAGAGTCAGAGTCCTCACGAGCAAAGTCACCTCCAAGTATAGCAGTCTCCCTCAGGCTTCCCCTGGGCCTTAGCGGCAGGAGCTATCTATCACCCAAGGATGTGATCAAGGTCCAGGGGGCAGCCGTAGAATAAAAACAGTTGTTTCAGAGGCAGGACAATTTCTGTGATCTTATGCAATAGAGAGGAAAGGGAAGATGGCTGGAGAAAAAAAAATGCCCGGTTATGGTTTCAAGCCCAGCCTTCTGGAACTAAGTGTTTATTGGTAACCTCATAGCATTGAACTGATATTTACGAGCCCAGAATGTCATATTCTGACTAACTATAGCAAGGTTTTCCTCCTGCTAAATTAATTATGCTACTAAAACAGAAACTATTATCCTAACACAAGGCTAGCACAAAATTTGCATTTACGAAAAAGGACTACTTTGTCACATGAGACTGTTTTTCTACTGTAGAAAGCACTGGCGGTAAGAGGTAGGGATATCTTAGATGAGTTTAATGGTTAGACACTTGCCTAGCATGTATGAGGCCTTTCTTCAATCATAGACTACTACTACTACTACTACTAGCAACAACAACAATAATAATCTTAATAATAAAAACCAAGGAAACATTGGCAAAAACTCAACCCTCATGCACCATTTTAAGAAAAGCAAAGGAGGCATCAACCTGAAAGTCTCCAAAGAAATAACTTACAAAGAGAGAAAAAAAAGGCAAAAGTATTCGTGATTCTTCAAGATGAGAAGTGTATAGGAAATTCTTCGCAAGGCTTTGGAGTTCCACTGAGGAAGATAAAGTAATTACCACACAGCACTGAATACTGTTACCTGCAGAACAATTATCATTGTCAAAAAGGAGTAAAGGGCGGCCATGGCTGGGGACAGAGAGCTGCCGTCAGACTCGGGAACATCAAACAACGCTTTCTTCTCTTGATAGCGCCGTACCCACAATCCATGCCCTGTGCAAGTTCAAAGAGAGGCGTCATTCATCGGACAGGAAAGAGAGAACGCTGCTTGGGGAAAATTAAGACAAATTTAAGATTGTCACTCAACATGGCATATTTGTTGACCAGCTTTCTTTGCCATAAAAGAAAGCACCACACATAGTATTCTTGGGCTCAAGGGCAGATGGCATCTGGCTCAAATTGAGAGTTTCTTAAAGTGTGTGTGGGACTACGTACCTGTAATCATGTCATTTAAAGCTCCAACAGGAGGATCAAACACTGTTGGCCATCCTGAACAACATAGCAAGAACCCACCAACTGCACCCCAAGGTTTCCTGTTGATGATGTGGAGTGTCACCACTGGTGACGCTCTAGAAACTCTATGTGCTAGGAGAACGATTTCACCATCAGAGTGCCACAAAAACAGAGTCCTGAGCTGCTCGGTGAAAAGGCAGCAGGAACTCAACACTGCCCACGAGGTCTTTTCTTGGACATTGAACTTTGTCATGTTACAGATTCTGAGAAGTCAAGGGTTATATATGTTTCCACCTGAGTCCCACACCTATCTGGTTACACAAACTCTTTTGTGCTCTCCATGGCTCTGTCTTTAATCACCTGAGCCCATGCTTCAAAACCATGTTATACCTGTCTGGTCTATGCTAACAGTTGACCAGGAACAAGGTGAAAGTCAAGGGCTGGAGCCTCAAAAAACACATTCCTGCAAAGCTTCTATAAATGCTCCCCTACCCTTGGGAAACAAATGGTCGTTTTCTGTTTCTATACAGCCACATTGTCATGTGTGCCTCCCCTGTTGTCATCTTGGTTCGTCACTCTTGCCGACTCTTCGCTGGATACATTACTATCACTAGGATGGCTTCATCTTCCCATCCAAGCAGTAATCAACTCCGAAAAGAGCCTTACTCTTCAGAGCCCATCCGGCTCCGTGTGGTCACACTGATACTGATGCAGACACTCCTGGGATCCACATCAGTGAAAATGGTGCATTTGACCTTTCCATGCTGGGTCTAGTGGAGTCAGGATAATCCCCACCCCCAAACTGGCCTGCAGACTGTCCAGCAGTCTCCTTCACGGGGGCCTCATCTTCAGAGACTTACCAACCGCTGAGAATAGAGACATACAGACGAGGAGGAGGACACACCAGAGGACATCGCAATTCATTTGTCTCTCGAGCTTGCTGCGCTTGTAGCGGGGCCCGCTATTGTTCAGCAGGGCTTTGGTTTCATGTCCTGGAGAGGAGGAAGAAGGGATATGGAGTAACTGTCTCCTGAACACAGGGGCCAATGACTGGATCCCGCAAAGCCATTATGCTGAATTACCGCTCTCTAGGAACCTCACTCAAAATAGGAGGCACAACAAAAGGACCATTATCACAACTGTGACGTGAATGAAAAAAAAAATATACAAAAATGAAAAAAAAGGGGGGGGAGTGTAAAAGTACAAACACCAAAAACACTATTGGGTTGAGGTACTATGAGAACAACCCTTGCTTTTACACTTTTCTGTTTGCATAAATTTCACAATGTTCTACAATGGGAATTCATAACCCTTGAGATCAGAGAGCATAAGAAAGAAATGTTGAGCAGCATACAGCACCGTGTGACCGTGTGCGATCTAAGGCTTAGCCCATGCCTACCTGCGTAGATGACAATGCCAACTACCGCCTCTGTGTTCCTGATGGTGCAGCCTCGAAGCAGCAAGTTTTCCTTATGCAGCCCAGCCTTCTCCCCGTTGCTGTGGATGCTGTGGAGGAACATGGACCACGGCATGTCACGTGGCTGCACAAGTACTTCCAGACAGACCCGAGGAAGCTTGGCTGCTGGACAGGGGAGGGTACAGAAGTCTCCCAGCATGGGTGCTTGTCCTTGTGGGTCTCCACAACAGCTGAGAGGAAGATTCTCAATGGGGCACCCAGAAGCAGCCCCAATGCTGCTCTTATCTGTTTTTCACAGGATTAACTGGGGATTGACAACAGAGGGGACCAACATGGTAACTTGGTAGTCACGGGGCGGACAGTCTTGTTGGATCGTGGCTCACACGTCTACTCTTCCAGAAATGCTAACACCGTTCAATGCCTTGTGTTATCACAGAATTCACAGGCCTTGAGAAAGGATGCTATTCATTTTGACAATGTTGTATTTGTCTGTGCACGCGGTATATGCATGGATGCTAACATGTGTACATAGTTACCCACATGGAGACCAGAGGAGGACATCAAGCATCCCGTCTTATTTCCTTGAGACAGCGTCTGTCCCTGAACTTAGCTGGCACTTATCTTTCTCCAGCCAGGCTGTGCGGCCAGCAGATGCAGCTATCCTGTTTCTATTAGCAACCTCCGCCTCCGGCGCTAGCGTCACAGGTGTGTGTGTGGCCACACCCGATTTTACATGGGTTCTGGGGATTGGAACTCAGGTTCTCACATTTCCAAGTTCTCTAATCCACTGAGCCACCTCTTCAACCCAGATTGTGGTAACAACATTTTGCTTCTGTTTTTTATAAAGTTATTAAGATATTTACATATTCGATCTGAGGTGTGTTTAAACCCACGCTTGGTACAAACTGTTTCAGCGCGGGATAGGTCCAGAAGGACTGGCCAAGTTTAAGTTGTTTACTTTAAAACTTGTCCTCCTGGCCCAAAGACCAGTGTTGGCTAACAGAGTCTGTACTAGTACTAGGCTGGGATAGACCCAGAAGCCCAATATACCGCCACCTGCCAGTGTTCTATACCCACCACAGGCACCCTTCTCTCCACCCTCATCCCAAATGTCTCTGCTTGGCAGCTCAGACCTCTGAGTCTTTCCTTCCTGCCAGCTCTTACAAGGACACAGACACGTGAGCTGCAGAAATCAATACCTTATCCAGTGAAGAAGATAAACTAGACAAAACCAAGCTAAAACGCTTGCTGCATTTAAAAGTTGTTGCAATTAATATAAATCACCCCAGTGCGAGCTTTTCTTCAACACTTGTAGAAAGGGACACTCAAGGGACTATCCAGTCAGCCCTGTGCCGATGGCTCACACCAGCAACCCCAAGATAAGGAGCCCCAGAATGAAGCTAAGTGTTCAGTCTCTGTATGGGCAGCTACATACAAAGCCCTGCCCCACTACTGCCCCGGGGAGGAAACTCTCATGCTGGATCCCTCCTGTGAATGTTTTTTCTATGCACAGCTGAACATGGAAAAGACTTCTCTGCATAGCCATGAAGAATAATCGCCCCAGTCATAATTTCTAGGAACAAGATGAACTCAGCAGAGAGAACAGTATTTCAGACTCAAGGTGGGGAACACTAGGGGTGAGGAACCGTCTATAGTGAACAGGTAGATTTCTTTTTCTTGTTATCTCCTGTAAAATACAACGCATAATTATTTACCCTGTACTATTATTATAAGTCACATTATTTAGAGTTTACAGGAGAATATGTATAGTTTGTATGCAAACAGTATGGTATGCCATTTTATATACAGGATTTGAATATCTGAGTTTTGGTATTCACAGAGAAGAGTTCTATGAATAACTTCCAAGATACTGAGGATCTAAGGACTCTCTCTCTCTCTCTCTCTCTTTCTGTGTGTGTGTGTGTGTGTGTGTGCATGTATGTGTCTATGTGTGTGTGTGTTGTACAATGTATTAAATCCAGGTCTTCAAAATGCTAGGAAAGTACAACTTAAAATCTGAGCAGTACGCCTGACTCCTACACTGTGCTTTCAAATCAAACCAACTAAAAAGAGACCTTATCACCAGAGGTTGAGCCAGCCTAGATAGGATCCATGGCTACAGGAACAGGCAGCAGATGTGGGAGCCCAGACACACTCCCTTGAGAACAGGACCCATATTAGAGGTTGAAGAGCATCGCCCAGTGGGCCCAGCCCTCAGTAGCTGGTGGGCTGCCCTGAACTCCAGAGGCTGGGTGCTCAGATACAGATGTGGGACTCAGTTCCAGAGATGCTCAAGAGGAGAGCACACCAAGCTGCCGTCCACACCCACTTCTTGATTAGAAGCCCAACTATGTTGTCCCGCGAATCCTTGTGTGGAAGTCTCAATCTTCAGGACCTCAAGATATGAAAGTAATTAGGTAAAATGAGGTCATTAGGACAGTCTCCAACCCAATCACTCACACACACGCACACAAATTAGAAGCCCAACTATGTTGTCCCGCGAATCCTTGTGTGGAAGTCTCAATCTTCAGGACCTCAAGATATGAAAGTAATTAGGTACAATGAGGTCATTAGGACAGTCTCCAACCCAATCACTCACACACACGCACACAAATACACACACACACACACATACACACACACAAAAGGTGATGGGAAGACACAGGGACAAGCTGGCCAACCACAAGCCAAACAGTGAAAGATTGAAAGATATCAACCCACTGGCACTTTGGCCTCAGCCTTCCAGGCTGCAGACTGAGCAGATAAACCTGTCTTCAAGTCTGCCCTTCTGTAGTACTCTGTCCTTGGCAATCAAGCCCATCCTTTCCTATTTAATCTAGGCTCCTCGGATGGACTGGTCTAGTGCAAGTCGCCAGGCCTTGTGACTCGACTAAATGTGCTCTTCTAAGTGAAAACTTTATGAAGAACTGACTGATATGATCTAGTGATCCTGAGAAGCTGCAGTGCTCGGCAGATAAATGTCTGATTCAGCCTTTTTCTCTCCAGCTCGAACTCCAACTCGTTTGCTGTCGGGAGCGCTCATCTGCGTTGTTTGAGAAAGGTGAGCACTGAGGACCACATCACATCCATGCCGACAAGGCCCAGGCATAGAGGTGGAAAGCCATTCAGTTGCGCAGACACGGGGGGAATGAGGCTTTAATGCTTAGGCAATGTCTACCAAGCCCTGCAGTGCAAGGGGCATGAGCTTGCATAGTCTTCAAGTCAACTCCCTCCCTGGGGTAGCTATAATCTGGAGCACCCAGACACCAGGGCCCTCAATCTATTCTGGCCTGCTACTACTCCATACCAAAGTGTCTACAAATATGTGATCTGGGCTCCTGCTTTGCTTTTTTAACAGCTCGGTGATCAGACCTCCATGTTATAATTTATTACAAAATAGTTTAAATTTTTTAACCCAAAGCATTTTTTCACCATGTCTAAAGCACTGCTCAGATTCAGGTTTTACAAATTTCTCTGCAGGAGCCTGCAGCCCAGTCTTGCTGGCTTCGTCGTCTACTTCTCGGGACAGGCACACACCTGTGGATGCATGAGCACTGTGCTCCTCTGGGAATAAACTTTGCAGGCTGTGTGCTTCCTTTGAAGGCTTTCCCTTCTGGGCGGACACACCACGGAAATGCCCTTTCCCCTTGGGCTAGTTTTGACATAGAGGAGTTTTCTTTTATAGTGTGGGCTCAGTTGTACAGCCTTCATGGACATCCTCTCTTCTAGGCCCCCAAGCCAGGATCCTCATGTCTTATTACATTTTGTACCCTGTTGTCCCCCTCAGAAGTTAGTAAATCCTGACTGCTGCCCCAACCCTGGCTCTGTGTTGGGTCTACTGGGTGGGAGTTGGGAAGGGTGCCAGGAGTAGATGGAAGCAACAGAGGACAGGGAGTCAACTTTCTGTACCTCCTTGGTCAGGGAGCACTGATCGACTCTGTCCCTTGACCATACAGAATTCCACCTAGGGGTCATTCCTGCTCTCGGGTCCATGGGCCTTGTTGTGGTGGCAACACAACAGCTTTTGATCCAGTATCTATGCTATGTCCTACAGGTTGCTAGGCTCCTCCATCCTTATGCAGATAACTGTCCTCTTACTTCCGTAAGTCTGAGAACTCCATCTACGCCTACAAGCATGCTGGCTGGCACAGGCAGGATGGGTAAAATGAGAGATAATGGGTAATGTCTGGGATGCTGAACCATGGGCAGACTTCTCTTTGATATAAAACATTGGTCGGGTTTTTGCTCATCTAATTTGAATACATGTGAAAATTACCAAACTGCTTTGTGCCAGTGTCCCATTTTCTGAAGGGATAATGATGTCTATTATGGTCAATGAAAGCACAGCAAACATTGAGGGGCCTAGTTGATATGATTACAGCTCACTTTAAAGTTTGTTTACTGCCACTGAAGCTCTTGGACACGTTTCACCCAAATTCGAATACTAGCCGGGAGAGGATAAGAAACTGAAACAGTTCAACTCTTAACAATGTTTCTGCTGTTCTAGCTCATGGGAGTGTGGTGGTTTGAAAGAGAATATAGGCTCCGATAGGATAGGCTCAATCCCCAGTTGGTGGACTGTTTACAAAGGCTTAGGAGGTGTGACCTTGTTGGGGGAAGTGTGTGGTCCCACTCTCTTTCTGCCTTCCCGCCTGAGGATGCAGATGTGAGCTATTGGCCACGGCTGCAGCGCTTGCTGGCCACCACGCTCCCCACCATGATGGAAATGGACAACCTCTCAAGAGCCCCAGTTAAATGATTTAAGTTGCTTTGATCATGGTTTCTCCTACAGCAATAGAACAGTAACTAAAATATGAGGTGACCACAGTCCCTGCACTAGCCATCCATGGGAATAAGGCGGCTACCCCAGTAAGCGGGCTGCATTTCCCACAGGCATCCAGCAGCCACGCGGGAGCAGTGAGGTTGTAACCAGCTCTACGACATGGCTCTGTGGACGCTTACGACCGAGAGAGCAGAGTAGCTAAGTTCCACTTACAGGGTAGATAGGCTTGAGGCAAAGAAACGGCCCAAATGGTGTGCACCTGCGCCCGCGTGTGCGTGCATGCACACATACACACGCGCGCGCGCACACACACACACACACAAACACACACACACACCAACAAAAACAGTGATTATAATTTTAAAAAGCAACAACACTGGCAGATATGTCAATTATAAATACATTCAACATCAAGGCACCCAAATAAAGACACAGACACAGGACGGTCTGAACAGGAAAGCAGGCAACTAGCTTTACAATCTGAGATGAATTTTATATCAGACAACCAACCAGACAAGCGGTGTCTTTACTTTTATGGGCAAATGCAAATACTCAACTGGATTACGGTTTCAAAGTTCATCCCATATGGGGCCGAGGAGGTTTGGTTCCGTGGTTAAGCCTGCTTTCTGCTTTTCTAGAGACCCTGACTTGGTTCCCAAGCACACAAGTCAAAGCTGCTCTGAACTGCCTGTAATTCCAGCTTTAAGGGATCTGGGCTCTGTGGGCACTCTCCCCAGACACACACACATACACCAATAAAATAAAACATAAGTACATACATGTGATGAAGTTAGCTAGCTGAACAGAGGCGACCCGAGCCAGCTTTCTCTCTGCTCATATAGAAGGGCAAAGCTCAGCCCTACACTGGTGAGAGAATTTTGGGGACGGCTGACAGTGGTAGAGAAAGCTGGTGTCTCCAGCTTCTGAGGATCTCATTAGGGGTGAGTGGTAGGGGCTGATTGAAAGAACACAGCCGGATACTAATCAGCAAGTCGGGGACTTGCACGGAATTCTCAGAGAGAAGGCCTATTTCAGGAGTCCATTTATGAGGGGGAGACTGCTCGGCACTGGACAGCGCCATCACATGGATGCTCAGGGAGCTAAGTCTGTGAGTTCTACTCTCATGGCGGCATGCATGCCACGGTAGCCTGAGCCCGGTGTCCTTAGATCCTCATCACCTTCTTCGTTCTCCAAGAGACCGTTGCTAAGAGCCCTGCCATGCAGTTCCGCAATTCCCTACCGCTCTCACCCACTCTTTTCCCCTACACTATTGTTGCTATTCTTAGGAAAATTTCCAAACATACAGAAGAGCAGACCAAATGGTAGAGTACGCTCCTGGGCTCCACGTACCCATGACCCAGCTTCACCAAGTATTACAACACATGGCCACTCGTAGGCCATATTGCCACCTTTGGTCTTTCTGCTTAGGAGCAGAGAAGGTGACTGAGATACTGTACACACCAATCTCTTTTATCTCAATTGGAAGAAACAAACACAAAGGCAGTCACTGGGACTGTTTTATAGTCAGTGCGCTGGCTAGGACCAGCATGCAGCAGGTACTTGATAAAGCGTTCCATGACAAAATGAACAAGGAGGAATGCATTTCTATCCTGGCTCTTTCTGCCTGGCCTCCGCCCTCTGACTTCCCTTGTTTTGAGGCCATGTAACGTGGTCATAAGCCTCTTGTCTTTTGTCATGTTCCTCAGCCTCTCAGAGGGAAAGCCAGGCACTCCTTAATAATACTGCTGACAGGATCTTAGAAACTAGTTCCAAGGTCAGCCAAAAGTTGTGTTCTGTGGCAAAGAATATCCAAAAGCATGCCGTGAGTCTGTGTTTCTGTGTGCGCATATGGTTTACTAAAAGAACACCAAGAAAACTCTAAAAGATGCAACATACTCACATGCAGCCGCGAAACCTACTCAGGTTGTTGTTTGGCTTCTCACACTCGATCACGCCCGTGAACATCAAAGGGTTGAATTCTGAGACCTGAAATAATGGCACACACACATTAGAGCAGTGACTCTAGACCTGGAATAATAACGCACACATTAGAGCAGTTGTTCTAGACCTGAAATAATAGCACACACACGTTAGAGCAGTGGTTCTAGACATGAAATAATAGTGCACACATTAGAGCAGTGGTTCTAGACCTGGAATAATAGCGCACACATTAGAACAGTTGTTCTAGACATGAAATAATAGCGCACACATTAGAACAGTTGTTCTAGATCTGGAATAATAGCGCACACATTAGAACAGTTGTTCTAGACATGAAATAATAGTGCACACATTAGAGCAGTAGCTCTAGACCTGAAATAATAGCACACACATTACAGCAGTGGTTCTAGACCTGGAATAATAGTGCACACACATTAGAGCAGTGGTTCTAAACCTTTCTAATACTGGGACCCTTTAAGACAGTTCCTCATGTTGTGCTGTTGCCCCAACCATAAAATTATTTTTGTTGCTACTTCATAATTGCAATCTTGCTATTGTTATGAATCATAATGTAAATATCTGTGCTGTCCAATGGTGTTAAGTGATCCCTGTGAAAGGGCCATTTGATCCACAGGTTATCCAAGGGATAGCGATCCACAGGTTGAGAACTGCAGCATTAGAGAAACCTGACAAAGGCTCCTGTTGTCTCTCACACTCATGGTAGGGGACCCATCATAGATTCTGACTGAATGAATCTCTGCAGAATGCCATATACTATACAGAATTCCCAGGACTTAATGAATGCTGTCTCGTTTTTATAAAGAAAAATAACTAATTGTTTTACCTATGAACAGCAACTAGCAGACTTGTACTGGTTAGTGAGATGAAGTGATTAGTTCTACTGCAAAATTAGAGATTGATGTAATAGCAAAGGAGGCGCCATCTAAGGAAAAGGGATGAAGTGGGGTTTCTTGATGCATATCAGCTCCTTCCTATGTCTCCATAGCAATTGTAAAAAGCAATTCCTCTTTGAAAATAGGAATTTATGCTAAAATCTCATTTTCTTGAAGTTCTTTAAAGATTCTTCACTGACCTTTGCTGGAAAGAATTTAAATAGCCAAGTGTGAGCCAATAGTTCAGCAATTTCATTGTGATTCTGCTCAAAAGGAAATGACAGTTCACTGGAAAAGAGCTGTCTAGATGGATGCTAATGGCGAATAGCTCCTCTAAAGAGGTCAGAAGGAAAGGAAGGGACAAGACAATAAAGGAGAAAAATGGAGTAAGCAAGCCTTAAAGAGCCCAGTGAAACCAAGGAATTTCTTCTCTCTCTCTCTCTCTCTCTCTCTCTCTCTCTCTCTCTCTCTCTCTCTCTCTCTCTNTCCTCCTCCTCCTCCTCCTCCTCCTCCTCCTCCTCCTCCTCCTCCTCCTCCTCCTCCTCCTCCTCCTCCTCCTCCTCCTCCTTTAAAAAACCAGCCTTCTGGTCATGTTCATTGGATGATCTCTGTCAAGTGTCACAAAACAATAAACCGCCGAGCTCTCTTTGCTTTCATATATCAATCACTGGAAAAACAGGCTGAAACACCATGGAAACATATAGATACTACTGGCATCCGTCCCGGCCGTTCCTATTTGTTCGAGACCCAATCTCACCCAACTCTCCCCTGTTCTCTCCCCCGGGCTGCAGCTGTCAGAGCACCTGTTGTCCCTGCTGTCATTATTATTCATTCTATCTGCTTGCAACTTTTCCAGCTGTGCCCGAGTTGGTGGGCTCACCCCTGGTTAACAGTCTGAACTCACATCCTTCACACACTGACCTCTGCAATCCTCCCAATACCACCGTGATGCTCTTGGTTCTGTGTACACCAATACAGCCATAGAGGCGACCACTCAGAAGTCAGGTCTTACAGTTTCCCAGTGTGTCCTGTGGGCATGTAGGACAACGCACTGGCAATGCTAGCCACGGTGCGATAGCTGATTGTGAAAGACTCAATAATTTTTTTGTATTCATTTTTGCAGCGCTGGGGCTCGAACCTCTGACCTTGCTTGCGCTACAAGGCATTGTGCTCTGCCCTTCAGTCCGTGGAATGCCATTTACAGAGGCTTTTGTAAAGTCTCGGAGTCGTCATTAGTCTCTGTCCCTGATGGAAATAGCCTTGCATTCCATTTGTTGCAGAGCAGGGCTCTGCTTCAGCGTCCAGCGTTGATTTAAAGCAGTATGCATGGATGTCGAAGCCAGGGGACTGCTTTTTCCATAGCAAACAGTGGCAGACTCAGTGTATGAGACGGCCATGGAGGGCGTGGCCTCGGCAAAACACCAGGAGGATTTTTGGCATCCAAGGCAGGTGTGACTTAAAATATTCCATCCCTGTTTATCATTCCTTCTCGCTAAGAAAAATGTAATATGCACAGCTTGGAAACAGTGGGGTGTTCCATCCCTGGGGCCTCATCACTGCATCTGTAATGTTCTGCCCCAGCTGTGTGCCTTGGGAGACATGCATGCCCAGGGCATGGACATCTGACTTCATTCGGAACTGGGGAAGACTTTTAGAACTGGAGGAATCTTTAGAGTGCGTTCCAGGCTGAACTGTATTCTCATGGACAGAATGCAGCTGTTGGGGCCAGAACCTCCAGGAATACAGGATGTGCTTGTGTTTAGAGACAGAACCTTTAGAGAACTAAGCTAAAGAGAGGCCATGAGAACAGGGCTAGCCCAGCAAGGCTGGTGTCCTTATAATCAGAAGCAGATACAACAGAGGTGCATGGGGTGAGGGTAGGAAGGGTAACCATGAGTCTACAGGGAGGAGATGACCATCTGAGAGCTCGTGGGAGACAGCAAATTGTTGACACCTTCAACGCAGACTTCCATTTTCCAGAACCATGAGGAAATAAGTATCTGTGGTTTCAATCCTCAATCCAAGGCAGCCCCACCAAACCACACCAAGGCCACTTCCAGTTTCTCATTTAAAATCTCTTTCAGCCGGCTGGAGAGAAGGCTCAGAGGTTAAGAACATTGCCTGCTCTCCCAAAGGTCCTGAGTTCCATTCCCAGCAACCACATGGTGGCTCACAACCATCTGTAATGAGGTCTGGTGCCTTCTCCTGGCCTGCAGGCATACACACAGACAGAATATTGTATACATAATAAATAAATATTTTTTAAAAACCTCTGTCAGCCTTAGATTGAGCTCAGTGGAAGAGCATCTGCCCAGTAGCCCCTGTGAGAATCTGGCACACCAGCCCAGCCTCTGGAAGACCCTAGCGCACCTGCCTAGACTCTGGGAGAACCTAGTGCACTTGTCCAGCTTCTGTGAGACTCTAACACACCTGTCCAGCCTCTGGGAAACCCTAGTGCTTCTGCCCAGCCTCTGGGAGACCCTAGCACACCTGTCCAGCCTCTGGGAGACCCTAGCGCACCTGCAAAGCCTCTGGGAGACCCTAGGTGCCTATCCAGCCTGCATATGTGAGTAATGTAGTTATTTCTGCCTGAATCTACCCTTTTTGCTTTTTGTTTTTAACTAGTTTCATTTGCTTTCAATTTTCTTCTAGGAACTGAGCCCAAAGCCTTGATTACGCTAAGCGCCTGCTCTGTTCTTAGCCACACTCACAGCCAGGAAACATTAATTTTGAAAGTTCCATCATTTTCCAGCAAGGTCACATAATCACCCCCCCCTCCAGTAACACACATTTGATAATACAAATGTCATGTGTTGTGCTATGTGCTGCACTCTTGCATAACTCTGCTGGCGGAGATTTTTAAGTATATTTCATTTTTAACTACGTGTCTCTATGTGGGTGTTATACTTAGGAGTACAAGTACCCTCCCATGCCAGAAGAGGGCTTCAGAGCTTTTAGAGCTAGAGTTACAGCCTAATGTAGGGTTTAAGAGCTGGACTTGGGTCTTCAACAAGAGCAGTGCATGCTCTAAACGGTTAAGCTTCCCCTCCAGTCTTCTCAGTTTTGTACACTGCTTAGAATTTGTGGTCCTGAAGTGTGATGACAAAGTTCACAGGGTCCTTTCAGTAACTGAAGCTGCCTTGGCTTATGAGACACCCAGCTTCGGCAGAGATGGCCACTCACTGAACATCGATGCTGCTATAACATGAGACCATGCTACACCTAATTCAGCAGAAGCTGTGCAGTAGATTCTATGAGACTTCCCTAAAAGAAGGAAGCTGCTTGTGATGGAACCTCACTACCAGAGAAGCAGTGCCATCTATAAGAGTGATGCTCACGTGTGCAGGCCAACCTTGCATTGAAGCTGCAGTCTTCCCCAGTTTGGCCGCAAGTTGCCAATATTCTGGAATGAAATGCCGCTGATACAAGGAGAGCTTCCCTACTGCATAGATACTACGTATCTCACTGGCAGTCTAATGCTCCAAGTGCCTGTTGCTTTTTAGCTAGCTCTGAGGTTTCAGTGTGTAAGAGAACACAGATGACCTTATTGGTTGGAAAGGAAGAGGTGGTACAGCTGGGAGCCCAGCAGCCCTCCGCTTAAACTTGCAATTCTGCTAGAAACTCCATCAGCCAAGTCACCAAAGTCGGTGATGCTCAGGGACACGGAAAGCCCCAAAGCAGGATGTCCCCTTATACTCCCCCACCTCCCTCCAGGTAGACCAGATGTCTATGCCGATGCGCTGGCCCTTGTTGATCACACAAGGGGGCAAACCATCAAGGGCATTATTGCAGGAATTAGTTGAATGAATTCCACTACTCACAGATGCAAATCTGTTGCCAGGCCTGAAGTGGAAATGGCTGGAATGGGTTGGGGGGGGGTGGTTATCTCAGGTGTTTATCTCAGGCTTCATTCACACACAGTCAACCAACCACAGACAAGACAGAACTGAAAATATACAGAAAAAACTACACCTGGACAGTCCTTTTCTGCCACTGTCCCCTATCCAATACAGCATAACCATTTATAGAATGCTCATACTTTATTAAACCTTATAAGTTACCTAGAGATGATTTAAAGTATTCAGTAATGTATACTGTGTCTATACTACACGTCATATCCTTTACATATACTACCTAAATGTGTGCTATTTCTCACAAGGGACATGAGCGCCTGCAGATTTTTTTTTTAAACCTCCGGATATGGCTGGGGAATCGTGGAACCAATTCCCACAGACACCAAAGTAAGAAGGCATTTCACACTTGCCTTAATCAAATTCCTCCCAATTAGTCCATGAAAGCAAAGCAGATTTCCTGCACCTCACAGAGGTAGCAGTGACATCTGAAAGGACATTTCCAGTTCATGTTAGTGTAATGGGCCAGTCTATGGTGTCAGCTGATGAGGGAGGAGGGGCCAGTCTGTGCTGTCAGCTGATGAGGGAGGCGGGGCCAGGCTATGGTGTCAGCTGCTGAAGGAGGCAGGGCCACATAGGTGCACAATGTGGGCTTCTGTGGCTTCAATGCCTGTTAGGGCTCCTGTCTAATTTCATAGACTTGAGAGTGAAACCTCCTGCTGTTGCCTTTTCATGATATTGGCCCTGAGGGGCCTGAGGAAAGGACGTGCTGTGAGCAGCACCACATTTGGCTAGCAGAAGGGAAAACCCGTCTATCTGCTGCATCTGGGCCCTATCCTAAAAACGCCCTCCGTGTCATTTACCACCATTCTCCGGGGCCGAAAGCAACTTCAGGTTCTTCCTCTACCACCAGTTGTTCTTTTTTTTTAATATTATGTAATTTTTTATTCAAGTGCTTTGATCAGGAGGTCCTAAATTGCCAACATCTCTAACTATACATTAGCATTTTCATGGCTCACCTAGATATTGTAAAAATTATGATTGTGCTTTTAGACTTCTAATGTATATAGATAATCCATCTATGTTCAATTTGCATGTGAGGTAGCTGAGGATTCCAGGAGAGGGATTATAATACCAAGGGACTGACAACTTTGAGTCTAAGTGCAGGAATGGAAGATTGAACAGCACGTGCTGAGCCACCTCTCCCACCCTGAATCAAAACTTCACATACTAAAAACAGAAGCAACATGGCTAACTCTTTTTATGAGGCTATAATTACTTTGATACCCAAACCACACAAAGACATTACTAAGAAAGAGTATTACAGGCCAATTTTACTCATGAACAACATGCAAAAATACTCAATAAAATACTGGCAAACCAAGTCCAAGAACATATCAGAAAAATCATCCACCATGACCAAATCGGCTTCATCCCAGAGATGCAGGGATGCTTCAATATATGAAAGTGTGTCAGTGTAATACATCATATAAACAAACTGGAAAATAAAAACCCACATGATCATCTCATTAGATGCTGAAGAAGTCATTGACAGAATACAACATCCCTTCATGATAAATGTCATGGACAGAGCAGGGATACAAGGTAGATACTTAAATATTGCAAAGGCAACATACATCAAACTAAATGAAGAGATATACAAAGTTGATTCCACTGAAATCAGGAACAAGACAAGGTTGTTCACTCTCTCCATATCTATTCAATATAGTATTTGAGGTTCTAACTAGAGAAATAAGACAACAAAAGAGGATCAAGAGTATAGAAGCCAGAAAAGTCAAACTCTCACTATTTGCTGATAATATGATAGTTTACATATGTGACCCCAAAAATTCTATCAGATTCAAAGCATTGCCCATCAAAAATTCAGCAAAATTCTTCACAGATCTCAAAAGAATGGTATTCAACCTCATATGGAAAAGCAAAAAATCCAGGATAGCCAAAACAATCTGTACAATAAAATAACTTTTGGAGGCATCACAATCCCTGACTTCAAACCACTACAGAGCTATATACTGAAAACAGCCTGGTATTGGCATAAAAAACAGACAGGAGGACCAATGGAACCAAATTGAAGACCTGGATATCAATTTACACACCTACGAACACCTGATTTTTGACAAAGAAGCAAAAAATATCAAATGGCAAAAAGAAAGCATATTTAACAAATGATGCTGGCATAACAGGATATCAACATGTAAAAGAATCAAAATAGAGCCATCTCTATCACCATGCACACAACTCAAGTCCAAATGGATCAAACACCTCAACATAAAGCCAACCACACTGAGGCTCACAGAAGAGAAAGTGGGAAGTATACTTGAACACATTGGCACAGGAGACCACTTCCTAAATATAACCCCAGCAGCACAGACACTGAGAGAAACAATTAATAAATGGGACCTCCTGAAACTGAGAAGCTTCTACCACCAGTCTTAATGCTACCTCTGGACATCAGTCCCCAAGATGTTCACTCCTGGTACAAGGCCTCTGCCTGGCTTCCTGCATTAGTAGATCAGAGGTTTGGTAGGGCCAGGTTAGACTGATCACAGTATTTTTCTGCTATCTTATAGAAACCAAATTACATTCCAACACAGTGGTGATGCTCTGACCACCTGCCAGGCCCTCACTCCTGCCTCAGGGACAGGGATAGCCCTGCGGTCCTTGTCTCCTTGTGGCATTTTCTCAGTCCTTCCTCTGCTAAGTTGTTAGCTTCCCTGATGCTTAGGCTGTTGTCTTTTCAGAAGCCTACGATAGCATCCTATAGACCGTAGGCCTCCTGCTTCACTGGAAAAGGCTGAGAAGACCCGTGTCTCCTTCATTAGACCACAGGTCCCCTGAGAAAAGGGACTCTGTACCCTGTGGGCCAGCAGAGTGTGGTGTGCAGACATGGTCAAGAGGTAATGCTTGCTTATTCTAGAAAGAGCTCATATGTCATACACTTCCGCATTATTCCAAAGCTTTGTCCTGGACTCACGGGGGTCAGGGATAGAACCCCCAAACAGGCTTTGTCTGGCTCTGGGGAAGGTATGACTGCCTAAGAGGCTATGAGCTCTTCCCCAACATTCCAAATACCAGTGTTTCCTTTTACAAGACCGAGCATGTTTCATCTCACAAAAATGTAAGCTGATTTCTCCACAGCCTCTAATCTCGTTCTGGATCTCTTGACAGTGTGTGAAAAGGACTGAACTAATTTAGTCGAGCATTTTAACCCAAATTGATGGCGTAATTACCGCACTTGGAATCCAATCTGTGTTCCACACAAGCCTGGCAGTGCTGTGGGAATTCACAGGAGGCTGGAGCTCCAATACAGATGAGCAAGGGAACTTCCCTGCCAGCGTTGTTTTGACAAGTCTAAAGTCTTCAACTTGTTAAGGAAGTCGTCTGTCCGGTCTACTGTGGTACTGCTGGCATGCAGTGGAGATTCAACCCCATTTGATAAGTAAATACATGTTTAAATGGTATATATCTTGCTGGGGGTACACTACTTCAAACATATAAGGAAGAAAGTCAGTGATCATTTTCCAATCAGCTACTTAGATTCAGTGTTTACACTAACCGCTTATGCCCAGATGCAACTATTAAACAGGCCCCATTTAAATTCAAGGTACAACAACAGTTTTTTGGGATTGTGCTATTTAACGTCCTTGAACACACTCACTGGCAGGGCAGTCTCACAAAGCTGGCAGGTAACCCGGTATGTGACAGTTCTGTGTGTGTCTCACCATTTCCTGACATCACTGTTTCCAGGGCAACAGAGCAGAGACTACGAGAACAGCTCAGGACACTCATGGACTTTCTTCAGGAACAACTTCACAGGTGTCTGTACCATAGATGGCTTCCACGAAGCCCAACACTCCTGACAGGTCTTGGGGAAGGCATTTTGGGCGATTGCACTTCTCTCTTCCGACTGCAAATCTTCTTGTCATAGACCCAAGCATTAGAGACTAAAGGGACATTTCTCTGAGAGTAGAAGGCCAGCTCTCCCCTCCCTAATTCTGTGAGTATGTAAGAGCCTTTTCCTCCCAGCTCCCCCCAGCTTTTCATCCTTTGTTCGCTGGCCCCCTGTCTGCTTCATTTAGATGGTGGCAGAACTCAAAAGGCTCCGAGTGCTGTGCTCGAGCCTGGATTCTCAAAAAAAAAAAAAAAAAAAAAATCAAAGCCTTTCTTTTCCTCTTGACCACAAATAATTCGTGCTGCTTTAGCGGACTGGTCGTCGGCCGAACCCCGCATAGCCTCTTATCAAACGCGTTTAAGTACATGGAAGACTGATTGTGCATTTAGATAGCAAGTAATGAACGCTGCTTCACCCGGCACTGAAACGAGGGCTGTTCTCTAAGGGAGCTGACTTGAAAGAGCCTGGACTTATTCCAGCATGGTGCTCCACAGAACGTGTGCTGCAGCGGCGCCGCTGAGTTAATCGCGCAGCCAGGGCACAAGTCCAGGCTCCACTCCTGTGTCTGCCTCACCGCCATCGACTGCTTTGTGCCCTTCCCATCACTAACAGTGGGAGGGAGGACATGAGCAAAGTCAGGCTGAGCGCTATAAGCTGAGTGTCTCCGGAGACCCCTGAGCACACAGCCTGGTGAGAGGAAAGGCAGTCCTGCTGGGAGGAGCCTGATAAACACCCACGGTTTTGGTTTAGTTTTCTTTCTTATAAGACCATGAAGAACTGTACCCCAGAGGAGAAGTAAGATTTCCAGCACAGTGACAGAGTGACAGGGACCTAGGGATAGAAAGCAACGGAAGCCTCGGGTTTACTTTTAAGAAAGCAATAGGAAGACATTATTCTCACATAGTTTGCGGGGGAAATTAGCATGAGGGATATAAAGAGAAGGTCAGCTAAGGCATTCTTATTCTAACCTGGAGAATGATTGCATGACTAAATGGCAGCTGGAATGTGACATTCTAAGCCACAACCAGACAGCTCCTCCATCAGATTCAAAAAACAAATTAGCACCGCAGGCCTGGGCAATGCAGACCAGAGCCCCAGCTCCACACAAGAGCATGCTGGGACAGAATGCTAAAGTCACACATCCCAAAGACCAACTTTAACAAAAGGTGACGAGGCATCAAGCCAGGACCCACAAAACACAGAGACTCAAGAGATCTGAGGTCCAGGCTTTCCAGGGCCCCTTTTCCTTAGTGGTCTTCAACTTCTGAAAGTAGAGGATAAAAACCCGAATAAGACTAGTGGAACTCTTGCTATCGCCTGGGGGGCACGTTTACGTTTGCTGTCAGTATAACAAACAGCCACAGACTTGAGCCCCCAAAAACAACACAAATCCAGCACCTTGCTGTTCTCCACGCTGAAGAGAAGGTATGGGCTCTAAGGGAGCGGAGTCTCCAGTAGATAATCTGTTCCACATTTGCCCAGCTTCAAGAAGCCAGCATCCCTGACTTCTGGCCTCCACCCAGCTTCAAAATCAACACTGAGAAGACTGAACCTTTTTTAGGTGGTGTCATTTTGACAGTGCGTGGCTACACTGCGCTCACAGGGACAATCTAGGACTATCTCTGTGTCTTGGGAGAAGTTGACTTAACCATTTAATCTCATTTTCAAGCTCAATTTTCCCTGCCATTAACTCCGAATATTAAAAGGTTCAGAGGATTGGGATGTGGACATCTTTGAGAACCCCTATTCTGCCTAAATCTATAAAGAGAAGGCCCCGATGAACAGCCATGGTTTTGATGAGGTCATAAAGAACTACAGCCCAGAGAAGGGGGATCCGAACGGAAGAGTCTCAGCACAAAGACCGCATCCCAGGTCCCTTAGAGTATTGAGTTAATTTAATGCAAATTGCTACACAAATAAGAGTCAACTGAAAGACCAGAAAAATCTCAAAACTGAAATCGGATTAGTATAATTCTACATAGAGCACCCAGAGAGAGCCGAGTCCCTTCTCTCTGTAGATACATAAACACGTGCACACATACGTACATACTCAATTTATTATACTCAAATTATTATAGAAATCAAGCTTCCAAGAACAGCTCAGAGGCACAAAGTTAAGAGTACAGAAAAGTAGAGCCGTCAACACACACACACACACACACACGCACACACACACACACATATACGCGCACACACACACACACACACAGTCAGTGAAAGCTGGGATAGGAACAGGAACACGGCACTTTCCAATCAGCTTTGCTATGTTCATGCAGCCAATGATAAAAGTGAAACTCTGGAAGTACCAGCAGCGAACGTGGGGCCACGCCGTTTGAGAGTCACCAAATTCCAATTTAAAACTTAGGAAGCATTCATTAGATTGGAGGAATATAAAAGTCACGAACAATACGGCTCATCAGAGAAATTCATGCAGACCAAAGCATGGGAGGGGGCCGACAGGCTGGGCAGTGAGGGCAGTGTGTAAGGAAGCTGGGGAGTGGAGAAAAATCGCACATGTGCAAGTGAGTGCCTTAAGCGGAGGATGAGGCACGATGATCATAAGGCACGGAAGATTCAACCTTAAATCAAGATAAATGGACGGAAACCATTCCCAGGCACGTGATGCCAGAACGCTGAGGGCTGGTCAGGTTTGCAGCTCGTGACTGTGCTACCAGGACACAGCGTTTACAATGGAAGAAGCAGTCAAAACCAGGAACAGCATGTTGAGTCTCTGTCTTGAACTAGTCATAAAACAACAAAATCCTGAAAACTAAAGAAAATAAACCAAACAACCAGAAAAGGAGACAAGGCTGGGGAGATGACTCAGAGGGCAAAGGCACTTGCAGCAAAAGCCTGGAAACCTGAGTTCCAACTCTGGAGCCGACATAAAGGTGGAAAAAGAAAAAAACGGCTCCAATAAGTCATCCTCTGATCTCTACGTGTGCTGTGACACACTACACTCATGCTATGCATACTACACAAATGCTATGACATACTACACATGTGCTATGACCCACACCTCCTTATCTCTCTCACACATAATGATAGTAACAGTAACACATAAAAATACAACAGATTTCAGAAAGATTGCTACTGAGGGTTAAGACTAAACAGCACAAAATAAAGGCGTTCAAAGAGAAGGAAAATCCATCTGCCATGGGAGAGGTAAGACAATGAAAATGAACCCAACAACAAGTGGCAACTGTGGGCCACTAGGGTGTCATCTTGAGTGGACTGGTCATGTTGCCTCGAGGGCTTCCATGCAGATAAGATCACAGTGAATGAATACCTGTGCTCAGAGAGAAGGGAAAGATAGAAGGAAGTAGAGAATTCTTGCACTGTCTGGGAGAGTACAAAAAATAAATCCACACGAAGACGGACAAGGACCAGCACGGTAATCTGCAGCATCAGCACGCAAATGGCAGCAGCAGAACACCTGAAGGAACAATGATAAAGCGTTCGGGCCAAAGAAGGGAAGCTAGATCAGGCAGGACAAACGAAAGGCGCACACTCCACTCCACATGCAAAACAAACAAACAAACCGAAAACCTAGCAGTAATAAGTGATTGCAGAGGTGGCTCAGCAGTTGAGAGCACTTGCTGCTCTTTTAGGGGACCCGAGCTCAGCTCCCAGCACCTCTTAGGCAGATGGCACGCATCAATAGTGCCAGAGGATCTGATGCCCTCTTCTGGCCTGGTGAGGGCACCTCGCAAATATAAATCATGTTTTAATCTTAAACAATATCATTAATAAGTTTTAAAATAGTCAAATTAAGATATCTTCATAGACATGCAAAGATTGTCAGACTGAAATTTGTTTTAAAAACCCAATGTTTTTTAATTAAAAAAAATAACATCAAAAACATACAGATACCAGAAAACAAGGTGAAAGGCATAGATAGGCAGGTAGGTAGATAGATAGATAGATAAATGGATAGATGAGAGAGAGAGAAAGAGAGAGAGAGAGAGAGAGAGAGAGAGAGAGAGAAAACTGACACAGGGTAATGGAGAGAAAGTCAGTGTATCTGCACCAATATCAGACACTATGTAGAATCGAAAGGCATTTCCATGTTTAACACACACTATGTATCGGAAATGGCAACAGCTCAGTTTGTTAGGACAATAAAGTTCTAGATCTACATAAAGTAAAGAAATCATACACCCTCAGTGTGACACACAAAGGAAAGCAAAGGGCAGTGTAAACCAGTCCACTAAACCAGCTCTGACTCAGATGGTTTCACCGGCGAAGTCACCAAGGAGTGTGGAGGAACCACACTCCTTCCAACAAGAACAAAGACTTTGTAAAGATGACACCTGCTTGCACCCTCTCCATAGAAAGTGACATGCGGTCTTAGGGTTTGTGGTGCTGTGAGGAGACACCGTAACCGTGACAACTACTCTAAAGGAAAACACGTACTTGTGGTGGCTTGCTTACAGTTGAGAGGTTTGGCTATCCCTCATCATGGTACAAGCAGACACGGTGTTGGAGGGGTAGCTGAGAATTCTACAGCTTGGGCAGGCAACAGGAAGTGGTCCGTCTTACTGGACAAGGCTTCTGCATATATGAGACCTCAAAGCCCACCTCCACAGTGCCACACTTCCTCCAACAAGACCACACCTATTCCAGCCAGGCCACACCTCTTGATAGTGCCACTCCCTTTGGGGGCCATTTTCTTTCAAACCACCACACATGCTTTTCTAACTATTGAAAATAAATCCTTAATGTGGACACACTGAATGCAGCTCAAATATAAAGATATAAATATAGATATATTATTTTATCTACTTCCATATATTATATGCATACTACTATAATATACATTATATATTAAGCTAGGAAAGAGACCCATTCTAGGAGTTCCGTGTCAATTTAGCAAGAGCTGAATCAGTATCGTTTCATTGACATGGGAGAGAAACCCTGACCATCTCAGCTGAAGCAGAAAATGTAGAAATTGAAGGATACAGTTCAACTCCAACTCATGCTATCTGTTATCGGAATAAGAACAAATAGCTTGTTATCTTGTAAAAATATTCACCAGCAGGCCAATCCAATCTCAATGTCATGGTAGAAAGCTCGCTTTCCCTTTGAAAGTTGCGCTTCAGATTTTCAGCTTTAACACGGGACAACATACCCTCACAGCTGCTGTGATCTTCACTTTCAGAACAATCTTCAGTGTTGACACACTCAGCAATTTATTTAAAAATAAGCCTCAGATGACTTTGCTCAATCACGAGATAATGTGAGATTCTGAGCACATTTTTGGGATAGGCCAAGGTAAGCCATGATGTCCTGAGGGTTAGGTTATTATGCAGCCTAGACTTAAGATATGTTTAACTTACAGCAAGCCCATTAGAACATAACCCCATAAAAAGTTGGGAAGCATGCACATTTTTGTCTGACATTTGTCATCTCAGTCTCTAGGGTCAGCCTGCCTCCTGCCACTAACCCTGCTAGCAGACACCCATGCCGTAAGTTTCAAGATTCCCCGCTCCTGACGGAAGATGCTTTTCCTGAAGAAGCTGCCTTTAAATGCACTCAGCTAGACTGCTCAGAGTTGTCTATGCACCAGAAATAAGCAATCTGGAAAAAAAACAGAGAAAAGGTATCCGATTTAAAATAGCATTGAAAAGAGTAATATCGGGCTGGAGAGATGGCTCAGAGGTTGGGAGCATTGCTTGCTCTTCCGGGGGTCCTGGGTTCAGTTCCCGGCGACCACATGGTGGCTCGCAACCATCTGTGGTGGGGTCTGGTGCCCTCTTCTGGCCTGCGGGTGTACATGCAGACAGAATATTGTATTCATAATAAATAAATAAATATTAAAAAAAAAGAACTTTTAACTTTAAAAAAAAAGAGTGATATCACTGAGAATCAATTGACTCGAGGGAGTGAAGTGGTTGAATACTGAAGGCCACGAACACCAATGGAAGAAAGGACAGAAGTCACATGAAATGAAAACACAGCCTGCTTTTCTGGGCAGCATGACTTAAGACTGTGATGGTGCCTTTAGTGCCTGTGGTGATCTATAGTGAAACCTCAAGACAAGCCAGTAAGACATCATCTAGACTAAATAATGGAGGTGAGAAGACACACTGGAGCTCTTGACAGCACTGTTCCAAAGCCTGGATGCCTGAACTGATAAAAAGAAGTCAGTGCCAGGTAGTGGCTCATGCCTTTAATCCCAGATTAAATCTCAGGAGGCAGAGGCAAGCAGATCTTTGTGTGTTTGAGGTCAGCTTGGTCTGCAGAGTGAGTTCTAGAACAGCCAGAGTTACAGAAAAAGACCCAATCTCAAGAGAGAAAAAAAAAGAGCAAGCATGCTGAGCATCCACCATTGTCTGTGTTCTGACTATTGGTGCCATGTAACCAGTTGCTGGAAGCCCCTGCTGCCAGGACTTCCCTGCCATGATGGACTGGCCTTTCAAACTGTAAGCCAAAATACACCCCCAATCCCTTAAGTTGCTTATGTTTGGGCATTTTTTTCCCCAGAAGAGAAAAAGTAACCGGGGCACTATTCAAATACCTCTCCAGATACAGCGTAACCTGTCATGATGTCACAGGAGTTTTGTTTTCTGTTTTCCCAGAAGTGAAAAGGCCAATCCTCACATTGATGTAGAATTGCAGGGATGGCAGACAGAGAGAAGAGAAAAGCTGACTTCACAATTCACTCCAAAGAACCACAGTAATCAAAGCACTGTGGCATTGCCCCGAGGCCAGACTACAGCCCAGCAAACCAAACCAAGCAAGACCTCCTAGCACACGTCACAGTCACATGATCTTTGAGACTGGCATCGAGTCTGTGAATGGGGAAAAAAAGAGCTCAACAAAATTCTGCCAGGTCAACTGAGTTTCTACACATGAAAGAATATTTGCTCAGCATTGAGGAGGCAGAGGCATAGCTCACTATAAACTCAAGGTCATCCAGATATGCAGTGAGTTCCGGGCCAGTGCTTCACACTGAAACCCTGTCTCAAATAAAAGAAATCAAGGAATTGGGTAGATGACCTTGTCTGAAAAGATAAAACAGAGGGTGATTTAGGAAGATGCTCAGGGTCTACCTCTCATGCACACAGGCACACACATCAGCATGAACACACACATAGACTACACACAAAAGCAAACAATGTACTGTACTTGGAGCTCCACATCACACACACATAAACAATAGTTCAATGTGGATTGGTGATCTAAATATGAGTTAAAACCACAGAACTATTAGTAGCATATTTACTACTATTCCTGAAGTATGTTACAATAATCTCTAAATGTAACACAAAATGCACAATCAACAAATGGGCAAAAGGACTTGGTGAACATGAAGAACATTGGTCCATGAAGGGATACTGTCATGAGAATGAAGAGAATTGTTCAGGACAATATCTGGGCGTATAGACAGAAGACTGTAGTCACATGTCTGGTAAGAATTGACAAAAAACAACCAAAACATGTCAGTGAAAACAAAACAAATTGGGTGTCCCCCTCATACCTTTAATCCCTCAAGAGGCAGGAGGATAGCTGTAAGTTCACACACACAAAAAAAAAAATTAAGCAAACCAAGAGTAAAGATTAGAAAGAGCAGGTAGGCAAAACTCAACTGGCTGCACCCAGCATGGGGAGAATAGAAATCACCAGTTAAATCTCTCATCTGTGAGAACAGCTTCCACAAGAGTAAAAAGTCAGTGTCTGCAGGGAAGTGGGGAAAGTTGAGCTTCTGGGGCATCATAGATGAGAGTAAACAGGCAATTGTCAAAGGCTCAACATAGAATCATACATGACGTAGCTGTTCTACTCCGAGTAACCCAAAAGTTATTGAAAGCAGGAACTCAAAAAGACTGGCTGAAGTCCTTCTGTGGGGTGAGTACTCACAAGATGATGCTAGGGAGAGCTTAGAGGAAGTGAGACAGGAAAGACAAGGTTCTGGTGGAAGACCCAGCCCACGTGGAGCATATACAAAGCAGAACAGGAGTGAGTGGGGCTTACTAGGACTCAGGGAAAGCTCCAGGAAGAGAGATACCTGGGCCTTCCTTCCCTGAGAGAGAACCTGAAGAGGTGTCCAAGTTGGCAAAATCCAATTTCTACCCCGAGTGTAAGAGCTCAGGGCCACAACACTGCTGTGGCACCAAGAGCTCCACCCAGACCCAGGAAGCTATGTCAAGATAAACTGTCCACTAGACAGAGATGGGGCTCTGACCATGGCTGTGGGGGATTCCCTTGATGAACTGAGGTCTGAAGATCTGCTCACTGTGAACGGCGCCATTCCCTAGGCTGGAGATCCAGGGTGATTAGGGAACAGGGAATATGAATGAAGCAATGGCATGCATACATGTATTGGTTGCTGCGGACTAGGGACCTAGTGTGAGCACCCTGTCGTGCGTGATGCACAGACTCAGAACTGTGAATTGAATAAGTTTCTCCCTGATGTTTCCTGGCCAGAGTGTTTTATCACAGCCATAGGGAAAGAAACGAGGATCATCCCACATTCCAAAGAATTAATTCTAGTGCTTTCCTGCAGAAGGACAGGATGTGTTCATTATATTGTCACGATGAGGGCTGGGTTCAATTAAAACCTTCACCTTCCGGAGTCTGAGTCTCTCCTTCCCCGAGGAAGCTGGACCTAGGACGCTGCTATGAGGAAAAGAGCACTGGCTGTGTCTCCCTCACAAGCGGACCGTAGAGTCGCATGTGTTGTCTGCATTTGTAAAACAGAGCCATTCACAAGCCCGCACCTGCCAGGCTGCTAAGGGTGAAATTCGAGGCAGGTGGAGAGCACACAGTGGTCAGGGAGGGAGGTTGGAAGGTCGTGGCGAGTGGGCGCAGTCACATGCTCACTCTCCTTCTTCCTCCCTCACACCATCCCCCGCAAAGGTCTGCCTTTGCTCAGAAAGTCTACCACAGAGTAGAGGAGGCCGGAGGGGACTCAGGAGGCCTTGTCCATTCATAACAAAAGTCCTGGCTCTGGGGGGGATGAGAAGCGAGTTGGCCGCAATCTCAGAGCCACAGTGCAGCTCGGCTTCAGCCCCACCCACTAGGCTTGCTGCCTGGCTCCCCTCCTCCTCGTCCGTGCACCATCCCACCCTTCTCCACGCCTGCTCCATTTGGGGTCCATTGTGGGAGCACAGCTGGGAACACGGTGGCCCTCGAAAGACATCTGGCAGAATGGTCCTCCTACCAGAGCCCTCAGCTGGATTTCAGAACCACTCCCCCTCTTTGAACTTCTTCTAGTGTCTCCAAGAAAACATGACTGGACAGCAATCACGTGCGTGTGAGGGTTAAGCGCATGAGTACGCTTGAGTGGATGCCCAAATCAAACGCCGGTGTCATGTGTGCCGGTCCTCTCGAAGGAAACGGAGATGGAATGTTGGCTCCCGGCTAGCGATGAGGACACCGCAACACAGCCAAAACTGATTCTACACCCTCAGCCAAAAGATGATTTACTCGAGCAAACAGGTTCCTTCGACTTCATAGAATACAGTCGGACAGCAATGAACTCTTTCTACATGAATCAACTAATAAGCTATACAACTATACAAGTAAAGATACTTGTATAGAAAGGCAGCTTCCAAAGCTTATTTATACAAAGCTTTTCAAAAAACCATACTTTTGTAAAAGACGGTTTAGATGTGTGGGTTTTTTTTTTCTTTTCTTTTTCAACAAAAGTGTCTTCGTGAATTATGGGAAGAGCAGGAAGTCAAGGAGGACCGGCGGGTTGATGTTTCTCTAGTGTCTAGTAAACACAGCAATAAACATGGACCTTTATGTCCAGGTGGAACCCACCACTGTCAACAAGACCCTCACTGCAAAGATCCTGTCCTGCCCTGTGCACGGGAGCTAAGACACTCTTAGATTCCTAAACAACAGGGGACCAGTGTGATTCACCCATCTCCTGCTCCAAAGGCCTAGTGAGCAAGGACCCACAGCCCTGGCCAGGTCTCACCTGATACCGAGACTTTGGGGATTCTGCATTTGCTCCTGGAACTGACTCCCTGTGTCCCAGGACCTGCCCTACACAGACAGTGACAGGGTAGATTCCTTTTACTTCTTTCTCTTAAGTGCATATTAACTGTCCTCGCAGCTGTCAGTGGGCAGCTACCTTGTCAAAGAGCCTCTTCATGACAGGTGCTGTGCTAAGGGTGGGGGTGACAAAACAGGACACCCCTATTTTGAAAATATTAAAACAGAGGCCTGGGGAAATCAAATAACTTCACTAGATCGGATCATAGCTGGTGCAGGGAGACAGAGCCCACGCTTTACTCCGACGGCCGTACCAGCGCACCTGTCTTCAAGAGCCTCTCAGCTAGGCTCCTCCTTAAGCTTTGTCAAGACCTTCCTTCAGAAAGACAGGCAGCCAGGGGCCACAGAAGATGTAGGTTTACATGCACACTGTAAAGGCTGGGGCTGCAGTGGCTCCAGTCCACCGGACCAGCGCCTCCATCCTAAGAAGACACGGTTTTCTTCTGACAGCTCTCAAAAGGGGAGTTGAGTGTTCAGTGCTAAGCACTGAAGGCACAGACATTCGCTGCGTGCAGAAGGAAACCCTGTGGTGTAAGGGTAGCCAGGAGCACCAGGCCTTGCGTTTCTACTGTTCAGGTCTCAGCAACATCAGCAGGCGCTGGTCTGAATCAGTTCTGCCTACCAGCTCAGGTTTCTGATCTCCAGCCAAACAGGGTTTGGCCTTTGGTTTCTGTTTTTCCCGGTTTCAATGACAGGGCCGGACACTCCAAAGCATTCCATGAATCTGAGAGAGCAGAGACGCCTCTTGGAGCTCTATGTGGATACTCGGGCCTGCTTCCAGATGCTTCTCCTAGCTACCACGTCCTCTGCTCTGTCCACTCCTCGGGCTAGAGAAAGGTGGGAAGTGAAACACACAGCAGGGGTCGTCCACACCACGGCCACACCTCTATTGGTGACACAGCACAGTACAGTCCTCGCTCACTATGAACTGACTTGCTCACTCCTCTTGGCTGAGAGGCAGCTACTTACCATCCTGGTCTGCCCAATTGACACCTCATCTACCTCTCCTGAATATGTAGTGTGCCCACATAGGGTACCTCAACTATCTAACCCTCTTCAACCTCAAGGGGTTCCTCTAATGGCTCCTGCCCTATGAGGTAACCCTGTTTAACTGATAACTATGTATCCCAACGGAAGGCCTGTTCCCCACATCCATCAGGGAACAAGACTCCCGGAACCCAGGCCTCACTATTCTGCAACCCTGGAGCTCCAGTCTGTGCCCTTAGCTGCAAAAGGCTCACACTGCTTCTGCCAGACCACCACAAGCACAGCCAGGTTGGGGGACCAGAGCTGCCAGTTAGCGAGGCACCGAGTCACACTGCATGGATCATAGAAAGTGTTCTAGAAATAATCTACTGAGGGTCTTGCCAATATTCTAAATTATTGGAAACCTTTTCACATCAGTGGCCCCAAAATGAGCCCCATGTGTGTATGTGTTTGTGGAGGAAGATATGGATATGCGTAGACTCTTTGCTCTTCCTGGATTCCTGGCATGCACAGCTCCCGTAGACACACTGTTCTGCTCCGCAGCATATGGCAGTCCGATTTGTGCACAGTAATCCAATCACCTTCCACCTGTCCCGGTCTGGAGAACCATTCCTCTATCTCATCGGGGAGCTCTGTCCACCGAAGCTCTTGAACCAGAGTTCCAAGGTCAAAGATATTATTCGAATGTGACATTCTGGCCGCAGCTGCTGGAAAGCATGGGCTGACTGCAGAGACAGAGACTAGATGCCATGATGTACCCACTCTTGAGAAGGCGACGGAGGAGACAGGCCAGGCTCTGTGTGTCCAAAGTGCAGGACAGACCGGAGACAGCACGTACATATGTATAAAGAAATAACATAGATAGAGAGCAGAAGGCACGCGCGGTGAGAGTCCTTGAAGCCTCAGAGCTCACTATGTGACCATGCCTGGGTTCGCTATATGACTATAAGTGCCACTTGACCGATGTAAATCCAGCCCCTAGCTTGTAAGGCAAGGAAGCAAACACAAACAGGCTCAAGCATGGACCCTTTAGAACTCAGGGCATAACCCACCTCTAACTAGTGCATCGAAGGTCCATTACAAAGAGCTAGAGGGGCTCCTACATGGAGTCAAGGAGCTCCTTGGGATAGACAGGCTCTGATCTCACTAGCTGTAGCTGGTGTGTACCTACGGCAAAAAGTAGCCACTCTTACAGGCAAGGTGACCCTGAGCACAAGAGGCTCAAGTGGGACTCCAGATGCAGGAGCTAGCTTGATTGTGAAGGGACCAGGTCATTAAAGGATGCTGTCTGTCAAATAGCCCAGTGTCAGCACTAAACCCTTCCCAGCTGCCCATGCCACAGTTAACAGTGGACACTGGGGGAATGGTACAAGCAGAAGAAATTTGTTCCCTTTGTTGAAAACAATTGTCACACTTCCTAATGCCCTTATTTCATGAATGTGGACTTATAAACACAGGCTTTTAACGGGGCCTTGGGGCAGGGTCCTACGGCACAGATGTACCCACTCCTTGAGCCCAGCAGCACCTTGCCTACCTCCAATGCCAGGTCAGGATTCTACTGATGCTCAGCAGATTTTTTCGTTTGCTATTTTTTCATTAACTGTGGGAATGAACCAAGCCAAGGCCTGGCTCTTTCTGTAATGTAAAACAAACACCAACTAGGAAAACACAAGACACCTCCTCCAATGGAAATTAGTGCTCCTTCAAGAAAATCCGACGATCAAAAGTAGATTTTTAGCCAGAGTTTGAACGGCTTTCTCTCACTATTTCTACAGAAAATATCTGATGAAAAAGAATGTTCTGGCTACTAATAGCTTTATTTATACATTTGACACACATGTATGTGCATGTATAAGGAATGTATAATGTATGTATAGGTGCATGTATAAGTTTATGTCTAATATATACATTATAATATATGTGTGTATATATATTTATATATTAACGCAGTAAAATTCCAGTTCATTCTGATGTCCTATCATTCATAGATTTGGAGCTAGCACCACACGCTTTCAATCAACTTTCTGGGAGACTGCAGCCGTCTCTTTCAATGCCAAGATTCTCCTCTACTGTTACTGAAATTTCCAGCCAGAAATTCATCAAGAAAAATTGTCCTCCTTGGAGAGCCCAGCACGTTGGAATGCGCTCCGAGAGTTTGTGGAATTGACCACCACAACAGCGCACGGTGTCTACATGCGCAGAGTCAAGTTCCCTCTGCAAGCACACTGTGACCGTGGAGTTCCCGCCCCTTTCAAAGGCCTGGGGAGAAGCGACAACCATGATATGGAACGATGCTTTGAAGAACTGCATGAGTTTAGAGGAAGTATTAGAGTGGGCCCAGACCCACTATGACTGTTGTCCTTCTAAAGAGAGAAGATCAGGTCACAGACGAAAAGCCCCATGAAGACACAGGGAGGAAGTGGCTACCCACAAGCAGAAAAGAGAACCTCAGAAGGAGCCAGTCCTACCAAGGGTGGATCTTGACCCCTGACTTCTGGTCTCCAAAGCTGTGAAAAAAACAGCTAAGGTTTAAGTTCTAGAATGTGTCATTGTTGGCTTTGGTAGCCTGAGTAGATGTGGGTAGGAGATTTCAGCCACTCCACCCATGACTACAGCTGCCATAGATCGATAGCGCTAGCAGCTGACACATGCCAGCAGGTGTCTCTACTCCCAGACTCCTTCAGACCGAAGCCGAACATGAGCAGAGATGGGCCCTGCGGTCTGGAAGCTGGGGTGTGTGTGAGCCCAGAGTATCATCAACACCGTCACACTGGGCATCTTTTTCTCCAGGCTAGACCCAAGCTGCCCTTCTCCTCTGTTCCTCGGAGTGTCTTCTGTTAAGAATGGGATGACTTTTCGTGTGCCTAGTCTATGTTGGAAGGGTAAGCACCACGCAGGTTCCACAGCGACACAGTTTTGAAATGCCTGATACATCCGGAATGCACAGTCTTCTTTTCACCAGAGTAAAACCCCAGCAATTCTGTGCCCTTACAGGACAAGAAGAAAATCCTCTCTTAGAGCTGTTGAGAACTGCTGGAGGTGGCACTATCTCTGACCTCAAATTCTACTCCAGAACTATACTGATAAAACCAGCATGGTATTCGCATAAAAAGACACACTGATCAATGGAATTGAACTGAAGGCCCAGGCATAGTTCCACACACCTATAGACACCCCCTTTTTGATGAAGAAGGCAGAAATACTGAAAAAAAAAAAAACAACAGCAACAACATTTTCAACAAATAGTTCTGGTCAAACTAGATGAAACTGGATGCTTGCACATAGAATAATCCAAATAGATGCAATCTTATCACTAAACTCAACTCCAAATGGATCAAAGACCTCAACATAAGGCCAGGCACACTGAATCCGACAGAAGAGAAAGTAGAGAACAGCCTTGAACTCATTGGCCCATGAAAAGACTTCCTGAACACAATACCAATAGCACGAGCACTAAGATCAACAATTCATGGGTCCGTGAAATGGAAAAGCTTCTGCATAGCAAATGACACCATCATTCAGACAAAGGAGCAGGCTACAGAATGGGAAAAACAACCAAATTTAAGAATGGTGTACAGATCTAAACAGAGAATTCTCAAAAGAAGAAACACAAATTACCTGAGAAGCACTTAAAGAAATGTTCAACATCTTTAGTCATTAGGAAAAATCCTATCGAAACTAGTGTGAGATTCATCTTACACTGGTCAGAATGACCAAGATCAATAAAAACAAATGGCAAGTCATGCTGGCAAGGATTTGAAGTAAAGGGAATCCTTATCCACTGCTGGTGTACACCCAAAGGAGCCTCCATCTTATTACAAAGACCCTTGCTCAATCATGTTTATTGTGCCTCTATTAATAATAGCCCAAATTCAGAAGCAAATAAGATGTCCATCAATAGATGAATGAATAAAGACAACGTGGTGGTGTAGGAGGTCCTTCTGTCTTTGTGTTGCTCTCACTGGTAAATGAATAAAGTAACTGCCTTGGCCTAGTTGATAGGGAAGAACTTAGGTAGACGGGGAATACAGAACTGAATGCTGGGAGGAAGAAAGGTGGAGTAGGGGAGAGAGCTGCCATGAAGCCGCCAGAGTCAGACATGCTGAATCTTTCCTGGTAAGCCACTGCCCCATGGCAATATATATATTAATAGAAATGGGTTAAATTAATAAGAGTTGTCCATTAAAAATTTAGAGCTAATGGGCCAAGCAGTGTTTTAATTAATACAATTTCTATGCGGTTATTTCAGGGCTAAGCTAGCCAGGCGGCTGGGACAAACAAGCAGGCCCTCTTCTCTTACAAATGTGGTGTAGTACACAAGGGAATATCACTCAGCTGTTAAAAATGAAATAAAGACGTTCATAGGAAAATGGATGTATCTAGAAAGAAATCATTCCGAGTGAGGAAACCCAGACCCAGAAAGACAAATATGGCATGTGTTCTCTTACATGTGGTTGTTAGCTGTTGAGCCATTAATAAGGAAACTTCAATCCATATGAGCACAGAGACTAGGTATAGAGTAAGGAACTTGAGGGGAGGCATGTATTATTGTTCTTTAGATTCCTGCTTGTTTTCTACCGAGAGAAAGAAAGGACATGGGTCTTGGGGAGGGAAGGAACTGGGAGGAATGGAGGAAGGGGGACCATGAGCAGAATACATTGTATGAAAAGTCAGCTTTCTATATTCTTTTTCATAATATCATCTTTTATTTATTGGTTGCTTGTTCTCCATCCCAGCCACAGCTTCCCTCCCTCCTCTCCTTTTAGTTCTCCTCCAACCCCCCTTCCCCTCCCAATCCTCTTCTCTTGCACTTCTGCTTAGGAAAAGGCAGGTTTCCCATGAGTATCAGCAAAGCATGACTCATCAGGCAGCAGTAAGACTAAGCTCCTCTGCATGCATCATGGCTGGACAAGGCAACCAAGTATAAGGAGTAGAGTTCCAAAGTCAGCCCCTCTCCCCACTGGGAGTCCCATGAGAGGACCAAACCACACAACTACAACATAAATGCAGAAAGCCTAGTTCAGCCCCAAGCAGGCTCCCCAGGCTGTCTGTGAGCCCCCTTGAGCCCAGGCTAGTTGACTCTGTGAATTTCTTGTGGTGTTTTTGACCCCTCTGGCTCCCACAATCCCCTCTCCTCATCTTGGGCAGAATGCCCCAAAATCTATTTTCTTACATTGAAAACCTGTTTTCAATATAAGGAAAAAAGGTCAGTGAACCCTTGGCAAAGGGTGCAGCACACAGTGGGTGAAAGGGGTACAGCAGGCACTGCTACAGAGTGAAGGGATCCTGCCACTCTCCAGGAAGATGCCAAGTGGACACTATCAGAATCCCCTAAATGTTACCAGCTTGGCCTCCTGCCTTGGGCCACTGGCACCTGGTAGAATCTTGAAGACTCTGGACCAATGAGAAGAAGCTAGGTCAATGAGAAACAGTAGGACTACCAATCCCTTCCTATCCTTCTTTCCTTAATGGCCACAGGTGAAGGATTTTGCTCAGTGTGCATTCCCATCACATCTGCCGAACCACCAGGTCATGGGCTAACACCTCCCAGACTATCATGAAAAGAAGCAGGTTTGTTTCATTAGTTGGTTGTCTCTAACACTTGTTTCAGCGAAAGGAAAGGAACCGTGGCTAGCCTCAGATTCACTATGTAGCTAAGGATGACTTTGAACTCCAGATTCTCTTCCCCCCTCCAAAGTGGGGGACCTCCTGGAACAGACAGTCTGATTTTGACCTCAGAATCTGACCCTGCATAACCCCTTTCCAGCTTTCCACATGAAATGACAATAGTCCGCAGTCCACAGGGTCTCCCTGAGCCAAGGCAAAGACAGACTTCAGCGTCTGTCCTGGAGAATTTCCTGCCTGGTGGCCAAGGCTTCTCATGCTTGATAAAGGCCGGATGAGCAAACCAACCAACTATTTGAGGTTTTGTCCAAAACAAACCTAGATCTGTAAGCCTTTGAAGTTGACCTAAGTTAGCCCTTCTTCCCACACAAATACAAGACTTACTTTCAGCCCATGGCAGGTGCCACTGATGAAAGTCTAGGTGGATCAGAATTATGTGTTCTTTAAACTGGAAGACAAAGCTTAAATTAGACATTTTTGTTTAGCTGAATCTTTGGGCTGGGAGGCTCATTGGGTTACTGACTGTTGATCTCGGGGCTTCATACATGCTAATTACCCATTAGCAAAGGAAAGAGGAGAAGACAGAGGAGGGAGGAACGGAGGGACAAGACAGAGACCCAGACAGAATATCTTTAAATGACTCTGGGCAAGTTTCTGACAGAAGGGCCTTTGCCTTGGTGTCCTTCAGTCACTGATCTTTGGAACCCAGGGGAGGGCATTTCTCATCACAGTCAGTGACGCCCACATTCCTCTGCATAGGGCATTCTGACATGTACACTGAGCTACTGAAGGTTGCTTTCCTGGAGCTGCCAGGCTAGAGAAGTCTGGTTTTGTCCCCAGTCTCAGCATAATTAAGACTCTCAAGGGGGTCTTACGTCACCCATTGGCATAAATGAAGAGAAAGGCTCTGAATTTATCAAATTCTCACTACTAAATCCAGTTCTGATCTCAGAAATCACGGGTGGTCCCATCCACACTACAGTAGGTGGGAGTGTTTTCTGAAGTCCGTTTCATAGCTTGTAAGGTCTCTTGTTTACACCCCCATCACCAGGAAAGACCAATACGTCCCTGCACCCCACTGTCACCATCTCCCCTACCTATGGAAGGGCAAGACTCCAGGATGGACTGTCACCAAAATGAAGACTGAAACAAAGCTTTCCTTTGGGGGCTGCATGCCGACTAAACAGGATCATGTGGACAAACTCTGAGGAGGCTTTTCGAACTCAGAAACAGAACGGCTTAACCAAAAAGCTGTGAGCTTCCCTCTGCTATGCTCTGCGGACACGGGGAAGTTTCAGCCCTTCGGGGACTCTGCTCACAAAACCACTGGACGACAAATGACACCAGGCCAGACCCTTCAACAAGGAACAGAGTTCTTCCATCCACTCTGTAGCGGATGAACAATCCGGGCACAGTGACCTAAGGCATGTACTCACAGCCGTGTCAAAGACAAGACTGGAGGCTCGGTTCCTCAGAACATTGTCTGAGAAGTCCACCATTTCTAGACCACAATGTTATCAGAGCAGAACATGATGGAAGTTAAATTCTGTGAATTTAAAAGTAATTCATGGCAGGTGTGCTGGTATGAGCCAGCACAACGAGAAGCCGAAGCAGGAAAGTCACAAGATCGATCCACCTGAGCTACAACGGCAGGATCTTGTCTTTAAAAAGGTAACTGAAACAAAATACAAAACAATTCAAAACGGTCTGTCAATGAAGCAAGGTAGTAATTGTGCTACGCACTCATATTTGAACAACCGTATGTACACACATTCTTGTGCATACATATACACACACACGCACAAAACATATGCACTCACACCTATTTGTGAATAGAAGCTAAGTATCAACAGGGACAGGTCCACTCAAGAAAAACCATCAGAGCACATTCCTTCAGTAAATCAAGTGACAGAGAAACCACACATAAAGGGGTCTTCTTCCTCAGAGCCCCAGCCTCTGGCCTGCGCTGGGGAAGGCTGACCAGCCTTTCCCCTCCACAATCAACTGAAACTCCAGTGCCCACCTAGAATCTCACGACCTTCTGCTGTCTTGTTTATATCTACCACTTACTGCTTCAATCTTTCTCCTGGGTCACTTATTTACTGAGCTGACATGAGCACCAGGAGAAGAAACGGATGAATGCGGCTTTGAGGCCTAACAAAATATATTGATGCTCAATCAATATATTTTGAATCAACCAAAATTTGCAAATCTGTTGTCTATCCGTTGAGATGTTTAGACAATGCCTGTTTCTGTAGAGCTAGCCATGCAAATGTTACAGGGGAGGTAGACCTTCTTCCCTGGACCGAGGTGGAACAGGCACAGCTTCAGGCCAGACCTGCAGGTCTGTGTGAATGTCTATGTGTGAACATAGACAAAACGGGGAAGCTTTAGACCCCTCCCTGACAGCTCAGACGGAACCCTTTGCTCCAGCTCCCCCTGGACTAGCAGTTTGGAAGACAGGAGGCAGAACAACCACCTTTGCCTTATCCATTTCACACTGGTAAAGCACAATGAGATAATAATTATTTCATAGGATCCATTGTTTAAAATATATATATATATATATATATTTAAATACTGCTTACTGTACTTCAGTTGCAATGGCATATCAAGATTGGTACCTAAGAGAACAGAACAAATGTGGCCCACAACTCTGAATGCAATGTTTAGCACTGGGATTCCTTCCTTCCAACTTCAAGTTGTAAACCAAATCTTTTTTTTTTTTAAGTCAAAAACCACAAGTTTCATTTGAGAAAGGCATGATGGTGGAACCGTCCCCCCATGATGGATCCTCACACTTACGTCAGGTCTGGGTGGGGTATGTCCATCACCTCCTGCCTGTCTATAGCTCCTCAACCATGTACAGTTTTATCCAATACTCCTTAGTATATAAACACATTTTCACCACTCAAGGATTGTATAGGTCTGTGTGACTGTATCAGAGAATAAGTATCCCAAACTTCATCCTTGCCTTCAGATTAGGTTCAAGCCCCTCTTTCTGGAAGCATCCCTTGACAGCTGAGATAGGCACTTTCCAACCTCAGGCCCCAACAGGAGCATCAGCCTGGCCATGGGTTTGTCCTGTTTCCTTAAATGACTAGGCCTGACAGAGCATGAGCCACTCTCTCTTCTACTGTCTCCAAACACATGAACACTTTATCCAAGATGTATGAGAATGTGTAGGAGAGGTGCTATATTCTATCTTGTCAGTAGAGGGCGCTGATGGAAGGTGGAGGAGTGTGATGTGTGTGTGTGTGTGTGTGTGTGTGTGTGTGTGTGTGTTTACTATTCAGCCCACTCTAAGTTTCTCCAGAACTTAACCACACTTTTCCCATGATTCAGAGTTTCAGAGTAACGAAAAGCAAAACCATTGTAAGCTTTGTCTCAGGCTAGGCTGCTTCTTCCTAGAACGTCACCTGGCCTCTCCTACTCAAAGGCTAGGGCTCCTTGGGGCAACTGTCTAGAAAACATCTATGCATCTTGATTAGGGCCCACTGCAGCTGCTAGGGAAGTCTACCTGAGCAATACATAGACCACAGCATCTCCAGTGGCCAATGATCAGGGCAACCCTGGTACCCGGCAAATTCCCAAGCCTAGCAATTCTCAATGACCCTCTGTGGTCGACTTCCAGCCAATTCCAAAATTACAGCTCCTCAGTAGTCCCCCTCCCCTAACTATGGCAATCCCCCTGCAGAAGGCAGTGTCTACCCCTCAGACTGTACTGCCTAATCTCACATTAGTTCACGTCTGTGATAGAGGTGTAGCTCCAAGGCAGAACCTCTGCCCTGTGAGCAGGGCACCCTGTGCTCCATTATGAGCACATAAAAATACTTGATGGATGTTCTCTGATGTAATCACGTATAATTTATCTCCTGACTAGACTCTAATGACATAGTCATCCCTGTCCTGTGTTATTCTTAAAGAAATACAAGTATAAAAACCCCTTCTAATTTAAGTCTTCCTGCACTCTATTCCTTCCAATTGACCATCTATCTACCAAGCCGGCAAAACATTGCTCTAAATCTTACATGAATCAGGATGCAGACCACGGTCCACTCTTGTCTTTCTAATACTTAATAGAAGGGAAAAAAACCACTTAAATGAGAATTTACATTGTAATGCTGCTATGGCAGGTTTGGTTTGTCAATTCTTAGGCATTTAAAAGCCAGAGATGCCGGGCGATGGTGGCGCACGCCTTTAATCCCAGCACTCGGGGAGGCCGAGGCAGGCGGATTTCTGTGAGTTTGAGACCAGCCTGGTCTACAGAGCTAGTTCCAGGACAGGTTCCAAAGCCACAGAGAAACCCTGTCTCGAAAAACCAAAAAAAAAAAAAAAAANCCAGGACAGGTTCCAAAGCCACAGAGAAACCCTGTCAACGAAAAACAAAAAAAAAAAAAAAAAAAAAAAAAGCCAGAGATTTGTGGCTTTTTACTTTCCATGTGGAAAATAAATACGAAATTTCAGACTTATAGTATCTAAGAAGTAATTCTAAAAGTGAAAAAAAAACATCAGTATGAGAATCAAAATATGAATACAGCTTGACAAATTTTGTTGTCAAAGAACCTGCTACTATATAGTCAAAGTTATTAGCTGTTAATCTGACCTAATTTCACTAAATTATGATTAAATTCTATTTGCTTCCTCGGGTCCCCCAAGAGCAGTGGTTCTCAACCTTCCTAATGCTGCTACCCCTTAATACAGTTCTGCATACTGTGGTGACCCCCCCCCCCAACATAAAACTATTTCTGTTGTGACTTCATCACTGTAATTTTACTACTGTGATGAATGCTAAGTATTTTTGGAGATCGAGATTTGTGGTCCTAAGCCACACGTTGAGAGCCACTACCCTAGAGGGTGAAAGAGAACAAACACTTGCAATTGTTAGTTTCCCAGCTGTGACAGGACATCTGACAGAAAGCCGTCCGAGGGCTTACGTCACACCTCTTCATGGCACCGATGACAGCACACACGTGAGGCAGCTGCTCATGCGGTACCCACAGTTAGGGGCTCCATGCAATTTCTGGCCTTGCCTGATGATTACACTTTCCTGAATTCTGTCTCTAGTTGTGTGGGTCTACATGCAAAGCAGGGTCTTAAGTAAGTCTTGGCAGTAAGTCAGCCTTACATAAATAAGTATAAGTATAAATAAGTATAATAGGCCAGGCAGCAATTTAATTAATACAATTTCCATGTGGTTATTTCGGGTATAAACTAGCAGGGCGGCCAGAACAAGGGGCCTCTGCTTCCCTACAGCACAAAGCATGATGGAGCTATGAAGCGTCACAGTTGCTTTTGAGATATAAGGAAGGTTAGGTGAGTTCAGATGTTAAGGAGTAAACCATATGAAACGAATGAATTCTTGGGAGTCAGCTAAGGAGTCAGTCTTGTGATGACCCCTCCCACTGTGCCACACAAGGGGAACTCTATCCCAGTTCTGCATTATTATCATATTTCCCTCAACCTCAGATACTCACACAGCTCACTGAGGTCTGCCTCAGCCTCTACACACTACAGTACTTCAATGCTGGTCTTTGGGTCTCATCCCACCCCTTCCTGCCTCTTGATGAGACCATGAGAACTGGAAGGGGACTTGGGTCCCTTGCAGCTATCAGTGCTGCAATATTAATTCTTTCCCCCCTCACACATACACCTACTTGTTCTGGAGACACAGTGGGCCAGGTGGGGAAACCTGGATATAAAGCTGACTTACTGCCAAGACTTACTTAAGACCCTGCTCTGCATGTAGACCCACACAACTAGAGACAGAATTCAGGAAAGTGTAATCATCAGGCAAGGCCAGAAATTGCATGGAGCCCCTAACAAACAATCTGTGGCTTTCCTGGCCCAGGATGAGAATATGAGAATACTCCATTTAAACCAACAAATGTGCATATGTGTATATATATATATATATATATATGTATGTATATATATATTAATACATGTATATTTTTGTTTATATGCTATATGTTTATACATATATATTAAGTTTTTCTGTCTTGTTTTGTTTTTAACGATGTCTTTTTACATAGCACACCTGGGCTTTGAGCGTTTTATTTTCTGCCTCAATTTCTTGAACAGCTCGGAGAATAAGCATGCATCGCTACATAAAAGTGATTTTTAAGTTTTAAGTCTACAGTCCCACAAAAGATATTTGGTAGAAAATCATGTGTGTGGGGGGGGGGTGCTGCTTTCTGTTGTTGTTGTTTGATTTTTGGTTTGTTTGCTTTTCTTCCAGTCAAAGATAAATGAGGAAATTCCGAAAGAAACAAGGAAAAGCAGGACAGTGAGGCGAAGGCTTGTAATGAAGTGGGGTCCATGGAGGCAGCGGCCTCAAAACTTCGCGCCACACATCCCAGCATTAAGCGCCCTTGATGGCCTTCTGCAGTTGTAAAGAGGCATCTCTGCCAGTGGTGGTGAGTGAAGGGAATTGCCTGATGGGGCAAGAGCAGGAGGCAGGGCTCCTGGCTCCCCAGAGACCCCAACCAAGGAATCATGTCACCTGCAATGCCTGCAATACTTTCATGCAGATCCACACACTACCAAGTGCTAAAGCCAGCCCCATGGGCCCTGATTCTACGTCCCCAAGGAATTCTGTCAGGAAGTGGGTAGGATGAGCAGAGGTGACAGGAGAAATCCACAAGGACAGCCTCCCTCAAAAGCAAGGGACTCACTTCCTTAGTCACTTTGCAGAGCATTCTTCGTGAATGCAATGGCCAGCCCTGAAGGACTGACTCAGACAAGCAATGCAGGGGAGAGTAGGTGGGGTCAGGAGGAGGTTCCCCCACTTCCTCTCAGACATTTCCTGATGTCTTGGGACTTCCTGATGTCGGTATTTTACCTGCTGTTAGCACTGAACATCTCAACGCAGACTTAGAAAGGGAACCGTTTTTTAAGAACACTCGTGGGAAAGCCCCTTGGGGACTACGCATTTCCTGGCCCACTTGTGGGTAAAACCTCCCTTCTTACTCTTCATTCAACCCCACTTTTAGTGGTTGCTTCAAACAACTGAGACAGAACTCAAACTTTGGAAGCCCTGAGGCTGAACTGGGAAAGTCACTAGAGGAGATAATGTCCCCAACCTACACAGGAACAGGCTGTGACCCTTCTGTGCTGCTATTTGGTGACCTAGCATAACGGCTCAGTAAATGCTGACTGTTTCAAAATGTTCATTCCATTCTTCAAAGACTAAATACCATGCGTAGAAACTCATTAAGTGAATAGTAGATATCACAGTCAGAAAGAGTCCCATGCCGGGGGGGGGGGGGGGGGGGGCAGGCTGACCATGGGCTTAGACATGAAGAGGCTGCCAGTCCCTCAGTTTCTGTCTACTAGAAAAACTGTCCCAGCACAGTAACGGAGGCTTGCAGGGGAGAAAGATCCCGGTGGGACGCTGGGAATGCGGATCACTTACCAGCTCCGAGAAGCCACGGACCACTTGCCGCCGCTTCAGGTTGGTCTCTCCGTCCAGGTTCGCAGTCTCGATATGGCACAGGCCGTCAGGGTCACTGGACGACAGCAGCAGAATGTCCGCAGGTATGATCTCATTGCAGCGAAGGTGGACGAAGTCGCCCACTCGGATTTCTTTCCAGTATCGATTCACATACTTCTTCTCTTCCCTGGTGAGAGATTTGGATTAACACGCTTGGCCAGATCCAACCATGTTGAATGTGGCTGATGAGTATTTAAGGGTCAATTCAAAGTTTCCTTTCTACTTTTTCACAATAAAAAGTTATCTTCAAAAACATAAGGCTATATATGAACGAAACTCTATCTGCAATGGCCAGAACAGACGGAACCATAGGGACAGAATATGGATTCAAGGCTAATGTGACTGAAAGATAGGGAGATGAAAACTGACTGCTTAATAAGCCGGGGAGGGGGGGCTGTTTCTAGGCTGACAAAATGTTCAGGAGTTAGATAATGGTGTGGGCACTCAACATGGTGGGTACCATAAATGCCAATGGCTTCACCGCTTGAAACATAGTTAAAATGACCACTCCCAGACCTGTGCCCCCAAAGAACAGAAGGCAAGAATTCAAACAAATCATCTGTGTCCATTATGTATGATGTCAGCCACGATATGGAATCGACCCTTCTCCCACTGATGGACAGGCAGGCAAATACAGTACAAGCGTGGTGGAATATTGCCCAGCACTTAAGGAAGAATGCTAGAACACAGGAGAAGCTTGAAGGTCTTCTTGTAAGAGAAGATTCACACACAGACTCTGCGATGCCTCCACCCATGAGGGACCTAGCAGACATGCACAAAGGAAAAGATAGTTACCAAAGGCTGGAGGAGGAAAAGCAAAACAAACAAACAAAAATTCTTCATGGATACAGTTTCTACATGGTGGTGGTAAAGTTTTGGAAAGGGTGATGGTGTTGGAACTGTACGGTAACACTAACGGTACCAAACTGTATACTTAAAATAGTTACAATGGCAAGTTTGGGTGTGTGCCACATTTTTTTTTATTTCAAAAATGTAGCTTAAATGTAACCGTAACCTTTATATTTATTTACCTGAAATAAAAAGAACACAATTTAACAACTCTAAACCTGGTGAAGCCAGAATTGCACTGCAGCTGCCCAGCAAGACACGGGGTGTTGAGCCGCGCTGGCACTAGAGCTCATGCAGGGACAGGAAATGATCGCTAAGCAATCATGTCACTGTGCCACAGGCCACTGCCGGGTCTGCAAAATGGCTGTGAGGCCAGATCCATCCTCCCTCACCTCATCAAGATGAAGCCCATGAGACAAGCTATAACCCCCAACCTCAGCAGCCTTCAGAACCTGCTGGTTAGGTCATTCACATGACCACTGGGAAAAAAAATCAGTCCGCTGATCCAACACAAAGGCTGCTGTTAATACTATCTTGAAGTTGTTTTTGGCCATCGGTGGTAAGTGTAAGTGTGGGAGAGCTGGCTGTGAAGACTTTCAGCCGCCTCAGCTTCCACATGGGACTGGAGGAAAGCTGCCACCTGCCACCAGTGCCACCTTCAGCTTCTTCCCTGCTTCCTTTCCCTTTCTCTGTCCTCTCACATGTCTGTCTGTCTGCCTGGGTCTCTGTCTCTTCATAAACAGGCTGTGTTGCCCAGGCTGGCCCCCAACCTCTGGAGTCCAAGGACTTCCTTCAGAAATTCAAGCAGTTGAAACTGCAGGGCCACACCACCACCCCCGACTCTGCTTCCATTGTAAGCCTCTATTTTCGTGTGTTTTACCAATTCAAGCTCCACCAGACCAAATGTGAAAATAGCACAACATGGGCCATTATAAAATCAGATTTAAATGCAGCTTCTATCCTTGAATATAAGAGCTAAGAGAGAGACACGACCGCTAGAGTGTACTCTGTGGGCTGTGGCAATCAAGCCCACATAGTTGACCACACACCCCACACAGCAAAATGTGCTTCCCTCTAGGGCCCCTGTCATGATCATGTAGATCTATTATGTTTAGCCCGGGAAACTCTTTGGCATGCTGCTAACTCCAAGATCCCCCTCCAACCCCCAGGGGTGGGTAGCTCTGAGAGAAGGCACCGAAGTGATGCTCTATCACCTACTTTGCTTGCTAATTACCAGTCTGATTGCCTCCAGACTTGAAGAAATATGACCTTGTTAGCAAACAGATTAACTACGTTAAGTGCATTTACAATTCTTTCTCCAAAGGCCAGACCCTGAGTTTATATGATTAGAAGCATTTTTTAGTTTTTCTTCTTCATCAACACCATTTCTGAGTTTCTACAGAAAGTACAAAGAAATTTAAAGAGCCAGTTCTTTTGAAAGACATTTTCCACCAAAGAAAAGAAAAAGGCAGTGGATGTCCTTGGGTCCATGGGTAAGGCTTGGATCCAATGGGACCCCCAGATGGGGTGGTCTGGAGATCCATTCCAGGACAGCGATGACAGAGGACAGAGAAGCTCGGTGGCACACTCTTTGGTGAGTTTGTACACAGTATCGAAACTCAGAAAGCTTAGTTTCGCCTCCCCATTAGAGGTCACTTTTACTTAGAGTGGTAACAGAGAAGGCCGTGTGCAGCCTGAAGGAGATTCCCCAACAGAACTAGAAAACAAGGGCACCATGAAGGAGCCACAGGACAGGCTGTCAGCAAGAGCAGCAGCCCCTCTTCTGGATGCCTTGAAGAATAAAGACTCAGGAAAAGGCCCTGCAGGCACAGGAATTCTTGTCTTGGACAGACTCTGAAAAACTCAATGTTGGAAATAATCAGTAAACAGACAGTGTGTACTATTAATGACATAGGCCAGGGATCCCTCGTCTAATGCAAGTTGTATTCTTTTCATGATAAATGTCTGCACACTTAAGTATAACTCCCACTTAAGGGAAGAATAATATATGTAGATGCTACATGTTTATCAGTCTTTTTTTGAGGGGGGGGGAAGTTTAGACACAGGGTTTCTCTGTAACTTTGGAGCCTGTCCTGAAACTTAATCTGTAAACCAGGCTGGCCTCGAACTCATGAGATTCGCCTGTTTCTACCTCCCGAGTGTTGGGATTAAAACCATGCACCACCAGCATCTGGCTCATTCTTTCTTAATATTATAAGCTGAATTGTGTTCCACCAAATTTTTATGTTGAAGCCCTAACCCGTACTACCTCAAGACTACATTTGGAGATAAGGTATTTCTATCTAGAGGGAACTGAGTAACGGGGGTGTGGTGAGGTGCTATTTGTGTCTGAGTTGCGTCATTATAACAAGGGAAGAGAGAGCAAAGATGTCCACACAAAACAATATGGTTATAGCTAGTTCCTTGGACAGCTGAGGAGAGGGAGCCTGAAATGGCCCTATCCTATAGCCATCCTGAAAAATATCTTGCATATCACCATAGAACCTTCATCTGGCGATGGATGGAGATAGAGACAGAGACCCGCATTGGAGTACTGGACTGAGCTCCCAAGGTCCAAATGAGGACAGAAAGAGGGAAAACATGAGCAGGAAAGTAAGGACTGCGAGGGGTGCGCCCACCCGCTGAGATGGTGGGGCTGATCTAATGGGAGCTCAGCAAGGCCAGCTGGATTGGGACTGATAGAGCATGTGATCAAACCGGACTCTCTGAATGTGGCTGACAATGAGGGCTGACTGAGATGCCAAGGACAATGGCAATGGGTTTTGATCCTACTGCATGTACTGGCTTTGTGGGAGCCTAGCCAGTTTGGATGCTCACCTTCCTAGACCTGGATGGAGGGGGGAGGACCTTGGACTTCACACAGGGCAGGGAATCCTGACTGCTCTTTGGACTGGAGAGGGAAGGGGAGGGGGCTGGGGGGAAGTGGAGGGAGATGGGAGGAGGTGGAAATTTTTAATAAAATTTTTAATAAAAAATATGGTTGATGGCCATTGACAGATGAAGGACATATGCCTCCTGAGCATAGGCAGCCCACATAGGTTAATACAACACATAAGTATTTCAACAAGGTCAGCTGAATGCCAGACCTCTGCAACAGTGAGCTAAATGCACACCATCGCGTAATGTCATATAACTACTGCAGCACCAAGGTGTAATGCATAACTTTATTTATGCATCGCCGTCTGCGGTGATGCTGCCACAAGCAAAGCTGCTGTGCTGCAAGCTGCACTTAGCACACAAGAGACAACCATGCATGGGATGGTAAGTAATGATGTCACTGGCCTGTATATTTTCTCCACCACATCTTCTATGTTTCTATGTCCTGTCCCTCATGCTGGAGAACCAAGCCCACAGCTGTTTTACTGCTGGGCTAACCCCCCCCCAACCTCCCTGTGATCATCTGAACGCATACATCTGGTTATAAATAATGTCTACTCTAAAGCTGGATCCTTTGGCTGCAGCTTCACACACCCATGGTTCCTATGTCTTTTGACTGCATCAAGATATCATGGGGAGTGACCAGTCTAAGTCTATGCAATGATGTGCAGATGACTACGAGGGTCCCACAAGAACAAGATGGCCTGATGATGCCTGTGTGGGAAAGCATCCCCATGGTTAGTCATTCCGTGACTCCCTTCCTCGTGAATCTTGAATCTTAGGTCTCTGGTTAGGAAAAGCTCACAGGCTGAATTGCCGGAAAAGGGTGAGCAAAAGAAGCAGGTTGGGTGGGGCAGCACACTGTGCGATTTATCCGGATGTTTGCGCTCTACAGCTCCATACCAGGACTCCAGGAAAGCGCTACAGAGAAGGCAGAAATAAATCCACTGATGCACTTAGGACAGAAGCACTCTTCTTGAGGCTTTGGCCAGGTGACCTATTTAGGTCTGCCTCCACATTCCTCCCATTTTTGTGCTCAGGGCTCAACCGTTTTCCTCCGCAGCAAACATCCCAGGGATCATGGTACTCCATCTCTACAGATGTCTTTAATCTAGTCTACCCAGAGAACGCTATTCTTTCCAGGAACCAGCACCACCTGAGAGGCCTGGGTTACGCTTTCTAACCCTGTGCTCTCGCTCAGTGGTAAAGAATGTGTCAAGCAGGCATGAGGCCCTGGGTTTGATCCTAACACACAAAGGATAACAGAAGAAAATTAAATAACTCAAGAGGGTTTGCAGCAACCATAGTCCTCAATGTAGCAGACAAGCTCATAGCAATTTTAGAAGTGACAATGTTTGGCGTGTTTTTTTTTTTTGTAAGAAAAAAAGAATAGCACCTTGAATTCTTTTTAAGGACAGTTACTACCCCTTTGTGGCAGCAGATTCCAAAATGACACTGATAACACAGGACCATGCAATGGCCTCTGTGGATAGATTGGAGTCAGTCATATTCATAGGAGCCAGGTTACCAGTTTTTATGCTATAAGCTGACCCATAGGACAACTTCCAATGGGAGTTGGGCCTAGACATATCAGTATTGTGAATCCATGTCTAATACCAAAGATGAGAATGTATATGAGGGCAAAGAAGGGGTCACATGGTCAGGGTCTGAGGGTGCAGCTCTCACCACCAGTCAGCATGATAACTGAATACCTTTGACTGTCTTAATTATTTTCTTTGTTGCAGTGAGTGAATACCATAGACTGGACAATAAATAAACCACAAAGGTTTATCCAGCTCATAGTTGTAGAAAGTAGGAGATTCTAGTCCAAGGGGCAGTGTAGGAATTTACAGACATACAAGATAGCACAGGGTATCAGGGGAATGGGATCCAAGGACTAGAGCCAAACTTGCTTTTGTGACAGAGATGGTCTTGAGATAGCCCTGTAGTTCCTTAATCTGTGGGAGAATTCAGTGTCCAACCTCTTAGTCGCTTACAATGAGGACTAAATTTCCTTGTCAGTTTTGTGGGATCATTGGAATTCTAACCCAGACCTACTCAATGGCAAGAGGTGGACAAGGATATCTTCTCCTAAATGCAGAAGCCCTGGAACTTCCTATGTAAGGAGAGCTCATACTTTCTGCCTGGCAAAACTCAGAGAAGAGGCTCCAGCTAATCCCTTCAGGCTGTAGAAAGTGTGAGATCGTGTTTATGTAGTGTTCAGGAGCTTGTATGTGTGACATTTATAACATAGTCATAAAAAAACACATGTCATCCCTAATTCCCACACTGAAGGCCACGGCCCTCTAGCTCTCCCTCCCCTCCCTTTCCCTTCTCTTCCTTCTGTTTTTTTTTTCTCTTTCTTCTCCCTTATTCTCTCTCCCTGGCAGTCCCATAATCTATATAAACCAAGCAGTAAATAAGAAATGTCCCTAGCACTTAGTTTTACTACATCTATGCCTGAGAAAGATCTAACTCACGAAACGGGAGTGTGGTCCACCAGAGGGTAAAATGGCACCCAAGCCAAAGGCCTTGACAGTGTACACCTTTGGAGTGTGAGCTGGCAAATGGTCACTCACCATAAATCCTGGTCACTCCAGAGGATGATAACCAGCTCCTCCCTTAGCTGAGTTGAGGGCCTAACATAAGACTACTCAAGAAGAGTTTCAGAGAGCACTTAAGGAAAGATAATGGGTGTGATTCTTGAAACTCGTCCACTGCCAGTGGCTGGAGAAGCCATAGATACTAGAGGACAACCTACTGATACCTTTCTAGACCAGTATCATTTCTGACTATTCTAAATACTTGCCCTTATACCCACGGATAAATCACTCCTAATCAAAGAAGCTTTTTCTCGCAACAAATGAGGACCATCACAGAGACGCACAACTCATCAAATAACAGAGCAAGTAACTGTGGGGTGGTCGGCCCCAAATGATAGATCTGCAAGGTGATCCTCATACATAAGGCTCAGGGGATACTGGAGAAGGCACGGTGGGAGACTGTAAGGCGGAGGACCAAGACACCTGCTGCAAAGCAGCGCCTTCTAGACACAACAAGGAAGTTGCACCATTGCAGCTCAACTATATGGACTCCTAAACAAGACCAGCGTAATGGCCATACTAGCAGACATGCCAGTGAAGTCGGAGGAAGTCATACAAGGCGCCATCTGTAGAAAAAGGGCTCCAGGCCATCAGTGACAGCTGAAAAAGAAAGAATCGCCCAGTTTCTTCGGTGGTCAGCTCTCTGATAGGCTACTCAATCTCAAGTGGTCATATGTAAGTACCTGTGCAGAGGAGCAACCCTAGAAGTCTCAGCAGGGGTTTGGGTGTTGTTGTTGTCGTTGGGTTTTCTTGTTTGTTTTGAGGTTTTGTGTGTGTATGTATATATGTAACAATAATGAAGAGGAGGTCATGAACTTGAGGGGGCACAGGGGGAGTTGGAGAGAGGGGGTGGAAGTGAAGTAAATGTGGTACTCATGTATGAAATTCTAAGGAAAAGTTAATATGAAAAATAAGAACAAAAATAAGAAACTCTAAGAAAAAGAGACGGTTCATCTCCATTGCCAACATGACTGGGCTTCGAGTTACCTAGGAGACATACCATTGGACATCTGTGGGACATTTCTAGAGATGTTTAACTGAGGTGGGACGACCCCTCCTGTAGTGGCTGGAAGAGGTGAACCTTGAGCACAGGGTTAAGGACTCTTAGGAGGACAGACAACCCCAGACTACAGCGATGAAAGGCCAAAGGCAGGTTCGCACTGAGGCCAGGGTTGTGGGCAGCTGGGAGGCATTACACCATCAAATGAAGTCCAAAGGGTGAAGAATAAGCCCACATTTGGAAGGTGAGCCTAGGGTTCTCTGGCATCCACCTATGCTCCGTGGGCACTGAAAGCGAGAGACTCTAGTGCTGTGCACTCTGCCCAGAAACAGTGCCGAGGGAACACAGACGGGAAACAGTCCTGGAATGTGTGCGTGGAACTGCCACATCCTCTTGCTTTTGGAAACTCTAATTCCCAGCGGCTCGCCCATGGACACAGAGGGTCATCTCTGCAAACATTCCTCGCATGCATTCCTCTCCCCGGAGACTTACTCAGCACTCAAACGCATCAGACTGTTTAGTCTCCCGAAAGACACAGCGATTCTTCAGAAACAGCCCTCTGTGCGAGGACTCTGGCTACTCCAGTGATCGGTGTTTTTATTTCTGCTCTGTAGCCAATACCAGCTAGTCTAGATGGTGTATATTGTAGTTTCTCCTAGAACTGAGATTCCATCATCTTAGTATTAGCAAGGATTACAACCAAAAAGTGAACACAGCTCCCTGCCTACCTTGTGGGAGGCGCCACACAGTATACTCTCCACCCTGCATCTCAGGAAACCCTCTCTTGGTCCTACCAGTACATTTCCACTTTCTCACAGAGAAGTGGGTCCTAAAGAGACTGAGGAGTCCAATGAAAAAGTCCATGTTTGCTTGGAATCCACGAGGTCAAAGGAGGTTTGACCTTGAAAGTTCATCTGATCTAGTGGCCTGAAGAAAGGACATCTCAAAGAGACTTTGGAAGATGCTACACTCGTGCAGCCAGAAACTGGCATGGTCTGAGAATACACGTTTGTCATGCCTGCTCAAGAAATCAAGGCAGCTGGAGCAAACACTGCCGTGTTTGAGAGGTATACAACAGCAGCCTCTAGGCCATTTGTCAAGATGCCTACACATTTGGACACAATCAGAGGGGCCTCATCCAAGGTCAAAAGACACTTCGGGCTCTAAACTGGCACAGGTGCGCTATCGAGGCCTGAGCAGACTGAGAGATTGACCATGATTCCCGGGACCACACATGTCCAGAACCATCTGAGCTGTGGCTACGGAAAGACGGTTCTCTGCTGTGACCTCTGACTCCAGGCACTTCCTCCTGGCCGCGTTCTTACTGAGTTGGAAAGCTCTCCTTTCTCCTGGGTTTAGGCTGAGTGGTAGGTAGGAGCAAGGCTCCTTCCTAAGACAAATCACGTCTCATTGCAGGATGAAGCCACAGATTTGTGTTCTGTGTGGCAGGTATTCTCACACAGTCCTTCTGCAGGCTTATATATTTATAAATCTATGAAGCTTCTGACTTTGGAGTGATCAACTACTGCTAATGATGCCTCCCATCTGGCCCATGCTTTTACTTAAGGTCACAATGTCCAGGTGCGTACACATTCTCATCTGAGCTGCAGACCCATTCCGAGCAGGCCCTGGGCTCCCAATGTCTCAGCTTCCCGATCTGTAGCTAGTTCAGTCATCCGGAAAGCCTGCCCCTTCACACCAGACTCTCCACAGCTCTTCACTTCTATCCTGCACACTTTTCCCTCTCCTGGCACCGTGAAATTAAGTAGGGCCACAGTCATATTTAGAAGGAGTGGCAGGCTGTGTTCCCGGCGCCCAGCCGCCCGCATGGCTAGCTTTACACCCGAAATAATTACACACAAATTTTATTCATTTAAACACTGCTTGGCCCATTAGTTTCAGCCTCTTACTGGCTAACTCTCACATCTTGGTTAACCCATTTCTATTAATGAATGTAGCACCACGAGGTGGTGGCTTACCGGAAGGATCTTAACCTGCGTCCATCTTGGAGAGGAGAGCTATGGCGTGTGCCTCACTTTCCTTCTTCCCAGCATTCTGTTCTGTCTACTCCACCCACCTATGTTCTGAGCTATCAGGCCTAGCAGTTTCTTTATTAACCAATGAAAGTATGACTTTCCTCCATCAGTCATGCCGGGCTTCACCTTCCAGGCTGCTTTGTGGGTGACTTCTCCCTAATATTGCCTTTAAAGAAAGCATTTCATTTTAACTAGTAAAGTCAGGAACACCACAAATGAACCACTAGTTCCAGTTTACATTTGACTTCTGGTATGGAATTAAAACAAAAGCTAGATAGCATATTGTTTATGAGAAAGACTACAGACTTCAGTGGTATAAAGCGCACGGGTACAACGTCAACATAATCATAGAAGTATGGCTACATGGCTAGTGTCTTTTCTTCATCCTGTCTCATCACATTCCTTGTAAAAGCAGGGTCTTTTATAGACATCACAGGGGCTTCTGATCTCTGTATCTTCTATTTTCTGCTAAGACATCCAGGGTGAAGTTGCACATTTAATAACCATTAAAGCGGATGCATTTGTTAAACCAACAAAAATGCAGTTGGCCAAGCACACCTGAACGTGTCCTGTTCTATAAGCAGGCAGATGCATTTCATATCCTGCAAAGTGCATCATGCCCATGCAAATGTAAAGGTTAAAGAAGGGAGGGGGAAATCTATAAGACCCACAGAAGATGCACTTAAGAAAAGGGAAAGCCCACAGAAATGAGTCTACCATGCAAACCAGCCCCCGAGGCCTCCCAAGCACCCTGAAACACATTTGTCCTTTGGCTCACTGAGAGGGTGATGCATAAGCCTTCTTAAGCAAACAGAACAAGTCTTTGAGTCAAAAAATAAAAATAAGAATTCAAAAAGATAAAATCCAAATGCCTTCAGAATTGTGAGGGGGTAAATACTCACAACAAGCCATTGTTGGATCATGGGAAATTACTGGCATGAGAGAGACTACCATCAGACATGTCAGAAATGGAATTCACATCACAGGGAGCAACTTTCCAGAGTCTGACGACCCAGTGCAGGATGGGAGAACAGCTGCTAAGTTCAGTTCATCCTGGATGCTGAGCTCTCATAGATCCACAGAAGGTACAACCATCCGACCAGCATCCGGGTCCACCTGCAGATCTGATGAAGCCCATATCCCCAATTTCTAAGTGGATGCTGGTTTGGTCTCCGTAAGATTGGGCTCCCAAATTACAACTTTCATCTGCTGCCCAATAAAACTGCCTCTGCTCTCTTTCAACCTTGTCTGTGATCTCTTGCTTTACAGAGTCTTGTGAAGTAAGTAGTGAAAGGGGCCCCAGCATTTAGAGTAAGAAATCCTCTCATGGGATTTACCTTCAGATGATGGGCAAATAAGTGTATTATATGGGCATGTGTGCTTTTTTTTTTAAGAGAGGAAAACAGAGAAACAAAGAAGCAGAGATAAAGAGATAGAGCCAGAAAGAAGCAGAAAACGACATTATGAAAATTACTTAAATGCTATAAGCTCTCATTCCTCGGCGAACAGGGAAATCGGAAGCCCAGAATAAGAGGAAACAGCTTTAAAGGGTTCCACAGCTTCAGCACTGCTAAGGTTCTGAGCCAGGTGGTTAGTTCTGCCTTCCCTGCCATCCCATGTCCACTGACTCCCAATACTGGATACATTAAGCTCAGGCCTCAAGCATCTTAAACTGGTACTCCACTGCTGAGATACAGCCTCTCTTTCTACTTTTCACTTTGTGACCGAGCTTCATTAAGTTACCCAGGCTGGCTTTGAACTTGTCATGTTTCTGCCTTGACCTCCCCAGTAGCTGGGAGGCTGATAGCAGTTGACTGCATATCACAGGACACCCAGCAGCACCCATGCATTTAAAAGACAACAGCACTCTCCCCTCTCACTACAGAAACCAACTGTGGAAATTGCCAAATGTCCCCTGGGCATCAGAATCAGCCTGGGTTGAGAGGTCTTGCATTGAAGTACCCAACACCAACACTCTGGAAAACGAATCATTACGTAGACATTTACAGGAGCAACATACCTTTAAAATCACATAGGTGAGAACCCAACACTGAAATGGGATGGGTAAGAGCCATAGCAAAAAACCTGAGCCAAACGTGTTGTGTAACACCCAGGATGGTTCTTCCTTCTACCACACATCAAACATCTGTTCCTTCAGCCCCCATGTGCGTTTAACTGATTCAGAATCCAACACGAAATCAGACACAGTCAAAGACGGAGCTTGCCATGGCTCCTCTGAACATAGCCTTCCAAAGGCTCTAAAAATACCACCGTTTAAACTATCAGCGTGAAATGCACTTTCTGATCTCACGCGGAATCTTTAAAAGCTGACCTCACAGAGAGAGAGAAGAGGAAAAATGGACACCACCAGTTGAGAAAGGTGGGGGGGAGCTCAGAGAGGCAGAGTGGAGAGCGGCGGACACAAGCTGGTGGGAAGGTTGAAGGAGGGAGAGTTGGGTAGATATGGGCTACGCTACAATTAGACAAGAGAAATGGATTCTGTCTTCTACTTCATAGCTGCTTGGCTCTGGATGATGGCGACACATACTTCAAAAATGCTAGGAGAACGGACTGGACTCCCCACCACAAAGAAGTGATACATGGATGAGGAGATCCATATACTCCCTCTGAATATGATATATTCATTATCGAAACATCAGATGCTACCCCGTGAATAGGCAAAACTTGTACATGCTAATTAAAAATAAGTAAGTAAAAATAGGAAAGAAAACCACATTCCTAAATTATTTTCTAATACATGTGCCATAAAAGCAATACACCAAGATGAATAGGAAAACTGAGCATAGAAGCACACGTCTACAGTCAATGGAGAAATGGATGCAGGATGCTACTGAGTCTGAGCCCAGCTTAAGCTACAGGGCAAGACCATAACTCAAAGAACAAAACAAAATAATGAGAAGAGTTGGATACTCCAGAGTGATGCCAGAAAGCTCTATGCAAGGTCCCAGAGGTCGAGCAGACATGAGGGCCCTTAGCTTCTTGAGAAGCAGGCTAGGAGGCCAAGTTTCCCAGTCCAAGAAGAGGGCAGACTGAACTGCTTAAAGAACACAGTTATGCACTCCAAGGTGATACTCAACACCCAGGATAAATAGAATAAATGACTGTTTCCAAGGAAACAGCCCAGCCCAGGAGAGTGAAGTGATACCTAAATCAAGACTGCCTGCAAACTCCGTGAGCTTTCAAACACAGTGTGGTTGTTCATCAGGAAGTGAGGAATTCTCAAAATACGCTCGTTCCTTAGGGTCCACAGGGACTGAGCCAGGACCTTGCTTGGATGCCCAATCTACACATCGCGTGAGCTCTTCCCACATACATCCTCTTTACTTTTTTTTGTTCCCTTTCTGGCCAGCTACCCTGTGGGAACACTTATACATAAACTAGAAACCTTTCTCCGTGTTTTCCCTTGTGAATAATGTTGTATCAAGTGATGATCTCTTCCCCGCCTCCCTCCCTGCACACCCTACACTCTTCTCTTGCCCTCGTGGCGTGATGCATGGTCTTCTAGCTGCGAACCATTAAACATGCCTGATGGCTCTGGGCCGAGCTCTGGAAGCTTCTGGTGCCAGTGGACTGTTCATGGTGTTTCCTAGTTTCCTCGTTTCCTTTATTGCAAGGGGAGTCCAAAGCATTTTCCTACACAGAAAATGTCCAAATCATCTGATGCGTATTTTCATACCACAACATGAGCAAGGAGAGCATTACTCTTCCTCCTGTTTTGACCAAATACCTGATGAGAAACAACGAAAGGAAGAGATTTTTTTTAAATTTTGATTCATGGTTTTTAAAGGGATGTGGTCATGATGGCGGGGAAAGGAAGTCAGCTAAAGCGTGAGGTGCGTGAGGTGGTGAGACACACTGTGTAGAGTCTGGGTGCAGAAGGTCAGCAGACAGACAAAGGAGCTGAGCTGTGAGCCCCCAGGGCCTGCCCCACAATAGACCACTTTCTCCAGTAAGGATCCACCCAGTAAAGGTTCCAAAGACGGCGCTAACAGCTGAGGTGTTCAAGCACGTGAAACTATGAAGGATATTTCACACTCAAACCACAACGGTGCCCTACGCATTTTTTCTGGCCAACCAGTCCTTTTAATGCTAGTGATGAAGCCATTCTTACCCCTAGTGAACGGAAATGCCCCTTCCCTCTGTGTAGAATTTTGTGGCCATCTCTATGATGCTTTAGTAGCTTCTCTCTGTTTTTTATTTTATTTTATTTTTTCATGTCAACACCACACTTGTTAGACCCAACAAAATATCTGATCAGCTCCACCACTACCCTGGGAATTGGGAAGAATTTTCCTGCAAACTGAATGAACCCCACACACACTCTGGGTGGGAAGTTTCTGAATATAGTTTGGAGTGGGGTTATAATTTCCTGAGCTTGCACAACCTCCAGGGCTTGATCCCTAATACTGGAATCAGAGGTTTCTCTCCCACCCGCTAGTTCCCAAATAACTACTCAGAGGCTAAATATTACTTATAAATGTTTGGTCAATGTCTCAGGCTTTTACTAATTCGCTTTTACAACTTTAATTAACCTATCTCTGTTGATCTATGTATTGCCATGTGGCCATGGCATTACCTCATTTTCTCTGTTTCTCTTGCTTTCTTGGCAGCTGGCTGGCATCTCCCAGACTCTACCCATCTCTGCTTGGATTTTCTGCTTGGTTCAATCTTGACTTGCCATAGGCCAAAGCAGTTTTATTTATCAACCAATGAGAGCAACACAAATTCACAGCATCCAGAAAGAAATCCCACAGCATAACGCTGTAAGAAAACAAATACAGTTTCTTCCTAGGAGTCTGCTGAGTGCTTACACCACCTCCAGAGTCAGTGAGAAAGCAAAGGGACCCAGACAAAGAAAAAAGCTGGGATTGGATGGGCTATGTTCTCTACTGGAGAAACCATGGCACCATGAAAGCTTGGCATGTTTGTTATAGAGCGTTGAACAAGGAAGACAGGGTTATTGCACACAGCAGAACAGGGAGGCAGTGTTATTGCACACAGAAACATAAGGAAGCGGGATTATTACATACAGGTAGATCAAGAAGACAGGGTTATTACATACAGAGAAACAAGGAGGCAGGGCTATCTCACACAGCTGGATCAAGGAGGCAGGCTTAGCTAGTTTTGGTAGAAGAAGTCTCAGTAGGAGCAGTTTGCAGTCCATAAACATTGCAGAAGGAGAAAAAGATGCAGGACCTCTTCTGCATGTGCCACAGCATCCACACATGGACCAGATGGGAAGGCTTGGCCATTGCCCTCTGAGCCTGAACCCCAGGGAGAAAGTGTTGCCCTTTTCTCCATGGCTCTGAGGCTCTCAAGTCCTGGATGGACGTGACTGTGCCCATGTCAACACCACACATTAATTCAGGACTCAGCTGACTAGAGGCCTCTTCCTCCCCTTCCGTAGGTCCAGCACTACAAGGGCTGTGTTTATTCCTCAGTGCTGCTTTTGTTCCTTTCTGTCAGAAGCACTTTCGCCATTTCCCTTCTAAGAGTCTCTGCATTTCTGTAATATTCTAGGAGGTTTGGCTCAGCTAGCGTGATTCCGATTATCTGACAACACACTCTCCTGAGGCTGCCAGGAGCCGTGGGTCAACAGTTACTATTCTTGCTTATCGTGCCCGGGCTCTGTGGGCTTTCTAACATGATGCCAGGTTCTTTCCCAGAGCAAGATGAAGTGGCTTCCCAAGCAGAGACAGCTAGAGCTTCCTCTGGGTTTTCGCGGCAGAGAAGCAGGGGAGTCAGCACAGAGACAGAGTGGGTCAGACACCCTTCGTGGGACCTGTCCTAGTGACGGTCCCCTAACCTCTGCAGGCTCTACTTCCCAAGAGTGAAACCAGGGCTTTCCTGTCTGTTTGCACTCCAAGTGTCTACAATCAAATCTGATGGATGCTGCCCACCGATCTGCATGAAGGCAATGTCTGCCTGAAAAGCCAGGACACAGGGCACCCCAGGTGTGCAGTGACAGGGGAGAATGGTTAGTCCACACCACAATCTCCCCGGAGATCCTGCTTCCTCCAAGTTACAACTTTACGTCTCAGGACTTCATGACAACAAGGGCCCTCGCTCTCCTCTGCCTTACGAGAAGACTGACAGAGGGAAATGGGCTTTCTCGCACACAGAGAGGAACAGCCGGGATCAGCGATGCGGAGCTCTCCGAGGCTTGCTGCTGTCCCTCACTGAACACACCCCTTCCAACCCACCCCAAGCAACACCACCCTAGGTGCTCCCTTCTCACCACGGCGCAGAATTAGACATCATAAATGCAATCTCTTTTAACAAGAAGGCTTTCTAAAAATGCCACCAGAGCGGTATCTCCTGGTAACATATTTCCTGCGAGGGCCTTAAATCATGGTAGGCTACACCATTATGATCACTCTGGGGTCGTAAATAAACAGAGTGCATCACGGTGGAGGCAGGCCCTGGAGGAGAAGGGCTGTTGCATGTGGATCGAAACATGCTACTAGGATGCAATTCCTGCTGATGCCACTTGTGGGGTGACAGGACAGCTTGCGATTTAAGCTTGAGGACACCTCCCAGCTTTTGTCAGTAAAGGAAGAGAAGTGACAACCACCCAGAGAAGTGGAGCCCATGGATGACACGCGGAGAATAAACGATGCTACTGGACCGCATAAGAAGCTTCGCCTCCCTCTCCACTGGCGGCCATCTTCTAAAACTGGGAGGTCATGAGCAGGGCACCCCAAGATGGCTACTGCAGATTTTCGGTTCCTACTTCATCCTCACTGTGTCCTCGTGAGAAGTGTTGTCATTTCAAAGAGGAAGACACTGAGAGTCCATGGAGGCGAATACCGCACCAAGGAGTCACAGAGAGGCCCCAGATAAATTAACTCTCATCTTCGAATTTTAGGTTATCTGACTCAAGAGAATGCTGAGAAATGCATGGGGCTAATCTGGGCTTCTTTGCCTTTAACTTCGCAAAGCTACGTTTCCCCTTCCTTGGAGAAAGTGAGGGGAACAGAAGTGGTTTACATTTCAGTGTCTGAGGTCACCGCTCAGGAACGCAGACAAGGCAGGTGTGAAGGTACCCACCTGTCATCATAGCGCTGAGGAGTCGAGGCTGAAGGATGGTGAGTTCAAAGCCAATCTGGGCTACATAGCACAACACCGTCTCCAAAACAGAAAGGCAAGCTATGTCTTCTCCTGGGTTCTTCTGAGGGAATGACTCAGCGAGGGGCCTCCTACCACATCAGAACACATGGGACCTACATAGCAGAGCTGTGGATGGTGCCTGGGACCCCCGGGACAATGCTGGTCAATTGACTGCCACAGAGGGTTACGTCCTTGCCAGTCACCTTCAGCTCAGTTTATTATTTTATTAATTTTAACACTTTGACCGACTTATAATATGGCTTCATTCTATGAGGCACAATATAATATATACTGCAATTTGGGTATACATTTGATGATGATCAAATTGGGAGAAGAGAGCTTATCCACAGCCTCAAAAGCAATCATTTCTTTATGGTGAATGTGTTCAAAACCCCCTCTGTCGGCTACCTGGAAATCTGTAATGCGCTCTTACTAGCTCCAGTCCTCTGTGGTAGAATGCCGCACACACTCACACCTTCCTAGGCTAGAGACCTGTGCCCAGCCTTTCCTTGCTTGCTCACCATCTGTTTGGAAACATAATCATGGTGACCTCTGGCCTTCACTGCAGACCTGCTGTGCAGACAGCTTCCCCTCTCCCTCCTCCCCAGTGACATAGTGCTGAAGGCTTGTACACAGGAGCAGGAATCGCCTTGATGTTCTGGGGTTTCTAGCTGCCCCAATCACCACGAATGGCCACTGGGCTAGATTTCTAAATGCAGTTTTAGCGCTGTGTTACTATCCAATCTTACTGCCCCGGAGCTGTGTTCCCAAAATGTGCGGGAATAGGTACGGCCGCGAGAATTTTCAGCTGGAAGCATTTCTTCTGCTGTCATCCTAATCATTCATCCCAGAGCTCCGGTGATAATACGCACTGGGGAGAACTGGGCCCGTGACGGCGGCGCTGCAGAGCTCATCCCCGTGGGCTCAGCATCTGTCCCTCAGTGATGAGTCATAGAGCTAGCCGGGACCCTGTCTGTGTGTGCACCCCACTATGTCTGGAATCTGAAAGGCTCCCCCAGAGGGACCAGGATGCTTTTACATACAAACCAATGCCCTGCAGATGAGTCACTAGGAAGGAGCTGCCCCGTGGGCACTGGGGAACACAGCCTGTACTAAGGGGTCCTTCTGAAAGTGACCCTCATAGTCAGAGGGCATTGGCGGCTACAGCCACATGCGTCCTGGACAGGTATGTGTCCTGGACAGGTATTCTCTAACCCAAATCTATCTGCTTCCTCTGGACGGGCTGGCTAAAGGTACAATTTGTGGCTGAAGAGAGCAGGGGCAGCAGACATCTGAGTTCCGTCTGGATAGGTTTCCCTCTGGCTGCGGCTTGAGGAACATTCCTTAAATTGTTTATGTTTTAGATTTTTAAATGATTAATAACTGTCCATATACATGGATTGTCACAGTGTGACATTTTGATATACACAGTGCAATGATAAAATCAAATTATTTACCGTCTCCACCACCATACGTCTTTGTGTCTCTGGGGGAGGGCATTAAGATCTACTCAGCAAGCTTAAAATAGACATTAGCTGTCATCACTCACCGCACTGTGCAGCGGATAACCAAACTTAATCACGCAGTCTGTTTGAAATCTTACATACTTGGACCAACAGCTCGTCTCAAATTTTCAGTCACATTTCTTCATTTATTCAGTGTGTATGGAAGTCAGACAACAACTCACGCTATTCAAGTCTCTCTACTGTGGGGGCTCTCCCTGTAGTGAGTTAAAGTCTTCAGTCTCAGGGGTAAGCACCTTTAAGCTCTCCGTGCCTTCTAGACGGCCCTCAGCTCAGCTATACTCCCTTCTTCCTCCAGTCCCCGGCCACCCCATTCTGCCTCTCCCTGTTCCCCACCCACACTAGTTACCTTAATAAGAACATCAAAATGGATTTGAGTGTGTCGACCTGATGCTACAGGAGAAATGTTCTTACCGGGTCTCACGTGGCACGTGGCAATCAAAATGAAGGCAGGCCGAAGAACATTGCATGAAATTACCTTTGTGCTGTGCACATGGGGCACACAAGAGAAACAAGTAACAATGATAGCTGTGCTTAGACTTCCGTCCTAGCTCAAGGCAATTCATTATGTTTATGGAAACATCCAAGTGGGGGAAGGGGAGTCTGAAAACTTTTGGTCCTAAGAATTTCAGAGAACGATTTTCCAGCCAGTCTAGATAAGCGGTGTTTGTCTAGAGCCGGGTTGTCTCACCATGTTCTCTAGGTTCTTCTGCATTATAAAACATTGTAGGGTGTTTTTTTGTTGCTTTCATAAAAAGTATTTAGAAAATACTCCTTGTACCACTAGGTCAGGCCTGGAGAAGGAGCCCTAAGCAGCCCTGTTGGAGCTCCAGGCTCTGAACCCTCTCCCCCCCACCCCCCACCCCCGCCCCACTCACACCTGCCCACACACCTTTCAAAGATTCCGTTTATCCTCAACTCAAGTCCCTCTCTGACTTCTCCCCCACTTTGCAAGTTTGTGCTGTTGTTTTTATTTTAAATTGCAATTTTAAAGATTCTCTTGCAGACTTAAGATGTCTTCAGTCTGGTTTAGTACCTGACTTGTGTCTCTACAGCACTGGATGCGTGGAAGTCGGACCTTAGGCTCTACCAAGGCATGGTGCCTGGGGCAGATGAGCCCAGGAGACTTCCTTCCCACAAGTACGTGGCACTCGGAACAGGTAACTACTCTCTGCTGGTGGGAAACAGGGACCTAAAGCTACCCCTTCTGTACCCACGCTCCATATTTCACCCTGGGCAGTGGTGTCTATGTCACACTCTCCAGTGACTTCTATCAACCCGAAAGTGTGCTGTACAGAAAGATCACCCTCTGCCACAACAGGCTCCTATGCAGAATAAGGATGACACTGTGCTGTGGTGTACCTGGCCTTTGCGAAAACACGGCCCCTTACAACGATGATTGGACCACAAATTTAGGAAGCTAGACTCTTATCAAGGCAAGGCCCCCAGCTGACTGTCTCCTCTTCTTGTCACCAAGAACACATAACCTGATGGCAAACCCGTCTGTGCCACCCACAGTGGGTACTCTTGGCCACTACAGTCCTGCCTAGTAGAAGAACTGAACCCCAAAGCTGATTAAAAAAAAATACCAGTCTCCGTGGGGCCAACTGTACTCTGGAAGTACCTGGAACAATGTGTCCTTCCTGCTTCAGGGCTTGAGTCCCAGTAAGGGACACACCCAGATCAAGCCCGTGTCCTCCTGTGAACAGGAGGCAGCAGGCACTGCCCACACTCTTTGACCTCTGGCTAGCAGTCTGGGGGGTCTCCCAAGACCCTCCAAGAGAGCTGGCTAGGTCAACTGTTATAGAAAAAAAGGCCCATATGAGTGACCTGTCACGGGAGGACACTTGAGTATCAAATATATTGGAGGGTGGGGGTATCAGATGGCTTTCCACAGCCGGTCTGGACAGTCTGCAGACAGAACAGCCAGGGCACACCAAAACAAAGGGGAGCTTCAAATCAGCCACAGATAAAGGAGCCTTTCTTCTGCTTGCAAAGTGCTAGATTGCAATCTGGCTCAACAGCAAGTGTCCAGGTTCCTATGGCCAGAGAACACACTCAGCAGTCTGGGGGCACAGTCCAGCCCCCAGGACATCCTGACAGCTTGCCAAATCCCCTCTCTCAGATATGACTTGCTCCCTTAGACCTACAAGCCAGAAAGAATAATCCCGCCTGGAAGTTGCATTTGGACCAACAGGGTGCCTTTCATTCACCTGACTTCTCCAGAAGAAAAAGTGTATCTATCCTTTACAGACGGATGGCTGAGCAAGTCTTAGGTAACCAGCAACTTGAGACAAACCATAACAGTTTAGAGAACTTTTGTGTAGAGCAAGAGCAAAACAAAACTCTCAACTAAGTGACATCAACACACTCCATAAGGAAATAAAAGTCAGGGCTCAGCAGCAGCAGTGTGAGCGGGTTTGATCCAGACCACCGGGAAGGGCGGATTCATAAACAAACTCCAAGTCCTGAGTCCTAATTCCTCAGTTTCTGACCACCTCCCAACACACAAGTCAACCGCAGAACGATCAGCAACAATTCTTCATGCTTGGGGACGGACTCTCAGCCCACTGCTCAGAACCCAGCCGGTTTTACATGTTTACCTGACAAGGAATTCTAGTCAATTATACGGGTTAATGGGACATTTCCATAAAGATTTGTACTGAGAAATCTTCACATCGGGACACTTACTAAAATACATCACCTCTAATACTTTGTAGAGGTTGGTTTTTGTTTTGTTGTTGTTGTTGTTGTTGTTGTTGTTTTCAAAAAAAGAATCTTGTCAGTATGACATTGAGCTTCCTGGGCGGTTCAGGAAGGGCAAATAAGGTTATCACAGGGAAAGAAAAAAAAAAGTAACCATCACTCAAAGGTGCAACAATTGCATCACTCAGTGAAAAGTTTTAATAGAAAAAAATTAATGTATGCAAAAGCAACCCTGACAGAGAAAAGACTGGATTTTTACAGAACAGATCATCACTGCAGCTTCTATGGAGGCTTCAGCGCCTGTAAACTTCCCAAGCTTTTAGCTCTTTCTCTGCTTATTCAGACCTCCGAGAACTTCATGCCCAGACGACTCTTGCTTCCTTCAGCTCTCTCTCTCTCTCTCCTCTCTCTCTCTCTCTCTCTCTCTCTCTCTCTCTCTCTCTCTCCCCCACCCACTTCTCCAATGGGTTATATTAATTATGGAATATACAATGCTGTGATACATGCGTGCCATGTGGAATGAATGAGAGGATCGAGAGACTTGACATATCCGTCACCTTAATAGTAAGGAAGGGTCTTTCTCCCTAACAGTTTTGTCCACCATCTCTCCCTCAGCCCTCAGCTTCTGCTAGCCTTCACACAGCTCTTGGCTGCTCTGAGTGCCACTGTTTCGGATTTCACATGCACGTGAGACAGTATGAGTAGGGGGACATCTCTCCATGCCTTACTTGTTTCACACAGTGCATCCCCCTCTGGGTCCACCCTTGCTTGATGCTGCAAAGAACAGGACCTTTTTAAAGTAGTATTACATCATGCATATCCAGCACATTTTCTTCACCCACTCATATGCAGATGACTGGTGCCATGCCTTGGTTCTTGGTGCCCTAAGGAACAGGGTGGTGCATGTGTCTCTTGCATACTCTGATTTCCATGTTTTGAACGTACACCCCAAAGTGGGATGACTGGGTCAAAGGATAATTCAATTTTATCTTATTTTATTTTTATTTATTTTTTAAGCTGAGATGAGACATAGTATTTGTACATCCTTGAACAGGTATGTCATTTTTGCACTTAGGACATGCTACTCTCCTTCCCTGCATTATTCCAATTTTGTGACATGTTAGACCACAGAGAGCACCATTGTAAGCCTTTGAGGAATAGCTATGCTGTTCTCTAGAACTAATCTACATCATTACCAACAGTGTGTGTGAATCTACACACATACATGCACTCACACACACATGCACACACACACATGAGCGCACACACACATACACACACATATACACTCACCCATTGGATGGCAGTGGGACTTAAGGTCATGGGAAGGGGTGCTAACAAATCAGAGTGTTCCTGAAACACTTGAATAAGCAAAGGGAGAGTGAGCTACTGCTGCTCTCCCCGCCACCCCTCAGGGGAGATCTACTCATAGTGACTTTGGATTTGGGGAGTCTGCTAAGGGTAGAAGGAAATTTGGCCCAATTTAAACAACTAACCTTAAAAGAGAGAATAGTTAGGTGCCCCCAAGAGACAAGGTTGTACGCAGGGTCTTCATAAAAATATGTGTCAATCCCCACTATGCCCAGTACATTACAGTATTTAATGTATGATTCTAAGAAGCAGGGCATTCAGTCAGCAGCAACCCATGCACCAAGTACGCCAGTCGACTGCAAAGCAGAAACCAGAGTCACAGTACATGGAAGTATTTCTCCGGGCTAAATCCTGGCATGAGATGATGTGAGATGCACAGCCCACTAGGTCTTGGATTAAGCACACTCAAATGCGGATCAGATAATGAGGACAGTTCAGGGTCTGCACCACAGAGAACATGGCTGGGTGTACATTGTGTGGCATGCAAAAGCCTGTGAGCCTCCCAGATACACAAACCCACTCTGCACAGGCCAACTCCTGTTCAGTTCCCAGACAGCAATGCCAACATCTGTGCTTTCATTTATCAGGCCTTAATTTGCCGTGGTGGTACTTGTCCAATCTGGTGGGGAGCAGCTGCTTTGGGGGAACACCTTTCTGTTCTCTGCACTTCTCTGAGGTCCCTGCATCTGATCTAATCGGTCTGCACAATTCTACACAATTAGGCACGAGAAAAGTTATAGCGCAGAGGTAAAAGCCCCAATACCTACTTCTGCTAAACCCAACTTTGTTTACCTAATGGACGGCACAAAAATCAATCCTGGTTATTAAGTAGCTGGTTGCTCACACAGGGCAGAAGGCTGGACACTTCCTGTACTCTGAAGCCAAAGGTCTCATCAGCACTCTTACAAACAAAGAGGACATGAGCTCCATATGACTAGGTCATTCGGTCCACAAGACTCAACCGAAAACAGAAAACCGCTTTTGTTCACATGGAAGGCTTGGTAAAAACTACTTTCCTGTATTAAGTTAGCAAAATGTTGCTTGGGCCAGAATTGCTTGGGACCTCTCCATCTGGATACTTTCCTTCTTGGACAGCAATACAGAAACTGCAAAGTATACTCTGAAAACGGCAAGCCCCATCTTCTGGCGCTCCTGAGGCTGCCCCATGCTACAGGGAGAGAGAGCGCTGCTGGACTTGAATCCCCAGAGAAGCTCGTCAATATTTACCACTAGTTTTCCTTGCGGTCATACCGGACGCTCACCAACTTAGCAGCCAAACTATTCAAATGACCTGCCTGCAGTTCTATAGGCCACAATTCCAACAGATGTGTGAATTCAAGAGGCACACAGGGTTCCAGATGCTCAGGCAGAGTTTCTATGTATCTCCCCTCTTCTGAAGAACCCCCTGTTCCCTAATGTGCACCCTATGGCCTCTCTTTGAGCTAGTATCTCCCTGTTCTTGTCTTCTGTGCTGTGAGGACCACTATGTAGTGGTTTTACACTGGCCTCACCGGGACATCCAAACAATCATGCTATGGATAGCTAACACATTAACACCTTCCTTCTCTCTGCTACCCAAACCAAGACACTCACAGCAGCTGAGGGCCTGGATGTGCACATCTTGGGGGGCGGGGGGCACTATTGTTCCTAAAATGAATCATTAGCAGAATTTAGGTAAATCTATACCGTACACACAAGCAGACATGCCTGGTGCCTACTGGAAGACACTGTGTTAGTGTATTTTCCCGGAACAAAGTGTTTACCTGGGGTTACTCCATATTGCCTTGGCTATTGTTATATGTCTCCTTGGAATGATTTCATATACAGAGAAGCAACTTCAGCATCTGTGAGTTTTGGTGTGAGGGGTTGGGATCAGAGTCCTTGAGGGAAACCCTGCAGAAACTAAGGAACAGCTGTCTTAAAAGAGAAATGGTGACTCCCTGTTTTACAAATGAGTGCCAGACAATTTTCCAACTCAGATGCATTTAAACCTGGAGATCAGTGAACTCTTCCTCATGTCTCCCATCCAAACACTCAGAAAGAGAGAGAGAAGAGAGGATGCATTCAGAATGTGGCCGACATCTATAATCCCAGCATTCGGGACCTGAGGAAGGCGGGTCTTGAGTTTAAGACCAGTGCGATCTCCATGGCAAGTTCCAGGCCCACCTGGACTGCAAAGCTGAACCTAGTCCAGGAAAAAAAATTAGAAAGTAAAAGACATAAGGAGAGCAAATTTATAATCTTCACAATCTCTCTAGCTGGAGGTCTGGAAACCAGAAGCAATGTTGGCTGTCCCAGCTCCTATTTGCTGAAGCAGTTTCCCCAATTTACGAAGCCTAATTGTTACAAAGCGTGCGCAGGACACTGGTCCACGAGGAACATTATGAAATGTTTAAAGGAAAAGACTGTGTAGAGCTAAGTACACCATTTCACCGTCACCTAAACACAGCAGCAGACTGAGGATTAAGACTGACTTAATTCTGTCCTAGTAAGCGAAACCATGGCTCTTTATTACGCAAATGAGAGCAGCGTGAAGCCTCCCTGCATAGCAAAAGTACTGCCCAGTCCTGAGGCTCATTCCCAGCAGGGCATTTGTTTCCGTTAGGGCTATCCCACGGGATGTACTGGAGTGGCAGGTGGGTTAAAAAGATGAACCCAAAGAAAGACATATAGTCATCCTCCTGGAGATTAACTTTTATCGGGCGATGAAAGCAGACAGAGACAGAGACCCAAATTGGAACACCAGACTGAAATCCCAAGGTCTATATCAGGAGCTGAAGGAGAGAGAGCACAAGCAAGGAACTCAGGACCGCGAGGGGTGCATCCACACACTGAGACATTGGGGATGATCTATCGGGAACTCAACAAGGCCAGCTGGACTGAGTCTGAAAAAGCCTGGGATAAAACCGGACTCACTGAACATAGCGGACAATGAGGACTACTGAGAAGTCAAGATCAATGGCACTGGGTTTTGATCCTACTGCACTGCACGTACTGGCTTTGGGGGAGCCTAGGCAGTTTGGATGCTCACCTTACTAGACCTGGAAGGAGGTGGGAGGTCCTTGGACTTCCCACAAGGCAGGGAACCCGGACTGCTCTTCGGGCTGATGAGGAAAGGGGAGTTGATTCAGGAAGGGGGAAGGTTATGGAAGGTGGTGGAGGGGAGGAGGCAGAAAACTTTAATAAATAAATTTTAAAAAAAAATTAGAGAAAGGATTGCGTCAACATATCCACAGTTGAACTTAGTTCCCAGGTATGAAGAGTCCCCGTGAGCGAACACCAGCTCTTGAGCGGTGTGTTACTACATCATTGCTTTCACCCCCTTGGGCGATCAGCCTAAACCTTTACTCCAGTATAAGACAGACATTGTGTAACTTTGGCAGAAATTCGAAGAAGCTTCTGGAATGTGGAGGGTTAAGCTCGACCTCAGTACTCACTCACAGCAGAATTTCTCAGGCTTTGAAAAGGGCCCCAAAATAACAATACATGAAGCTCTTGAGTGGGCAGTAAAACCCTAATAGAGACCATAAGGACCAAGCTGCTGATAGGCAACCATGGGAGGAGGACACTTGAGAGCTGCTGTGTCCTGCTGCTCTGCAGATGCTTCCATGTGGCATGCTGGGTTGGTGGAGAAGCGGAGAGATTGGAAAAAGTTAGCCGAGCATAGGGTGACGAAGGGCCCAAAAGTCACCAGCTGGAGAGGAGCTGGAGAGACGGACACAGAAGACAGCAGCACATGTGTGGGCGGGCATGCAAACCGTGCTTTTCATTCTTATTTTCCTAAAGAATGCATTTCCTTTTCAAACCGAAGAAGAAACTCCCAAGAAGTGTCAAAGATTAACTGGAGAAAGCCATGTACTTCGCCAGAAAGTTGCTGTGAGCTTTTCAGAATGAGGACGTGAGAAATTTATACAGGGATCAAGGTTTTTCATGTTTGTTTGTGCGTTTCAAGTAAAGTCCATTTAAAGTATTACAAAAATTATATTTGTGTTTTAAATGCTTCCTTTTCTTCCTTTTCGTTTTCTTCCAGGAAATGCTCCGAAGTCCTTCGCATTCCATATGTATAGCTTGTGCCTTGAGCAGGCTTCCCAGCACGGAAGGTGGGCCAGCTGGGGCGGATAGGCCACATTCTGTCTACAGTCATTTCATCTGAAACAATACCACCTGGCCCGGCGGTGGTGGCGCACGCCTTTAATCCCAGCACTTGGGAGGCAGAGGCAGGCAGATCTCTGTGAGTTCGAGACCAGCCTGGTCTACAAGAGCTAGTTCCAGGACAGGCTCCAAAACCACAGAGAAACCCTGTCTCGAAAAACCAAAAAAAAAAAAAAAAAAAAAAAAAAAAAAAAAAAAAAAAAAAAAAAAAAAAAAAAAAAAAAAAAAAAAAAAAAAAAAAATTAAAAAAAAAATTGAAACGACACCACCTAACTGAAGAGGGATTCCTGCCCAAAAGTCCCCAAGTAGAGGACAGATGAGATACAGAAGACAAACAGGTGGCCCTCGTACCTGTGGGCTCTCCCTCACCCAAGGGGAAGTGGGCTCCCCCACCTCCACCATGGGAAGCTGTGACTCACCCACGCTAGAGAATACAGCTGCATCCAGGCCATGGCCAGCAAACTGTCTGAAAAATTAATCCTGAGGCATATATATGTGTGTGTGTGTGTGTGTGTGTGTGTGTGTAGGAACCAGCCATGATAAGCTAAATAGTAACAGACCACCCAAAGGAAGTTCTTTACTTCCAACCATTATCATCTGCCAGTGTAGGACTCAACCATCGATAAATTTCATAGAGGCCTGAGTCTCAGTAGTTTACCCTGAAGCAATACCTTGTTGCAGGAAGGACCATAAACTAAGATTACCTGAGCACCACCCAAGAACAAACCATCCAAAGGAAATGCCTAAGGTGCCAACTGCTGTAGATAGGATCACCTGCCAGCACACACACACACACTCACCTGGACACCCCTAGACAAATGCAGCCAACCAGGGGTCCTGAACCTTAAAATCCCTCACACCCATCTTTACTACTTTAAAAACTCAACTCTAACTGACCTCAGAGCTCTCTGTTTATTCTAATACGTTGGTCATGTGGAGAGACTGAGTTTGCAAACTTGCATAAAATAAAAGTTCTTTGCTTTTATATACAGGACTCGGTCTCCTTGTTGGCTTCTGGGGAACTTCATGGATCTGAGCATAACAATAACAGAAAGAGTACCGTTTATTCTGAAGACTTGTCTGAAAAATCCATATTACGTGCAAGGACTGTAACTCAATGGTGGCATCTGCTAGGCCCTCAATTCACTTCCTACAATATACAAATGTAGTAGAAGTTCAGTCATCTGGATGATGAAAGAAGATGGCGGAGAGAGTTGCTCTATCGCTCTCTATGGTCCAACCCCAGCAGTGTCAGGGAGGAGATGGGACAGAGAAGGAAAAAAATCCACAAAGATCTTCCACACCTCCAACCTTCTTGTATGGCCTGCTGCCAGAAGACCCAAAAACTGGATCCACAGCACAGCTGGGATAAGAAGCAGTGCGGCTGCTGAGGGCTGGTTTGAGAACAGGAGTCCCCCAGCTCTGGGGAGCTGCCTCACTCCAGAGGAGCCCGAGGTACCTGCAGTGCTCAGCCTTGTATGCTGAACTCAGTCTGAGGTCAGAGGCATGGTCTGATGGTTATACCTGTCTCTTACATCGCTTCTTTAAATCGGAAATGTCCTAAGAAATAATTCTTGTGTACTTGTTTTTCAAAGCATAGTGAAGCCTATAAGGGTTCTGAGTACACTGGCTAGTCTGTAAATGCTAACAATATACACTGTTATTGAAAAATTAATTGGCTAAAGGGAACAGTGGCCAAACCAAACCCAGATCGTATGTCCAGCAGGGTTTTCATCATAGCTGCCTACATACAGTACCCACAGAATTAATCGACTGTGTTCGTACCGCATAGTACACGGATTAAGCAGTTCAGAGCACATGAACAAGGCCAGGCATGACCTGATTCTGAATCTCTGGAAGTCCAGCAGTGACCATCAGGGAGGTAAGAATGTCAGAAAACAGTTAATTCCAAGAAAGCTAAGTGGAAGGCATCCTGCATCCTCCCTGCTACCCAAGCCTCACTATACAAGTGGCATGGTCATGATCTTACTGAGTCCTAAAATCAGCCAGCTGTGCTGTAAATAGGTTGCATGTATTTACTTATTCATTCATGGCAGGGCTGGGGAGGGAACCTTGTGAAGGCTGGCAGGTACTCCTTCACTTGGGCCACATTCACAAGCCCAGTAAGTATGCCTTTAAAAATGTTTTTAATACATTTTATTTATTGATATGGGGAGAAGGGCATGGCTGTCTCCTTCCACCATGTCCCGGGGACCAAATCCTGTTCATCAGTTATGGTGGCAAGTACCTTTATCCACTGAGCCCCGAGCTGTACCTTTTCCATGCAGATCTGGAAGCATCCCATCAGGCAAAGCTCACAACCTGCCAGCCTGCCTGGAGGATGCCATAGCAAGACTTTGTGTCATGGGATTTATTAAAGCGTGTAAGTTACCTTTCCAGCAATAGGAATATGCTGAACATAAGCCATAGGGAAGCAGGTGTGGGAGGCTACTCTGTCCAAGTCCAGAACACTCTCCTAGGGAGAGAGAGACATCCTGAAAATTACCACTGCCTGTGAAATGTAAGGGGACCTCTGAGAGAAGAAAAAACCTTGCTCACAGACTGGAATATGCCACCAAAAATAAAGAATTCCTCAAAGCAAAAGGCACAGCTGGAAGAAGAAAGAAGACAGAACTAAGAGAAAAATCATCAGGTGAAGAAGAAGCAAAGACATCAATGAGCATCATGAGGCATGCTGGGAGACCTCCAGTACCCGCCAGTATGGAGACTCCACACTTCAGTGACTACGCTGGTATAACACATTGGCTCTCTTGGGCCCAGCAGAAAATCAGCATCCTTTGGAGATGGTGCACATGCTACTATTTTTACTTATTTCTTTATTTAGTGACAGTCTCACTATGTAGCCCTGGCTGGCCAGGAACTTCTGCTATTTTTAAAGCATTTGTGGCAGGAACATAGGTCGAATGTGATGTGAAAACCTGAAAGGAAATAAAAAGCACTCCTCGTGAGATCATGGGGAGATGCCATCAGGACACGTGGTGCTTGACCTGACAGAACAATCTAACCCATTTGACCTCCCAGGGCTTTCATACCCCACCTGTCCTGCCTGACTGGACCTGGCCTACTCTCTGTGATGTAAGGACCAAGACAGCTCAGAATGCAACAGTGCCGGAGGAAATGTAGGGAGGCTACTGGAAGCTGTAGGCAGGCTGAATGCCACTGCCCTGGTGGATGCACAGCCTCACATGGGGTGCTAGAGTCTCCCTCAGCACTTATTCTCATAGCCTCACTCAACATTTGTTCCCCTCTGAAATGGATCAAAACATACTTAGGATGGTGGTGTGCTGACTGTGGGGGTGGGGTGGCAGGGATCACCCACAGTCTTACCCATCTGTGAACTCTGGGAATTCTAAAGATCACCAGCATGACAACCTGTGTCTATGATATAATTGTGGAACAAATGTTATTGGAGTAATAAACCACTTCCTTATTGAATAAAGCCTACTCTACAGGAGGGGAACACATACCTGGTACTGCAAATCTGGCCAATAACACATCATTTTGGAGCTCACAGGTCCAGGGATGAACCTACTACTAGTATTTAGCTCAATGGCCTAGTATTAAACTGTCCTCTAAATTCCTCTCTCTCTATTCATAGATTAGTGCAGCTCTCAGACTTCATCAGAGAAACTTATTGATGCAGTCCGTCATGGTTAGCCCAGAAACATTACTGGCCAAAGTAAAAAGTGCAAGGGTCAGCGAAGGACACAGTCACAAATGATGATGCATCTGTATTACACCCTCATCTCAATGCCTTAAAGACCAAAGAGAGAGTACCACACCCTCATATCAATGCCTTAAAGACCAAAGAGGAGGTATCACACCCTCATCTCAATGCCTTAAAAGAGGGGGCAGAAACATTGCAAGGGCAAGGGGCTGGGGAGGACCAGAATTTAAAAAATTGTCTTCTGGATGTGACAAGACCATTGCACTCAATTTATAGTAGCTGTGGTTTACCTGCGCAAGACCTTTATAAGATCAAGCCAGGCAATACTCTATCATGAAATGAAATGGGGTCCCATGAATTCTAGCCCCTAAGTGAGGAGTTGTGGACATTTGATGGCATCAAGGGGAAGGAAAGTCAGTTTGTTTGTTTGTTTGTTTGTTTGTTTGTATATCAATCCCAGTGGTTGGTCCCATATCCATAAGTATATGTACAGACAGCATGCATTGAAATCAATGGTCTGGTAATTTTCTCTTTTCAAAGAGAGGATATGACATTGAGGGGTTCATAGAGGGTGTGTTAGGAAGGAGAAACAGGGAGGAGTTGGGGATTAATCTGATCAAAACACACCCTATGAAATAATCAAATAATCAGTGAAAATGTTTAATATATGTGTACATTAATATTATAACAACTCAATTATAAGCCTCAGTGGGTATTTCCTAAGCGCAAAGCTGGAAGCTATGGCCTGGGCTTGATTCTCTACACAGCCGAAAGCTAAGATGTAAAACCAAAACTATTTTCCTTGCTAGTGTCTTTTTTTTTAACTGCTTTCTTAGGTTCTGAGTCCTCTCCGGCGAAGACCGTGGCATCAATCACACTCAAAACAACAAAGCAGGAAACAGGAACCAGCACTCAGCTTCTCGCCTGCCACAGAGAACTTCTGTCGTTTGATATCACGCTCTGTACCCGGAACACAACTGTTTGCTTCTGCTTTGTACTGTGCACAATCTACTCTGTTCTACTGCTGCACAATCACTCTAAGGAAATATTACTATAAAAATAAATATATTTCTCTTTTCATTCACCGTGAGGGAAACTAGCCAGGGCACTCTGAGCACACCCACAGATCTCTCCCTGGAACACTTTACGTTTGTTCCCGAGCCTGATGAATGCTTGGCCGATGATATCAAAGTCCTAATTTATCTACAATCAACCTGATTCAAGTACAGAGGAAAAAGTACTCATTTTGTTCCACTTTAAATTAAAGCAAGATTTGTCCATTCATTTATTTATTTTACTTTAGGGCTTGTCTTTATTTTTCTCTCAACACAGAGGAACACATTACTTAGTATCATTTTTTTCTTGGCAGCCAAGCACATTATTAGTCTCTGAACTGGATTTATTTTTTTTTCTAGAAAAAACAAAGCATAATTCTTTGTTTTTTTTTTATGACAGAATATCCTCCAACTCATTACTAGCTGAGGATGACCTTGAACTTCTGATCCTCCTACTTCGACTTCAGAGTGGTGAGATTGTTGGTCTGTGCCACCAATGCTGGTTTGATTCAAGCTAGGGATTAAAGCTAGGGGTTCATGCATGCTGCCAGAACTCTAAAAAGTAAACAACATCCCCAACTCAGCATATTTTGTTTTTATTATTTTTCAGCAGTGACCACAGCTCTGCCTATGACTAAGATGCCATTAAAACATGGGCTTTCCCTACCCATGAACAAGTGACACGTAAGAAACTATAGAAGCATAGGCTAGGATCCTATGGTAAGAGCAACGGCAGAGCTAGGTTGGGCCAGTTTCATTGCCTACAGTCTGCAAGCTGTGGCAGGAGACAAAGAGCCCGGCAGTACCCTGGTCCTCAATGTGGAAACCACAGAGCTTCTGGTCCAGAGAGAGCAAAGAAGTCAGAGTTTGCAGGATGGAGTCGCAGAAAATACAGTCTGGGAGTCTTCAAAGGGTCCTGCCGGGGCTTTGGCCAAGTCTGTACAAAGTCACATGAGGGAGGAAAGAGGAACAGCACAGCCAGAGAGAGAAGGCTGAGTTAAGTACTTCAAAAACATCCCTAGTTCTCACCAGCCAGGGGGAAGAAACTTCTTGGTTCCCAGGTTAGCAGGTGATCCAGTGGCTATTATCTCAGTAGTGGGAATACGTAAACCCTGGAGATAGGGATACTTGGACCCCATCTCGGATAGGTGGAAAGGAGGCCTCCATAAAACCCCACTGAGTAAATGAACTGATCCTAACACCCTTGGGACTCTACAGCCACACCACCCTGAATACACCCGATCTTATCTGAAACCACTCAGCAACCTGTATAGGAGCATACATGGCCATAATTTGTGAAGTATAACCCACCATGAGAGACTCTAATCAAAACAACAACAACAAACGGCAGTTGTACAAAGAAGCAGGAAAATGGACACGCTATGAAGAATAAGAATCACATGAGGGAACGGCGCAGAGGGTAAAAATGACCAACAAAAAGGCTGGCCTGTCCACATGTTCAAAAAGTCCGTGGGAAGATACAAGCGGGGACCATGGAGGGAAAAACCAAAGGTCTACTGGAAGGATGGATGAGATGAACAGAGTGTAAAAACTGGAAGAAAGAGAGAGTTTCCTGAACCGGAAGATGCCCCGTGAGATCGCACAGGAAACAGACAAACAGATACTGTCAGGAGCAGTGGGGCTGCTGGTGCGGCTGGAAATAGAAACCAGGGTGGGGCTAAATTATTTTTCAAATGTTTCAAATAAGATGAAAAACCTACAGCTATTAATTCAGAATGTTCGACGATCCCAAGTAGCGGGACGGGGGACTAGACCCAGGCTCACCACACTGCCAAAAACTGAATTGTAAACAAACAAGAAAAGAACGATGTACAAGGAAGGAGAGAGATAAAGGGCAGGACCAACCCTCATGAGAAGCAGTGAAATAAAAAACAGACTGAAAAAAAGTTAGTGAAAGAAAATGATCAATTCCATAACTCTCCACCCAAGAAAAATGTATTTTTAAAAAAAAGAGAGAGAGAGAAAGACATTTCTAGACTTATCAAAATGAACACAACTTATTAAGGGCAAACCTGCAAGAAGGAAAAGCAGGATTAAAAGGTCTCAAGAGAATCTGCAGGGGCCAGGGAACAGAGGGTACCAGACTGGAGATGGTGTTATCTACCTGGTTTCCCTGACAATGGCTAATGATCAGCACCGTGGGACATGGATCCAAACCCACACTAGTCCTTCACCAACACTATCTGGGGTAAATGGGACTCTGTGAAGTATCTATTTCCTTGCGCTCCCCGGGGATTTCCAAGTTGTAAAGCTGGCTTGACAGGAGCCAGTTACTTCAAACAGGCTATTTCACACGGCCTTTGGCCCTGTTCTTTCTAGGCTGGGAATCTTTGCATCTACAGCAAGGTGAAAAAAATTCCCTTTGAATTTTCCAGCTGAGGAGATAACAATGGAGCCTGCCGTATCACACAGGACGATGAAGTTTGTCAGAGTCTGGGACCAGTGCTGAAAACAGAAGACAATATGCACAAATATTTGTATTTCTTTTGCATGCACACAATGTGCCTTTGAAACTGGCAATGTCCATCTGGTTTGTAAACAATGAGTTTGTAAGGAAGTTCTCTCCAGGGACCAAAATGTCCTTTTAAAGGAAAGGATGCTCCAATTGAGTTCCAGATGGTTTACTTCTGCTTAACTGGACAGAAAGCCCCTCCACTCTCTTTAACCTTCATCAGTCCCTTACCTAAGCCACAGGGAACAGGGAGGTTCAATGCCACAAAACCCAATTTTCCAGCACAGACTTCAAGGTCAGAGGTAGACGCCCACCACAGAGTCCAGTCAGTTTTAGGGTACTGACTAAAGGAGATTAGCAGTGCCCTAAATGATTACTATGACTTCCAGCCTCAGATCAGGTGACTGAGTGCAAGAGTTTTGACCTCAGGCAGGGCATATCCAAGTTCCAGGCTCACTTCTCTTTGCATGTGTACACAGCCTTCTCATTCCGCATGGAGTGAAGGTAGCGCTAGCTAGTCCAGTGTTCTGAGCCTAGCATTCCCAGGACCCCATAGAAGGTTTATCTATATTCTATGGGCTCTGGAGCTCAATGACAAACTACCAACAAGTGAAAAAAAATCATCTAAAAATGGTTATTAAAAAGATGCCGGTGGCAATCTCCAAATCCACATGTCTAACTTGTTGGAAAACTCAGTCATTACTGCAACTACATAGACCCATCTCCCAGGGTGAACTGGTGTTTTCAAACACACAGTGCCTCCAACAAGAAGCCAGGGCTCCTGTGTTGCCAGCTGGACTCTCAAGGTCACACCCCCTCCTGAGTCCTTATTTCCCGCAGAACCTCTCACCAGTTCAAAACTTTCCATGACAAAAGTGACCAGGGAGTAAGAGGGAACATTTTGGATGGAGGGTGTGTCACAGTGGTGAAGTGTTTGTCTGTCAGGCCCCAGGGACTTGGATTGAAAAATATCCGCTTCATCAAAGACAAAGATCATGCCCAAAGCATTGGATTATTCCAACTGGTTGTTATAGGAATGCATGCTAAAAAGCAAGCTAGGATGTATTTTGATAAAAGAAAAAAATAAAAGAGGAAAATTGCTGAGTTTATTTTAAGTGAGCAAAGTGTTTGCATGTATGAAAAATGTCTTTTCCCAAGAAAATCAAAATTGTCGGCCATCTTTCATTTCCTAGGCACTGAAGGGGAACTGGGAACTGGCTGGTGGGCTTAGGCGGATATATTTCTGCATGAAGCGGAATAATACCTTTTTGTTTTGACTTGTATTAGTTCCAGTTGGTGTTGACATACGGAAACGTTACCTTTTCAATTCCAGGTGGAGAATCTAAGACTTCCTTTAGAATTGTGTATTGTGGGAAAGTTTGCAGAAAAGGGGGGGAAATGATGCTGTAAAAAAATAAGTTTGAGGCAGAGGACCTGGACTGCCTTTAAAAATTAATTCATAGGAAAACCAGAAAAAAGGAATTCAAGCAACGTCTACTTGTCTCGTTACTAGCAATGTTATTTAAATTCTAAATTTAGAATATTTGTAATTGGTGAGAATTTGCAAAGAAATGAAAATTATGAGTGAAATAAACCTCGTGCTGCTCTCTGACTCTGCTTTTTAAAACCAAAGTGGAAAAACCCGGAAACCTAGATAAAGCCTTTTCAAAAACTTTGATTTTTCCCCTCTGATGTTTCCTAGAGAATAAAATGGATTGCACAGAAAGCAAAAATTCAAATTTCATGATGCATGGCATAGCACAGAGAATTCAAATCCTGTGTATTTTTTTTAAACAGTAAAAAATTAACAGTTTTCCAAAATGTTGTAAGTCTACCAGTAGAACATTTTGAAAAAGTTAAGAGTAACAATGGTCACAGATGCTTTTCTAGTTCTGTGGTATATCAAAAGGTCACAAATTCGAGACAGTACAAGGGGTCTCACAAGAAATTAGCAGATAAGACAACCGTGAGGGTCTTGCTTTTTTAAACTATATTAATTCTTTTGCTTCTTTCTGCGGTGTTGATAATCGAACCTAAAACTTATGTGTCTGGCAGGTCCTCTACCACTGAAGGAGAACCCAGAACCCTTGGTGACTTCTGGCCCATGTCCTATACTCACAGTCCACAGATCTAAATCTAAGATTGCCATGCTTGAAGACTTCTCATGGGAGCCAGTGAACCCCAGTAGCCTGGTAAGAGAGTGGAGGTTGAATCCCTCCTGCTGTTCATGTTTCAGACTACTTAACATTATGTGGCCCTGGCTTAGAATTTGATAATAGAACTTGATTTAAAAGGGAAAAAAATCTGGTTAAAATTTACAAGTTTCTTCAATACACTGCCTGAATTTTTCCTCTACTCTTTTCTTTAACCATGCAAATCTGTACACAACTGACCCCTAAGTCAACATCACACAATGTACATGCTTTATGAAGCATTAGGAGCGAACACAAGTATATGCACACCAATCCATAATAACTGTAAAAGCCAGGCAGAGTATATCCCTATAGGCCCAGCACTGGGGAAGTCAGAGCACACACAGTCAAGATTTCAAGGACATCATTGACTACGGTAAGCCAGAGGCCAGCCCGGTGTTATGGGAGGGCCTGTCTCACAAATTAACTCATAATCAATTCAAATAAACTGGAAAATCGAATTCCGCTATTAGGATGATTGCACCAAGAAGATGCTAGCACTCTGAATGGAAAGAGGAGGAAAAGAAATACCACTTAGCAACGTTTGGAAATAAAATTTGACATAGCCTGCTTCATGCTACCCAAGTATCTAAGGCCTGATTGCAGCAACTGACAGGGGACAGACAAAGCCGCCCCCATGCACACAAGCTCCTACACTTCCTCTCCCTGAACTGCCTGCCTCACTTGCTTCCCAGCTGCAGGACACCAGCCTCCACCAGACTGAAGAGGACAGAGAGTTTAACCACCTCTACACAGAGTTTTAGCTTTCCTACGGTCAGACTGCTTGTCTCTGAATTACGACTCTTGTTAAGACTGACTGTGCCTCCAAATCTCCAGGTTTCCTAGACTATGGTGATGCCCGTGAACGGACCTTCTCCTCGGGCAGTACATTCCTACAGACGGCTCACACAAAGCTGTATTCGCTTTGCTCTCCCACTAGAAATTAACTTTATTGCTCTAGTTAACTGAATTTCTATTAAAAAGCTACCTGAGAGATGCATGCTCCTAAGCCCAGAGATGCGCACAAACGATGTGCATTGTGGTATTTACTGGTCTGTCATTGGAATCCAACCCCAAATATTTGAAAGGAAGAATGGCTCAGTTGGGCTCATAGTTTCAGGAAGACTTCAGTCTGTCGTAGTAAGAAAGTTTACATGGCAGGAGCATAGAAGTTCCTCGCGTCCCTGAGTAAGGAGGATGGCAGAGGCAGCACTACCCCTAGGCAGGATGTCCTGAGCCGTCGTCAAGAAAGCTGGGCAGAAGCTAATGAGAGCCAGAGTTCTTGAAAGTGGGAGCCAGACAAGCCCTTTCCTCTGCTAAGGTGTCTTTGGTTAGTGTTTGGGTCTCGGCAACAGAAGGCAAACTAGAACAGGATCCCCCAAGGTTTCAAAGACGAGTTGAAGGTTTTGTTTTTCTAGGTACAATAGATAGATAGATAGATAGATAGATAGATAGATAGATAGATAGATAGATAGCCGAAAAGAATATAAGCCTTCAGCATAAGCAAGTTTTCATATTTAGGTGTCAAAAATATACTTACTGGTGGTAATGATGAAATGGGAAACTTGGATGTACTGTGTCCACACACCACTTGGACATTAAAAAAACAACAATAAAAAACAAACCTGTTTTAAAGCCCAGAACTGGAGGTATGGCTTAGTGGAGGAGTGCTTACCCAGCATGCACAAGGCTCTGGGTTTGATTACTACCACCTTCCAAAATGGTAATTCATATATATTTTTAAGAGGGCAAAGAAACAGTTGTTTTTAAAAGAAAATTTTAAAAAATATGGCTAATAACCTTAAAGGAACAGTGCTCAGGCCCCCTCATTAGACCCAGGCAGACAGAAGACAAAACCTTGTTAGTTTTGGAAGCAAAGCCTTGATTTAGGGTCTAGTGAAAGGCCCTGAGCTGGAGAGGCCTTCTAGACATTTCAACACTCAGACATCTCATTTTGAAGAGAGGAAGCTTTACTTGGACCAAACAAGAAATCACTAAGATTTGGGGGCCAGGGAGATGGCTCGGCACTAGACGTGCAAGCCTGACAACCCGGACTTGATCCCCAGAACACACATAAAAATCTGGGTGCACTGACATGTACCTATAATCCCAGCACTACTACAGAGTCAGAGAAAGATGATCAAAGTTAGAAGCTTGTGGGATGCAAGGCAGCAGCAAAAACAAGACCCTGCCTCAGCAAGGCAGAAGAGGACTGGCTTCCTGAAAGTTCTTTGGACATGTGCCTTCCACATATGTTATAGTGCACACACGTGTGCAAACACACACTCACTCATTTGTACAGGCACATACACATGCATGTATAAACATACCCACATTGGTACACATACACACATATACGTGCATGAACACACACACATGCGTGCATATACACACAAATTTATCTTCAAAATATGGCCACTATGACTACACTTAGCAAGTAGTGAAGTTACTGTGAAAGTCTTGCAAACAGAAACTTCGTAGTCTCTTAAAAAAAAATTACATTTCTAGCTGGCCGTGGAGGTACGTACCTTTAATCTTAGCACCACAGAGGCAGAGGCAGGCAGATCTCTTAGTTCAAGGCCAGCCTTGTCTATAGAACAAGTTCCAGGTCAGTCAGGGTTATACAAAGTAACCCTGTCTCGAGAAAAAAAAAATCACCTTTCTGAAGAGTATTTTATGACTCAGGAAATACACTCATAGTGATCTGAGAGGGATATAAAGTACATACACACCAAAACTGGGGTGGAGTCAGTGGCAGGAATTATTTCATGGAATAATCATACAATATAATTCATACTGTATGGTGCTAAGTCTTCAGCCAGGAACTGCTGCCCAAACGAGTGACCATCAATAACAACCTGGATTGATTGCAGTGATACACTGCAATTTTCACCCAGATTATAACTGTGGGAGACCGTGCGAGTTTTATTTACATGCCCTGTGTTCTGTCCTGTCCTGGCTGACCTAAGACCCGAGTGCCAGGAAGATCACAGGACCTGATACTCCTTTGTCTACCACACAGTAAGGCTAGGAGAGGGGTACAATATTGCAGTTTCTGGAGGAAGCCAGGCTTTAAGGCTCAGCAGCCCTGGAAACAATCCCAGGTCTGCCTCCCACCAAGTGCAAACCACAGCCGTCTCTCCAGCTCTCACTGCCACTTTTTCTCTTTGGCTCTTGCTGCCTTGCACGGGCACCCTTTAAGCTTTATATTGTGTATTTTCACTGTGTTTGTTCTCTTAGCTTTGAAAGCATCTCCCTCTAGCTTAGGCTGCCCCACAGCTCCCAGCCCCGGGGATTACAGGCTAAATACATGTCTGCCTGTGGTACATCAATGCTAACCAAGCTGAATTACTACTTCAGGTTAAAATAAAAGCAAATTAAGTTCCTATGAGATTCTTTCCCCACACTTAGCTTTCCGTCTGTGGTCACAAAGTCTACATCCATGAAGTTATGAACTATTGAGCCTCCATGAGAATTCCTGATACGTCTGCAGTGTGCAAACTTAAAGATGTTAACCAGCTATTTACGGATATATTTTTTTAACATATTAACATATAAATTCTGAAACCTCAAAACTTGGGTCCGAGTTTAGAAATCCTGTATTGATTTTGAGTTAGTAGTAGTCAGTAATGTATATTTTATAAACGTCGATCTTCAAAGACCTAAATGCAAATTAGAGTAAAACAACTCCACAGCTCGATGCAGGCTCCTGTTTTCCAGGTAGGGTCCTGAAGCACAGGAAACAGCAGGAAGAAACTGACAAATGAGATTCCGTCGAACTGAAATTCTTCTGCACAGCCCAGGGGTGGAGAGACTGAAAGGACACCCACAGGACGGGCAGGGTCCTGTCGACTTCCACTTGACAAAGGCTTGATATCCCTTGAGGATTCTTAAGGCACTCAAAGAATTTAACAAAACAAGGAATCTAACCAAAAACATAGGCAAGTGACCTGAACTTTCCTAAAGTACAAAGAGTCAACCAAGATGAGAAAATGTTCGATAGCATTAGCCCCCTGGTAAATGCAAACCAAACCAGAAAGTACTGCCATCCGAGTCCAGTCAGAACGGCTATGATCAAAATCAATAAGCACTCACATAAAAATAAATAAGTAAATGCTGGGGAGGAGATGAGAAGGATTTCCTATATACTGTTGTTTAGAATGCAAATTACCGTAGCCACAATGAAACACAGCATGAAAGCTCCCACCTACCCCTCCCCCCCCCATAAAATAAAATGACTCAAAATAGATTTACCATATGATCCTGCAATCCCACTTCTGGGCATATGTCCAAAAGAAATGAAATCTGCATATCAAAGAGACACCTGTCTTCCCATGTTCGCTGCCGTTCTATTCACAAGAGCCAAGAGAGAGAATTACCCAGGCTGCCCGTGGGCAGATGAAGGGATGAGGAGAGGGCAGCGTACGGACGCGCCATGGCATTCCACTCAGCCCTAAGGAATGGGAAGCAGGTCACCCATCTACCGCACAGTGGACAGGACGGGGACATTGGGCTCAATGAAATAAGCCAGAGACAAAGCAACAAGCAGCACCTGCTCTCACTCCTGCAGCAAGACTTAAAGATGAAGGGTGGATTGCTAGAAATTGGACAGAGGTAAGCAGGATGTGTGCATGCGTGAACCTCATTAATATCACGATTAATACAAGTGGATAACCCAATTTAAAAAGGAAGATGGTATAGTTTCCTTTGTGTCTTCTTTACATACATAAAGTATTATTGGAAATAACAGTAAGGAGTCATTTTTAAGCTCTGGCAGTTTATGAAGGATAATCACATACCTGACTTCATTTAATTCACATGTTTTTTTTGAAAATTCAGATTCATTTTTTATGTATGTGTGTATGTGCCTGTGGGTACATAAGTGTATATGCAGGTCCCTGAGAGACCAGAAAAGGGCATGTCGGTCCCCTGGAGCTGGAGTTACAGACGCTAAGGAACCACTCCACAAGGGTAGTTGGTGCCAGGAACCAAAGGCTTGTCCTTTGAGAAATAAGTGCTTTTTTTTTTTTTAAAGAGTTATTTGTTATGTACACAGTGTTCTGCTTGCATGTATGTCTGCACGCCAAGAGAGAGCAGCAAATCTCATTAAAGATGGTTGTGAGCCACCATGTGGTTCCCGAGAACTGAACTTCGGGACCTCTGGTTCAGTGCTCTGCACCTCTGAGCCACCTCTCCAGCCCATAGCAAGTGCTTTTCATGACTGAGTTATCTCCCCCAGCCCCGACTCCTATCTTTTCACAAGAGTTGTACTATATCAATCTAATAAAAGAGAAAATGATCAGAAGGTAAAGTTGCCTGCTTAAGTTCACACAACTGAAGACAGAAAACTTGAGCCCTCCCATGCCCCCCAAAACTGGCACCTTTCTGTGGGACGGGAGGTCTCTAACTAGGCATTATTCGAAATCTACCATATTGTAGCTCAAACATTAAAATTTATGTTGCTAAACCAACTTGTTTCCACACACACACGCTTTCAAAAAAAACATGTAATATATGCAGAGCACAGAAAACATTACTCAAATTAATTCAGCTTCTGTTGATCTTAATTTCCATAAGGCAAACAAAACATTTCCATATCAAAAATGGTTCTGACGAATTCCTTCTTGAATGCAACCATATGCAAATTTAGGTTAACACATTTCTCGTTCATTACCATACAGAACAAACAGTGGAAAAGCTGCTGCACGTCTGTAATCCCCATTTTCAGAGGCTGAGGCAGGGATGAGGCAGGATGAGCACAAATTCAAGGGCTCTGTAGAGGCTCTGAAGCCAGCCTGGGCCCCACAACAAGACCCTGTATTGGCAAGGAAAAAAAAAAAGAGTCCCACAGAAATCGTGTTTCCAAAGTGATTTAAAACACTAACTTACTTCGTTCTGTGTGAGGGATTAACCCTTTTTTTTTCTGTAAGGAGCTTGAGTCTTTTCTACTGCACCTGTTTCTCTCTCTCTCTCTCTCTCTCTCTCTCTCTCTCTCTCTCTCTCTCTCTCTGGAGGCGAAGATGCATTCCAGTGAAAGTTCACGTATTTAAACAAGGGCTGCAGTTTGTTGGCACGTACCTATAAACCCAAGCCTTGCAAAGCAAACCGATTTGTGTCTGGACACAGACTCCAAAGCCAGCCCTTCCTGCTTTCAAAGAGAAAGGCTCACTAGAGTAAGTACCTGAAAAACTGCTCAGCTGTCCTCCTTTCTTTCCCCTTAACAGCTTTTTCTTGTTTGTCTTTAGGAGGTCAATTACCTTCTGACCACAGTGCTAACTCAAGGGCCTGTGTATCAAGAAAGGGGAAACAGAACTTACAGCTTATTCCGATAGTTAATAGGCTGGATGGCAGAGCATCAACAAACCCCAAGGAAAGGGAAGAGTTCAGGTTGCAGAATCTGTATCCAAAATCTGTATATTATTTTATATAAATGTTCTCTCTTCTTTCCTTTATTTATTTATTGGGGGAACATACTGTGTATCTTTGAACTTACTATGTAAACTAGGTTAGCCTTAAACTCACAGACATCCACCTGCCTCTGCTTTCGAGGACGCTGGCATTAAACATATTCATCATACTGACTAACCCTAAGTGGTATTTTCAATAAAGAAAAATCATGAAAGCAGGTATTGTAGCCTATTGTTGTAATTCCCAGAATTCTAGAGGTTGAGAAGCCTGGTTTTACTATTAGGTTGGGCTATATAATGGAGCCCTGTCTCTTCCCCCAATCTGCCACCCCATAAAAGGAAGAAAAAGAAAACATTAATACAAAATAAAAATAAACAAGAAAGTGTAATTCACAGGAAAAGCAGTCTGGGGGCAAGCTCAGAGCTGAATTTATTAGGCAAAACAATGATGTCTAAAGAACTAAAAGTCTAAGGCACTAAAAAGAAGCATGGTGGTCACATCTCCTGAAACAGACTGTTTCAGTGAGGAGAGAGAAATACAGAAAGGAACCAAGTGGAGATTCTGGAGTTGAAAGGCATTGGAATGAGAAACTGAGGGCCTCTCGGCAGATTCCTCATGGGAAGAGCCAGGACACAGTCACGGCCATAAGCTGAGGCTGCAGAGAGAGCCCTGCGTCCACAGACCCATCCACAGACTCCTGGAAACACATAGGGTAGCCTCGTGCGTGCAGAAGCATGAACAGTTGGAGTCCTAGGAGGAACATAGATTTGAGTGACTGAAAATGTGAGATTCTCACAACTCAGTGGACAACTTAAGAGGAAATAAAACATCTAAATTGATGTACATCACAGCCCGATGGGCCACGGCCTCAGTGCCTTGCTCTTTCAGAAACAGAATCTTACAAAAGTATGAAAAATCTGCCTCCCTCTCCAAGGGGCACCAATAAGCTTAATAGCCAATTTGTGGCCAGAAATAATGGGAGGCAAAGGGGAATAGAGTGACATTTTCAAAGCACTGAAAGTAAAACTATCAGACACTAAGTCTATATCCAGATACAACTATTGAAGTATAAAGGAAGAAAAATTGAGAAATCACCACTGGTAGTCTTTGCTTCAAGCAGAAGGGGTTCTTTGAATAACACGGAAGCTTACAGGACAGTAACTTGGACATAAAAAGTTGCTGGCCACCAGGAACCGTTTGCTACATAAGCAGAGGACTAGAAATGTACCTCTTAGCAAATTCATGAAGCAATATGGAGAAGTCGCCTTAGAGGTGTCAAGATGTTACGCATATGATACCACAGGCAAATCGAGGGGCAAGCACACAGAGCTTCCAAGAGCAAAGCCTTTCGTATAGATGCAATCTAGGCAGCATTCATCTGAAAACAGATTGCTGCAAACTAAGATGTTAGTTATAATCCTCAAAGTCATCACTAAGAAAATTACTCAAAAAGCAGAGAAAGAACAAGGGGTTGAAATTGTATTCTAGGAAACATGCTTAGTAAAATAAGGCAGGGAAACAACTAGACGAGCAGAAATGGCCCAATGGAAGCCAAAATCTTCAGTGGCCATGCACTTGCAATTCCACATCTTTAACTCACACATTTGGTATGAATGGGTCAAACGCTGCTAACAAGCAGACACCGGGTTGTTTGTAAGCACCATACATCTGTACGCTCAGTGTAGAAGACAGAAGGCATTCAGAGTCAAACAAACTGAAGGCAAATGGTTGAAGAAACAGACGACATGCCCCAAGTTAACTACACGGGCTGAGAATGAAAACTGGTAGCGGAGACAAAGGACACTCTGTAATGACAAAGGAGCCACTCTATTGGGAGGTCACAGTAATTACAAACCAAATGCACCATGGAGACTCGAAAACATGAAACGGATGACAATTCAACAATAGCGGAAGTCTTCATGCTCCCACTTTCATTTAAAAAAAAATGATAAATTGGCAGGAACTCAACAAGGAAACAGGATGAGCAATACGGTAAACCAAGCAGCCTGATGCAGCCTGATGCAGTCTGATGCAGCGGTAGACCCCTCCTCCTGACAGCCATGAATTCGCATCCTCCACAATGCCCATGCAACACTGCAGCGTGCTGGATCAGCCGGGCATTAAAGCCACCGCGGTCAGTTTGACGGGCAAAACCTGTGCCTTCTTTATCGGAATGGATTTGTAAAAGACAGCCACAGCAATAGCAACTTCGAGGAAAGCACAAATATATGGGCATTATTAAATAACCCAGGACTCAAAGAGGAAGCCCCAAAAGAAATTTGGATTCTGTAAGATGAATGCAAACCGTGACACTGCAGAACTAGCAGAGTGCAGTCAAAAGGCGGTCTCTGGAGAAATTAATATCCTGTATTTAATATCACTTGTATTATCATATGCAATTGTAAGAATTCCCTTGTAATTAAAAACTGTTTAAATGTAATTCAATAATGAGAAGACATCCCCACAAATGAAGACACCATGGCATTTGTTTTCACTACTTTGAAAATCACCTATTTGGCTACTTCAATATTCGAATACATTACAAATTACTTTCCAGAGATAGATTAGTAATGGAATCACTTAGCCAAAAGAAAGGTCTTGTGGGATGTGATAGCATGTCTATGACCCCGATACTTGAAGGGCTGAAGCAGGAGGATTATGAATTCAAGACCAACTCCAGCTACGTGTCCAGGCTCTATCTCAAAAAATAAGTAACCACAAAAGCGGATCTTTCTGTGGCTGGTTATAGCAAGCAACCTCAACTGCAAAGCTATGATCAACACAGACAATTCTGGTGATCCCTGCGAAAGGGGATGGAGCAGTGGGCACAACAACTCCAATCTGCCTGAAGAAAACAGACACGGGAAAGGAGCGTGGAAGCCTAATGTGTTCAAGGTCTTCCCAGTTCTGCTTGTTGTACTGCAAGAGAAAACAATGAACTGTGCCTTGCCACAGGAGAAAACCTATGACATTTGTTCAAGTCTGCTGATGGGAAGGAAAGATAGTGGTTCACAGGTCGTCATGACAATAGAGCAAGGCCACTAAGGAGGATGACACCTCTTCCAGTGACCACAGACAGATCAGTGGGAACAGGAAACCAAACAAAAAAATCAGTTTGAGGCCAGAAAGGTGGCCCAGAGGGTAAAGGACCTGCAACTAAGCCTCATGACCTGAGTTGGATGCCTAGGACCCAAATGGTTAAACGAGAGAAGTAACTCCTTACTAAGTTATCCTCTGCTCTTCATCTAGGAGATACAGCATACACACACACACACATGTGCGCACACACACACACACATGTGCACACACACACGTGTGCACATGCACACGCCTTGTATACATAATTTTTAAATTATTAGATGTATTAGTTTTTCAATATACACATACATACATACACATACACACACACACACACACACACACACACACACACACACCCCATCTTTTATGTGGCAGGTGTTTCTCTACTATAGCAACCAGGCATGCAGCCACACACAAAACAAAGTTCTTGCTCTTGTGAGTTTACATTCTTACACTGAGAGAGGGCTGGGAACCAGCCAAGTGCACAAATCTGTAAAAGGGCAGGGTAGTGGTATGTGCTATAAAGATAAATAAAACAGAGTAAAGCAGAGCTTATGTAAGAAAGGAAGGTCCCTCTGAGGACAAGACACTGGGATGCATGGAAAAGCAGAGTGGGAGTCAAGCAAGAGCTGGCAGAAGGTCCCAGCAAGAATAGCCACAAAGGGCTCTAAAATGGAGCTGGCCTTGGAGTAGCATGCACAGTAAAGAGGACACAGTATGATGGAATGGACAGCAAAGAGCCAGGCAGGAAGCAGTCAGGTGCAGGGTCCTGTGGACCAAACAGAAACTTGGGTCACATTCCAGGGAAGTGAGGAGGCCCTGGCAACTTCCCCGGAGTACTGGGACACGTTTTTCTGTTTCCAGCCTTCACTCTGGCTGAAGGGTAGCATGTGTTGGCCTCTAGAGTAGAGGTATGAGCAGTGAGAACAGGTTGGAGGCCAACAAGAGGCTTTATCATAGTTAGGAAGGAGACAGCGGTAGTGGGGTCCAGGAAAGTGGAAGGTGAAAGGCCGCTTGGGCAAGTCTAGGGGCATCCATAAACACAGCTGGGTCAGCAGAGGGATGAAGCTTGAGGCAGACAGACACAGGGGACATCAGCAAGAGTGTGTGGAGCAGCCTGAACCCTTTCCCCCTCTTCTCCTGCACCTCAGAGTACACGATTGTCCTACAAAGTGCTCACAGGAAGTTCTTGCTGTCTCTTTAGGGATCCCAAACCCGCCAGAATCACATGGCTAGCTAGAGAGTGGAGTGGCCTAGTGCTACAGTGTTGTCCAGGGTCAGAACCTGGCTTGGGTCACAACGATCCACAATTCTAAAAAGAACGATGCTGAGTTGGAAATCTTCAGAGATTTCAGAACTGGCCCTTGGGATTCCTCTAAGAACCACCCTGCAGGACGTCTCCAATCTATATAAAAACCCAGTCTCACCTCAGAAGGAATAAAAGATAGCTTGTTCTACCGCAAAATATGAGTGACTATAACCAGGGAGCACAGACTTGGGCCACTCCATCTTCCATCTTCCAGCAGGGAAGCATTTAAATGAAGTTTTGTAAAAACGAGTTTTATAGAACACAGACATTCATAAACCAAGATACATTTTAAATACTTTTGTGGGTATATTAGGTGGGTGGGTTATAGGAAAGCAGAGAAAAACCCTCAGGTGGTATCTGACAGCATCCCTTGCCCTTTGGCAAGACGCTGGGGATTATGTATTATTAAAAAAAATTGTATTTCTTAGTCACAGAAGTTAGTTCCAGCATGTAGGTAAGGAAAGAATGGCTTTTGGGGGGCAGCTAAGAACAGCTCAGGATGAGCTGTCATTTGCTGCGGGACCTGCAATATCCCAACCTCTCCACGTCACTGCAGTCCCAATCAATCAGCCTTCGCAGACAGCTTTTTTCAAGGAATTCTTGTTCGCATTCGCATGTTCCTCTCACTGTGACCTCAATCGCTAAGGAGTGGCCTAGAGGATGCTTCTATCCTTCCTCTCACATCATCTCAAAGAAACAGCCTACAGACTCCCTCCCTTTTATCTCTCACTTGATTCTGGAGCCTTTCGTCCAAGCTCTGACCTGACGACCATTTTTCCTACATCTGCGCTGTGCCACAAAGGAACGGCGCCTTAGCATGGTTTGCTATCATTTCATTCCTGCCATCGCATCCTTTAAAAGACACGAGTAGTTTTAAGGACGTATGTTACCTAATGAGACCTCCAGCATGTAACTGCCATGGGAATCGATACCGCAAATACAAGAACGTTCACTTTTTAGAGCTGTCAATGAAACCAGAGAAGCAATTAGCCGAGATCAAGGTGCTCCGGGGAAGCTCTCAGTGCCTTCCAGGATGCAGCCTAGAGATGAGCCAGACTGTACTTCAGTATTCAAAACCACAATTATATTTGGGATGTGGAAGGAATCTGCAATGAAATGCAAGCAAAACACCTACCACCCACTCCCTCCTACCACCCACCGCCCTCCCCAGCACACAGTCAACAGAGAGGCTGTACGCTGGGTCTGGTCCAGCAGGCCCTCCACTGTGTCTGGCCATCTGGGTCATCTGCTCACGCCCTCTCTAATTCCAAAGCTGTGTGTGGTTTGGGGAATTCAGGGCTTTGGGGGGGGGACTCCTCCCTTACAAGGTTCTCCTCATTGTAGTTGTACATTTTTGGACAATTACTATAACTGGAAGGGGTTCTTTGTGTTTATACTTGCCCCAAACAAATGCTGGCTTCATCCGTGAACAGTTAATCTACTCAATAAATATATTCAGGGAGAATGGTTCCTAATGGGGTGGGGCCACATCAGGACAATCCAAAACAACACACTGTGTGCAGACAGGAAAAGTTTCTATTAAGTTGAAGAGACTCACACATGCTGTGTAAGACCCTCAAAATCCCTGAATCAAGGATGGTCTATAGATTCTACTGAATGAATACACCACTTCTGAGTTTCTGGAACTCGCAGGATGTGCCAGTGGTTGGGTCCAGAATAGCCTGCACTCACAAAGTCCTGGATATGTATAGAAAATAGCAATGCCACGTATTTCCTAATAACCATCCAAACACCTGTCATTAATAATTCGTTATTTGCTACATTGAACATTGAAAGACAAAGGGAGGAAGGGAAGGATGGAGGGCAGGAAGGAAGAACAAGAAAGAAAAATCTCACTGTAGAGATTTTCAGGTGTCACTGAGAGTCTACGGTGACTGTGTTTATGATGCCTCAGGAACCGATGTTCATCAGATGCGAGCCCTAATCCAACAAGAAGATAACACAGACACAGGGATTCCCATAGGAAGAAAACAGCCATGTGTGAGAGAAATCGAAACTATAGTGACACATCCACAAGCCAAGGGACACCAATAAACATGCAAGTTTTCTTCTGCAGGCCTTCTGGGAACCCGGTCCTTCCAATAATGGCTGGCCGACTTGCAGGCTCCGGAACTGAGAGGCGGCTTCTGCTGCTGCGCTAAGGCAACCCTAAGACTCCCATTCTTCATAGGGGGGAATCTGAGTGGGGCTCTTCCCAACCCAGACCACAGGCCTCACTCCAGCAGAAGCCCTGGGCCATAGGTTTACAAAGATTGAAGCTGCACATCCTTCGCAGGTGACATTATCCATGTGTCTAAGGGGGAAGAGTAAATGGGTAAAAGATGGGACCTTGCTGAGATGCTGCAGGGAGGTCGCTCAGCAACCAGCCAGGGAAGCAGAATACTAGAAACTGACTGGACAGAATCAGTCATTTGACTACATACCACATCTACCAAACATTTGTTTCCCTTGAAGCTAAGAAATTATATATATAGTGTGTGTGTTGTTAACTAGTTAATTCAGGTTACTTCGGGGTAGAGCAAACACTTAAAGTCTAGTACTAGCAATTTCAATGCAAAAAAGAAAGTTATCAATTATGTGCTGATTAGCTATCCCACAATGCATCCCTACTTCAAAAACCTCGAGCTACACATCATCTTCATTCACTGAAAAATCAGCTCAAGAAAAGATTTGAAATTGTACACTATCTGCCAGACATGATGGCATGTGTCTGTAATCCCAGCACTCTGGAGGCTGAAACTGGGCAGCCTAGGCTACACAGCAAATTCAAGAGACTCTGTCATGGGAGCAAAAGAGACAGCTCCTGCAATATGAAAGTCTTACTTTTCCTTTCTTTTTCTGAGATTCAGTCTTAGCTGACTTTGACTTGCTATATAACCAAGGGGCATCTCGAACTTTCGATTTTCCTGATTCTACTTCCCAACAACTGGATTACAAGCCTGTGCCGCTATGCCTGTGCTGGGGATTGAACCCAGGCCAGAGGCATGTTAGGCTAACACTCTACCAACTGAACTGCACCACTAGTCCGGGAAAGTATTTTTCAAGTTATATCTAAACCGGGATTTATATTTACTGAAATAAACTTACACCTAAGTAATTCAATTAAAAGAGGAGAGTGAATAAGTATTCCTTTAATGTATACAAGTGGGCAGTGGCCAGTAAATACATGGGGTGCTCAATATCATCAGCATTGAGGAAGTGTGAAAATAAGTCTCAATAAAGGATTAGTTCATATCTCGTAGGATAGCGGCAGTCAAGAGGTCAGGTAAGCTTTAGCAAGGACACGCAGAATGAAACCTCATCGGCTACTGTCTTATTATTACCCATCAACTGTAACCCAAAAATATTAATAGCAATAATTCCTAAATTTCAAACTACATGCTACTGTGAGCAAAAAGACGGTATCTAACAACTGCACCCCTCCACATGTCCATTCTACAGAGGTGACCCACATGTCAGCAGTTGGTTCAGTCAACTGCTTGTGACATCAGAGTGCTCGTGTCCTCTTGAAAGCCCTTCCTGATAATAGTCCGAAAGCATGAGGCGATACAGGCAATTTGTACATGCAAAGAGAAGCCCTAGCGCATTCCATTCCATGAGACGGCGAAAGCTTATTATCGCTCCGTGTATGTAGGAGAATCGCAGGACACACAGAGTTGTGGACTACCTGTATTCCATGCACCAGTTAGGAGCCTTGGAACATGTGCCTGCAAATAGGCGGGAGCGACTATATTCCAATTTAACACCCCTTCCCATTTCCTGGGCTATTCCTGGTCTATCTTTCCCAGGTATATTTCCTTGTCTCTTTGTCAGTTCTCTTCCCTTTTGAACTTCCTTTTGATTGGTCAGCTGGACCATTTCATACTTAAAGGGTTTGAGTTGACAAATCAAAAGCTCCTGATCACAGAAGTAACAGGACCACCACGGAAATCAGCACATTCACGGCACCCTTGTGGGCACCCAGAAGTCAGGCCGTCACAAACTGCAAACCCATTAGTCAGGCCATCACATACGGATGTACTACAACCATGATCTGCCTACCTGTTCAGGCACTGAAATTTCTCCAAAGCCCAGCACAGACCCCACCTTCTCCAAACCATCTTCCTCAGCAGAGTAGCCAAAATTACTTGCCACCTGTTCTCACAAACAGTCTTATCTATGCCTATGTACTGAGCAGATACGGGCATAATGCCAACCCAATGGCAGGATTGTCCTAGAACTTTCCAAGCACTGGTTCACGGGTGCTATTCACTCAGAAACCCTGGGACAGAGATAATGCTGCATCTGTAGAATCACAGGAGACCAGGGTCCAGCTATCTGACCATCAGTGTATGCATTTGTCACCCTCTCGGACTCTAAAACTCAATGACAGAGGCCAGGGACTCGCCTTTAAGCCCATGTAGCAAAGATGGAACTTTCTTCATTATTATTATAATACATCATGTACCATGGTAGATGCCTGCAATCCCAGGTCCTGAGCAGACACAAGCAGGGAGACTGCCAAGTTCAAAGCCAACCTGGGCAACTCAGAAAAACTAAGTCAAAACACAGTGGAAGAAAAAGTGGGGGCTGCAAGTGTGTCTCAGTGATAGAGCACTCACATAACATTGTAAGGCCCAGGGTTCAATCACCAACACCTCAAAGTGTATATCTAAAGTATACAACCTAATATTCTCATCTGCGTCTGTGCAGTAAGACAATTTTACTAACAACAGGAAGGTTAACATATCCACCATTCCTTTGTGTCATGGTTCTGCTTTGCTCCACAAATCTTTTTAACAAATTTCCAGTATACACACAATAGTACTGCCATACTGACTATAATCCCACGTGTTGGCTATTAAATGCTTAGGCTTGAATGCCCTGCTCTCCCTCCCATTTCAACACAGCACCATCCACGTTAGCCAAAATATGAAATGAACCTAAATGTCCAACATTTGACCAATGAAGAAAGTGTGGTTTCTTTGCCTTTACAAAGATGGGAGATGCTACGTCAAAACATCACGTGTTATCCTAGAGACATGTGTCTATTCCCAACAAAGAAAGAAATCCTGATATTTGCTACAAAATAGAGGAGCCAGACACAGAAAGACAAATACCATATAATATCACTCTTAAAGAGAATGTTTAAAAGCCAACCAAACTCAGATATACAGAAACCACTGAAAGGAGGCCCGGGGAAGTGGGAAAAGCGTACTGAGAACCTGCAATAGGTAACCACATGAAGGGAAAGGCAAGGAGAGGCTCTCAAAGGCACCGAGACAGGCATTGCTCTGATCTGTACATGTAAGAGGGCATGCAGACCTCCTGTGCTCCTCACTTAGAGCTGCTGGAAGTCCACCTCACTTGGCAGGAGCAGAAACACAGGTTTGCCTGAGGAGACATGGGCACTGATTGGATCTGATTCACCTACCAGAAGCTATGGTTCAGGCAGAATATCCCTTACCCAAAATGCTTGGAACCAGAAGGGGTTCATATTTAAATGCTTCTGGTTTGAGGATATTTATGCATGCGGTCGCTATACTGTTGTGCTATATATTGAGAATGCCACCTGTCCTGGTTTACTGTCTCTTGCTGTGTGTGATACATTCTCTGATCAAAAGCAACATGGCGAGGAAAGGGTTCATTTAGTTTAAGTTCCATGTCAGTTTGCCACTGAGGAATGTCAGGGCAGAAAGAGGGGCAGAAACCATGGAGGAAGTTGCCTCCTAGTTTGCCTATTAGCACATGCTCGGCTTTCTTTCTTTCTATTTTCAGTCTATTTATTTATTTTACTTTATGTGTATGGGTATTTTACTTGCATGGATGTCTGTGTGGCACATGCATGGAGTGCCTGCAGAATCCAGAAGAACGCAGCAGATGCACTAGAACTAGAGTAACAAGTAGTCATGAGCTGCCATGTGGGAGCTGGGAATTGAACCAGGGTCCTATGGAAGAGCATTCAGTGCTCTCAACCTCTGAGCCATCTCTCCAGCCCCTCTGCTAGCTTTCTTACACATCCAAGGATGGCGCTACCAATAGTGAGCCAGGCCTTCCCACATCAGCCTGCCATGGGCATGGCAAGAGACCATTCAGGTTGAGATATCTCTTCAATTGAGGTGGCTCTGTTTGGGTGACTCTGGTTGTCAAGTTGATAGTCCAAAGTAACCAGCAAAGGACACAAGTCTGAAATCTAAATGCATACATAATTCCCCTAGAACACAGCCTGAAGATCATTTTATTCAATAATTTAGAGCACCTTCACTTTGACCATGGGTTGTCAAACGAGGTCAGTTGGATTTTCTCCTCCTGGCATTTTCAACAACTTTATCCACAGCCCATGCTTGTGGTCAACAGCACTCGTGTGGTTGAGAGGGAAAGCGCTTGACCTCAGGATTGAGTCTAGCCTCCTGCGTCGCCAGTATCTCAAGGGCAAAGGGGTTATATGCTTTGGGGAGTTTGGACTAAGGCTATTCAATTACAAAATTCTCAGCAAACGTATCCCAAAATCAAAGTACACATTCCTCTCAAATAGAATCCGAGAGGCTTGGTGATGCGCTGCTCGTGCCCTAGGTTCCCTACCTACAAACACAAGAACAAGACACTTGAACATTAGCCATCTGCCTAGCCATCCCTTTCCTTCAGGTCAATGGAGGACAGGCGCTGGACTATCACTGCCAAGTGATAGTGACATTGTCATACCCTAAAAGCCATGGTTATATGACCTCCTAACCACACAATAGTTTGAAATCCCACAAGGCCTTTCTCCACCAGGCCGTACTGTGTCTAGTTACCACCTCAGGGCTTGGCCTGGTTCTCCAGCTACCCTTTTCATCTCCAGTCCAGGATAGATTTTTTTTTAATTAATCGAACGATTAAGTGTTATTACTCAACTTCAGAAAGTTTTGAATTCTTCTCATCCAAGGACTATTCAGTTCCAACCCTGTTTGGCTTTTAAGATCTGGCAAGTTCACAGTGTTATGGCTGTAAATTTGATGTCTTACATTATAAAAGTCACAATGCCATAAAGGCCCTTGGGGGTTTGGGGGGGAGAGGCACCTCTCTAAGAACTGTGGATCTTGATAATGTGTGGCATGACCATAAACTGTTTCCCTGAACAACCGAGAAAAAGACAGAATACTAGAGAGTGCTATTGCCCCAACTAAAGCAGGCTATCTTGCCGGCAGTGATTAAAGAGTTGCTTATGAAACATCCCACAGGGAGAACTTCCTCACCCTGCTGCCCTGTGGGCAGGGCCCATCCACCTCTACCCAAGAGCTCTGCATTTGAGGACCTGCCGTAACACGACAGTATTTCTCTATGAGTTCTGGGTCTCCCAGTAAGTGTGTGATATGTTTCCCTGGTGCCTGCAGTGGTTCATATTGCCTTCCTTTACTAGCAGTTATAACTCTGGCATCAAAAGCAGAGGGCTGTGGTATTCCTGACTTAACACAGGAAGAATAACTGTCCTGAGCGTGCACATTAGCACATTTCCTGAGTGCTAATGATTTGACTTGCTCATAAAGGTAATGTACCAGAGTCTGTGGGATGGCTCACAGGGCCGTGGAGCTGCCTGGAAGCTGACTTTAATCCCTGGAACCCCTAAGAATCAACAAGTTGTCCTTTGACCTCTGCAGAGTATGCAGAAGCACGCAGGCTCCTGCACACACACTAAAAATAGAGTTTAAAACTTTAAAAACAGTAAAACACAGGCAAATAGCACAACTCCAAACTCAACATTAGCAAAACAAAGAATGCAATCTGAAAGCAGTCAAGACCTGGGAGAATTGCCTGAAGAAAACAAAGCTGAGACAAGGAAGGTCAAAGGTGTCACTCTCCCAGCTGGTGCCATTGCTGTGGGACACAACACCCAGTGCCCTGGCTCTCCAAGGGGCCTCCACTGGGCCCTTTTGTAAGCTGTGCTGTGGTAGCTTTCGTCTACACAAGCAAGTGACCTCCAGTGCCCAGGCTGGATACAGCTGGAGTTAGAAAAGAAGCCCAGACGGTTGTTCTTGGGTCCTACATCTCCCCTGACCCTCCTTGACCTTTTATTGTAGACTCCTGAATTTCTTCCAAAGTTAAGTTGTTGTACTTAAAAGGAGGGGCGGGTCAAAGTGAATTAATACCATCTTGTTCTAGCACCAAAAGTCTCTATTTTCATTGTTTTTCTGTGGTGAACCGACAGCAATAATAAGTCCAGCCCCTGGCCATCTACCGCAGTCTGGGGTGGATCACTTGCATTCCAAGTATTGTCACGCCAGCCTACACTGGGGTGTGTGGAGGCTTCCAAGGTCTGCAGCTCCACAGACGTTAACATCCCGAGACTGGAGGAAACCGGAGGAAACTCTTCAGTTCAAGATGAGCAACTGACGCTGGGTGGTAGACCAGCCTGGAGAAACAGCTCAGCATTTCCTGTGAGAGCACATGAGCTCAGATCCCCAGCCCCAAACCCTAACAACTTGGCTCAGCTCAAAGCTAAGCAGACAGACAATGCGGTATATATCCATAATGCAAAACACTATTTGGTCTTAAAGAAGCAAATGCTAACACATAAACAATATGGGCATTATTCTAAATGAAATAAGCCAGTAACAATAACACACACAGATGCTGTATGATTTCACCTCCACAAGGTATTTCAGTATTCACAAAGACATAAAGTAGAAGGAAGCTAAGGGGGTCCAGGGGAGGAGGGAATGAGCTGCCAGCATTTCCCGGGTACAGGATTTCAGGTGGAAAATGCCGTGGAGACAAAGAGTGGTGACGGTCACCCATCAGTGTGAACATCCGTCCCCTGAGAATAGCAGAACAGCAAATGCTGTTTAAGTATTTTCTGTAGTGAAATGATTTTTCCTGGAAAACACAGAAAAGACCATGCTCAAAGAACGAAGACTCTTGGTGACAAGGGCAAGTCCTGCATGTGCATAGTATGTGTTGTAGGCTGCGAGGGTGTGGTGCTTCATCTTGGCTATCAATCTGATTGGCTCTGGAATCAACTACTGGACAGGCCTCTAGGCAGGAGGGTCTGAGAGGGTAGGTATCTCCTGGAGGGATTTAATAAGGAGGAAGCTCCTCCCTCAGAGCAAGGGCATTGCCTTCAGACCTCATTGTAGCTGAGTTGACAACTGTAAGGAAGGTTCTTCCGCCTCTGACCCTGAAACATGCACCATAGCACAGTGAAGTCCACATGCACATGTGTGCGCACACACACACAGGGAAGTAAAACTTTCAAAGGAAAAAAATGATCTAATAGGAAGGAACTCCAGAGAGGTCTTTAGGTTGTTGTTTTCATTGCTTCCGTGTATCTGCAAGCATGTGTGGTGGGCGTGCATGCATGTTTGAGTGTGTAGAGAACCAGGGTTGAGACTTCATATGGTCAAGAGGTCCTTATACATGGAAGGAGAGTTTCTCACTTAATTCAGGGCTCACAGTTTGAGCAACTGGCCAGCTTGATCCAGAGACTCTCTGTCTTCCCCTCTGACATCCTGAGGATTTTAACTCCAGCCCTCATGCTTGCTGGTCAAGTGCTTTATTTGTTGAGCCATCTCTCCAGCCCAGAATCATCTTTCATACATACACTCTCTTATGCTTCAAGTGTGGTGAATCCACACAGCCAGCGGCTACCACTGAGAACACAGGCAGGGCTCTCAACACAATCCGGTGGCCAAGCACTTACTTGACTAACATAAGAAAGCCTCTGGATTTGAGTTCCAGTACTGCGAAATCAATCAATCACCAATAAGATTAGACCATTTTTAACTCAGAGTGCCTCTGAAGAGCAGGAGGCCCCCAACCCCATGCCATGGTGGTCAGAGAGGGGAGGTTGGGGGTCCTGTAAACTCACTTCCCTGTAAACAGACACGCGAGGCAGAACAAATGGGTTTAGGGATGGCCTGCATGCCGGCAGGCTCCAGGCATATGACCCGTATCTAATTTTGCAGTGCCTGACCTGGGGTAGTGAAGAGAGCCTGATGAAGGCGACCAGGGATGAACTCACATCCTACGTTTGCATCCCTCAAGCGTGTTTTCAAAAGAGTGATTTGCTCTCGAGTAACTACCGAGCCATGGGAGGGGCAGTCTTGTCAAGGCCAGCAATGTCCGAGGTGTCACAGCACGGGTGGCTAAGGCAGGACTGGTACAAAGGAGCAGGTTTAAGATGTCACTGCAGGCAGGAGTTGGGAAGAGAGCTGGGTAGTACAGACACCAGCTTCCACTCGGAGCTCCCTACTCCAAGTCCCTCGGCGCATTAGGAAGCCTTTGCTACTGGGCACTACCAGACACTTCCCTGGGAAATCATCAGGAAAAGAAGCTGAGGGGTGGGGGGAGGCAGTGTGGCTGGCAGTGGGAGTGTTGGGTGTGAAAACAGCCTGGGTTCTCTCCTCCCGTTTAAGGAAACGCCCACTCGACAGGACCCAGCACACACCAGCCACAGCCTGTCCAAGAACAACTTCTTGGCCCTGAGGACTTAACTCCAACTACACACTGTAGAGGGGATATATGCTGAACACAAACCACAAACTACATACAGACTATACTGGAAGAACCTGCTGGCCTTCCACCGCGTGAGAGAGCGCGCGCGCGCGCACACACACACACACACACACACACACACACACACACACACACACACATGCGTGCACGCTACAAACCAAAGTCATCAGATCCCAACCATAAATCAGATTGTCTATGCAAAAGCAATGATTGACAAGGGAGGGGGAAAGCAAGGAAAGGAGAAAAAAGGGAAGGAGAGGGGGAAGGAGAGAGGAAAGAAGGGAGGGACGAATGGGTAGAGGAAAGGAAGGAACGGAGGGAGAAAGGAGATTATAGCGCTAGGCAAAGTGTTTGCCTAACAAACATTTGAGAGCCTGAGTTCAATCCCCAGTAAATCCCCCCATTAAACAAATTCTACTACAAGAAAATTGTTCAGTGAAAGTCACAAGGAGAAATACAAACCAAGAAAAATCTCACACATGCCTATCACGGAAAAAAAGGAGTAAATAAAGTAATGAGAATAACCATTATAATACAAAATGTTATAACTTATGTTTCTACAAAACAGATCTGAGAGACAAGATATATACAATAAAATCACAGTTTAATAAAAGCACTATTGTTTACTAAATAAATGCCACATATATAATCTTAAAGACGGTTCTAAGTATGGCCTTCCCACTGTGCTCAGCATTTAATTTGCTGTGTAGAAGCTTTTGAATTTAATACAACCCTGTTTGTCCATTTTTACTATTGTTACCTCACTTTGGGAGCCATTACCAAAAGATCCTTGCCCAAGCCCACATCCTGAAGGGTTTCCTCTGTCTATGACCTACATAAGTCATTTGAAGAAAAGTTTCCCTCTGAGTAAAATACCAAGTTTGTTTAGCATACATCCCAGGGCAGCCCCTGGGAGCAACACTTTCTTCCTGTTCTGTCTCCGTCAGATTGTTTTCAGTTCCCTGAGTCAGGAGATGTTGTGTGTTGTAGGTGACTGAGGTATAGGTCTGGGATTTTGGTCAGTAGACCGACATTGACTTTTTTCTTTAACAGGAAAAGATTCTAGCAGTGCCTGGTGCAATCTCTGACCAAGCCTTGAAGAGAAAAGTCCAAGCGAAGGGTGTAGCCACACCTTCTGACTTGGCAAGGGTCAGCAGAGTCTCCAAACTGCTCTTCCACGTACGTAGGAGTTTGGAGAGCTGAACAGCAGAACAAGCGCTGGCATCTGGGCTGAAGCAGACCAGAAGGCTTACGTCTTCCACCCTCCTGAGTCACTGTGACTCACTGGGCCAGCAGGCCAGCTTGCCTGATGTTGGCAGTCCTGGGATACAACCGACAAGCTCACCCCTCGGCTTCAGGGATACACAATGCTAGCCACCAAGGTCCCTCAGGTCAAAATGTGACACAGACTCTTACCAGGAACCAAAGTATGACTCCTGAAAGGCCCTGTTCCTAATAACAATCATTAAAAGCACAAATACAAAATGTCCAAGAGTGAAGTCAGAACAGGCATGTAGCTCGGCTGTGAGAGCACGTGCTTGGTATATACCAGGTCCTGGGTTTAGCTCCCTGTACAACAAGGAGAAAAACAAGCCAACAAAGCATCACAGCTGGACTTAGTCACACACATCTGTAAACCCAGCTCTCAGAAGCCAGCCAAGGCAGCGTAGTGAGACCCTGTTCCAAACAGACAGACCATAGTGAGGAGGCTTCCAGGACAGCCAAGTCTACACAGTGAGACCTTGTCTCAATAAAAGGCAAAACAATGTTATGTTCAAAACTTTTACAGGTGACTCCATTCCTATGTGACCCTTTGGGTTCCTGCCATTTTATTAACCCTTTTGGTGCTGAATTCCTTTCTAGGTGGCAATCCCCCCTACCCCAGAAAACTGCTTAGGGAAGAAAAAGAGGGCTGGGGAGTTTCCCTGTGGGGTCTGGGCACTCAGCTCACCCTTCCAAACCTGTTGTTACCCCCAAGGACTTTCTAGGAAAGCTCTGCAGTGCAAACACATGCTTCCAGCCTGACGCTGAAGTTCAAATAAGGCCAGTCTCTGAGCTGTTGGCATCCCCTCACTATGATGGGAAAGCCTGCTGGTCTGCAGAGAACACATGTCTTCCATGAGGCTTCCCATGGCATCTTTGTGAGGAAGCTCCCTCGCTGCACAGCTGGCCCTGATTTATACTCCTCGAAGAAGCCAGAGACTTTTAGGGTTTTGATTTTTATAATTCTTCTTAGGCAAAAAAAAAAAAAAAAAAAAAAAAAAAGAAAGAAAGAAAGAAAGAAAGAAAGATTATTTTTCAGAGCCAGAAGGTGACTCAGTTGATACAGGCAGCAGCCACTGAGTCTGACGACCTGAAGTCATTGCCAGATTCCACATGGAAAAGAGGAGAAAACCAACAGGCAAGCTTGTCCTCTGACACACACACACACACACACAAATAAATAAATGTTTAAAAAGACCATCTCAAAGGCACCACTAAGTGGGTCAGAGTATTAAAATCATATGTTTTTAAAACAAAAGCATTTAGGCTAAGGAAGACAGAATACTGGGAGCTCCAGGACAGCCTGGACTTCATAGTAAGTTCTGGGTTCTCTGGGACTACAAAAGTGAGATTGTCTCAAAATGGAAATAAAACTATGTTTACTAAGTAAGTTATGTTATATACGACACTGTTAACTTGCTAACCCAAACAATGCCTTAATTCTACTTTTTTGAAAGATTTTGTGCCGGTTGGTGGTGGTCACACCTTTAATCCCAGCACTTGGGAGGCAGAGGCAAGTAGATCTCTGTGAGTGCAAGGCCAGCCTGATCTATAAGAGCTAGTTCCAGGATAGCTAGGACTGTTACACAGAGAAACCCTGTCTCAAAAAAAAAAAAAAAAAAAAAAACAGAAAGAGCATGTCTCAAAAAACCAGAGACAGACAGACAGACAAAGAGTGAGAGACAGAGGGAAAGAGAGAGAGGAAAAAAGAAAAATTTTGTGTGCAGTCCCCACGACCATCCTGGGATTGTGTGCAGTTTTCAAAGTCATCCTGGGGTTGTGTGCAGTCCCCAAGGTCATGCTGAAATTGTGTGCAGTCCCCAAGGTCATCCTGGGGTTGTGTGTGCAGTCCCCAAGGTCATCCTGGGGTTGTGTGTGCAGTCCCCAAGGTCATCCTGGGGTTGTGTGTGCAGTCCCCAAGGCCATCCTGGGGTTGTGTGTGCAGTCCCCAAGGTCATGCTGGAATTGTGTGCAGTCCCCAAGGTCATCTTGGGGTTGTGTGTGCAGTCCCCAAGGCCATCCTGGGAGTGTGTGCAGTCTTCAAAGTCATCCTGGGGTTGTGTGTGGTCTTCAAAGTCATTCTAGGGTTGTGTACAGTCCCCAAGGTCATCCTCACGTCTTGTGCAGTCCCCCAGGTCATTCTGGCACCACGTGCTATCCATACTCTGTATTATACTCATGATAAAACTAGAGAAGCTAATGAGAGCTTGGTCTTTGCTCTCATTAGATATCTTGATCATCTAAATGAACAGCTAGAAGAACATCTAGATCATGTTGCAGAGCTGAAGACTGGTCACGCTGTGACATAAAGGTCTTAGTAGTAAGGAAATTCCTGTAAGGCTAGGAAGAGATACTCTGACCTCTTCAAACGTCCACCTGCCTGTCAGGTGATCTTCTCTCCTCTTTTCAAGTTCAAGCCCTTATTCCTCACAGTGCACGGCAGGGCTTCTATCTGCGCTCAGATTATCAGGCTGTAACGCTCCCAGGTCTATACGAGGAGAGTGACTGTATTAAGCAGCAGTAGTTGCCCAGCACCTACTTGCGGCAAGGGCTCTGCTTCATAGAGATTCTAATTATCACTGGCCAACTTAATGTAAGCAAAATACCTAAAATACCTCCTCATTACCATGAGAAACCAATTCGGCCTGCAAAGTATTCCGACACCTACTATCTCCAGGGGAAAAACGGCCAGATGGTGTGCACAGGGCAACATATAGGAACTGTACTTCAGCATGATGCAGAACAAGTTCACACTGAAGGCTAAGGGCGTTCTAAAAATGTGGAAACAAAAATAGCATCTGCATTTTTTCCTGTAAGTTATTTCACTCTGCTATATATAGCAGGGAGGTCTTAGACAAACAGACAAATAAGCCTTCTCAGCTCCCCTGTTCCCAGAACTCAGCAGCAAGAAACTGGCCAATAAACTGTGAAGAGCAAGAACCTGCGGCTCCCACCATCTCAAGCTCCCCTTAGCCGAGGAATCCAGATGTGTGGGGAAACCTTGTCTCCGGAATACTCTTCTAAAAATGCTTTCCAACATCTGCCTGAATGGTCTCGGGGAGGGCACCGTCCCAAGAAGAACAAGAATATCCACACTCAGCAGTCACGGCCAATGGGCATCAAGTTCCAGGAACTCTAGAAGTCATTGCGATAGCTAAATACTGGCCACACGCCAGAGAGTGTTGCCCCTCTAGGACACCTGACCACTCTCAGAAGGAAAGTCAGACTCTCTTCTGTGATGGTCACCATAATGAATGACGGGATCAAGTTAGGCCCCAGGAGCTTCAGCCACAGAAGAACTGCATTAGAAATAACAGGGGCATCTATTTATCGAGTCATGAAGTAGGAAATATGTAAGAATGAGCCTGAAACAAGGATCATAGGAAAGGATTGGAGGTGATACCAAAAGAACTCTGATGTTTTCTATCGACTCACGAATATCCGTTACAAGAATATCTACAGGGTGGGGAAGGCATATAGTGAGGTAGCAGGGCACTTGCCTACCATATACAAAGCCCTGGGTTTAACTCACGGATCCACCTGCAGGTAGGCCGCTTTTAGAGAGGGTTGAATGAAGATAGCTGGTGTGGCCATGAGAAATAACAGAGGAGGAATGAGTAGGAAGGAGGCCTGGAGGGCAGGGAAGAGGAAGACGAGGCCAGAGAAGTAACACTAAACTATTTTGGAAAACCTATTACTATAAGAAGCTTCCTAATATATATTTACAGAGGGGGAAAAGAGAGGGAGAGAGAGAGAGAGAGAGAGAGAGAGAGAGAGAGAGAGAGAGAGAGAGAGAGAGAAACATGTTTAAAAGGGGTTGAAGTTGGGGGGGGTGGGGGACTCTGAGACACCGTGGGCTAGCAAATAAAAAGACGAATGCCAGGAATGAGCTGTTTCTTTTGGAGTTGTTGGTCAGTGGGATCCAACAGACTGCTCCCCTAAACTACAGGCTAGTGCTGCTGATCTTGATCACCCTGGAGAACTTGATGGTAAGACTCTACTGGGAAAATTTCACGCCTTCAAGCCATAGCATGTGGAGAAAGCAGGTTGGTACTGAACTGGAAACATCACGCCTCTAGTCATTAAAGTACTAATGAGCAGAATAGTCATATTGCGGAAAAAGAGATACAAATAATCAAGCAATATTTAAAAAGCACTCCATGTCTTTAGTAATCAGAGAGACATGATTACTAAATTGAAGGTGCTCTAGGAAGTCCATCTCACCATGGTCAGAACGGCTGTCATCAGCAAGTGACATCAAATGCTGCTGCTATGCTGGGGGATGTTAGCTGCGTGGCCACTCTGGACACCAGCCTGCTGGTCCCACCCAGGGCTGAAAATAGAGCTCCTGCACGATGCAACCACCCGCTCTTAGGTATATATCCAAAGAATCCTAAGTCAGCAAACAGAGACCTGCAACAACATGGCACAGAAGAGGATGCGTGACCCAAGTGCCTGAATGCATCCGTAGAAAGACTGTGAGATGCAAAAAAAAAAAAAAATGTAGCTTATTAGTGTTTTTGAAGCTGGAAAGAAAGCTTTCTGGAGGAGCACCCGACACTAGGAAGAAAAAATACAAACGCATAGCTTTGTACAGACGTTAGCTTCCACTTCGGACTTTGCAGTGAAGCCGGAGAAATGGGGAGATGTTAGCATTAGCTCAAAGTGGACAAGTTAACCAAGGAGCCTGAGGAAGAAGCTCAGTGGTAGAGTAAGCCCTGGGTTCAATACTCTGCACCACACAGGGAGGTGGGGGAAGGGGGAGGAGTAATAGGAGGGTATACAAGAACTCTGCACTTTCTTTATAACTTGCCTGTGAATCTAAAATTATTTCAATGTAAAGTTAATAAACTTTAGCAAACAAATTATTGCTCATTGGGAGAGAACAGAGACACAACACCAATCCTTCTCTCTCTCTCTCTCTCTCTCCTCTCTCTCTCTCTCTCTCTTTCTCTCTCTCTCTCTCTTCTATTTGAGCTGCACAAGTTAAAGTCAGGACTCCCAGGAAGCAAGAATGACATCACCACCATTACCACCCTCCAGCAACTCAGGAGGTGCAGGATGGACCCGAGCCTTGCCCTGTCACACAGCAGGAAGGAAATGACACTCGTCTCTAAAGGAAGTGTGGACAGCACCTATGAATGTGGTTACGCTCAGGCCTGAGCAAGTGTAAGCCTGGGCCTGACGCAGCTCTAAAGAACTGTCCAGAACAACCCTGCCACTTCATAACTGTTTCGGTAGCAACACGCTAAGAAAACAGCAGGAGTCAGCAGCGGTGTGCAAGCCACAGATAGCCCAACTGCTGAAAAGAAGCTCTGGGGCCAAAAGAAGAGAAATGAATCGTGGAGGGATGACAAGAGGAATCTACATATTGGAAGAGACTTCAAAATTGTCCAACTAATTGCAATCAGTAAATTTTATATGGATCAGATTCAAACATACAAATGAAAAAATAAAACCATTTGTATGACCTGTGGACATTCTAACACAGACTGGGCAATTTAATAATGGAAAGAACTTAGTAACAATTTTACTGATACAATGGTATTTGTAGTTTCACTTATAGCAACTTTTAAAAAAAAGCATTTACAGATGAAATGTCTTGATAACTGAGAATTGCTTCAAAAACTAAGAGGATGGCGCTACATAGCTGAGGTAGGAGGGCTACATTTGTGAGACCACACAGCACCACACCGGGAGACCCTGTCTCCGAGAACAGAATGGGTAGGTGGGAACACAGACAAAGCAACTCAGGCCACAGGACAGTAACTTCAGAGGTTTTGGATCTGTGATCCTTGGTCCCCTGCTAACACTATTTCCCTGGTTACACTAGAGTTGTAAACAGTTTTGCCACCCCTTAGGAGTTAATTACCATAAAAAGAAAGGCTGGAGAATCAGGGTTTTACTGAGGCCCATTAAGACAAAGCTACTTCCTCCCAGTCAAAAACCCTCAAACTACACCCTATTGTCTCCCTTTTAAAAGGTAAATTATGGCAGGTATCCCTGAGAATAGGGGATGGGAGGTGGGGACTGTGGCCCAGGGGTTCAAAGCTCTGGAGAGGAAGAGGCAGGCTCTCCAGGAACGGAAAAGGAAGACACAAAGGGAGAAGAGGAGCCGGAGGGCACGATGTGGGGCATCATGGAAGAAAAGAAAAACATTTGGAGGTTTTGGTTAAGAAAGCATGCCTGTCTCAGTTCTCCTGAAACAACAAACCATGAAGTTTGGGGAGCACAGGTCAGAGGTAACCCTGGCTCCCTGGAGCAACAGAGAATAAAATGGAAGAGGGTAATTCCAGGGTGGGTGGGTGGATGGATGGACGGATGGACAGAAGGACATATAGATAGACAGACAGACAGATAGAATTCCAGACTGTTTTCCCAATTAATGATAGAAAGACATCCCATCAGATCCACACACAGAGCCCAGAAGAGTCAGGGTGAAGTGTATGTCAATACGCCATGCAGTAGATCGAAGACAAAGTCAAACACATGCTTATCTTAGTTGTCAAACAAACCCTTAGAATGTGTGAGACTTGGTTTAATCCCCCGTAGCAGGAAAAACAAGATAACTCGGGTAGGGTGAAGGGATGTGATATATTAGGTAGGGGATGAGGGAGAGGTGGGGCCCAAGCACCAGGGTTCCACATGCGGGGCAGCCCATCTACTATACACTCGACTTCAGGCATGGCTGCCCAAGGTTAGCCTATCAACACCTGGTGCCTAGCTTATCATGGCTGGCTCCTACAGTGCCCACAGATGAAAGGATGAGATCGCTGTCTCCAGTGTGTTAGACTGATTTAAACAGGCAGCGGTAGAGAGATGGAAGTAAGAAAGAAAGAGAGGTTTGGTCCCACCTTAGATAGGACCATGTTCATTCACAAGGAGGGGAAAGACGAGAGTTGTCCCCTTATATGGAACCAGAAACGACTTCTGTAATCTACAAAGGAATCTGGGAAGTGTAGTCCTTCAGCAAGAAACTACCTCTGGGAAGCTAGATGAACTTGGGGAGAGAGACTAATTTTTATTCTCAATTTTTTTATTCTTCTGTTATCACCGATCATATATTATTCTGTACATGTGGTCAAAGTCAAGCCTGAAACAAGTAAGTCAAAACAAGTTTAATGTCAATTTGAAGTTCCTTAGTGTAAAACAATATTCAAAATTCAAAATCTGATACCTTTTAAAAATTGGTTATAAAGAAATCAATGCTTGCGTAAATGGGTTAAATTTACAATACAATTGCATGGCAGGACACCCCCAAGTTCAAGCAGTTCCCTTGGGTGCAGCACAAGTTATCTTGGATGGAGCCCCATCCCACCGAAGTGCATTGCTTGATAGCCTCATTACAGGACAAAGATGCAAGGGAAATAAGACCTCTCAGAAGTCTATTGCTTTTGCCTCCGGCTGCATAGGCCTGACCAGCTCCAGCTGTGTTGGCTTGACCAGCTCCAGCCATGTAGGCCAGACCAGGAAAAACCTCCCCCTTATCTAAAGATGAATTATTCCTCACATCTCACATGACAGGAGGATGGATTCTCTTGTCCAATGAAGGACTTCAGAATCCCCCATCCTAAATGGCTCAAACTACAAAGAGGCAAATAGCAATTTCTCTGCCCTCAATGCCTCCCAAGCCCAGCACAGGAGGCTGCTGTGTGAACAGGGGAGCCTTGTACCTAAGCTACCACCCGACTGGTATGGGACTTGAGTGACAGTTCAACTTGTAATGCCCTTGACCCTGGCATTCGGTTCTTCCTCTTAGCAGAAGCTAATCTCAATGACTACACCGTAGCCATCCTTGTTCCTCCATTCGAGGAGGATACCAGACACTTGGATATCACAATCACAGCTTGGGAAACGTACCCAGAATATTCAAGCAATGTCTTTGAGAATTGCTTTTATCTGCAGAGTAATAAATGATTCAAGGAGTGCACAGGCTTTGGCCGTGATCCTTTTAGATGTTTTCTAAAAAAAAAAAAAAAAATTCCAAAAGCCAATACTTGTTAAAGCCCACATAATTTTGTTACTTGTACTTTACAAATTATGTCTTTTTGTTTTAATGAATGAACGTAAGAAATAAGCTTACTGCTGTCAGTACGTGGGACCTAGGAATTTGTCCATGGGCAAAAGGAACAAAGAGTTGGCTTTAGCCTTCCTTAATTCAGTCTAGACTATAAATTATTTATTACTGATTTGATATGACAGACTACTTTCATCTTTCATCTGTTGGCTGAGAGTATAGGATAGGATTGTAGAGATTTTTAAAATGTTCTGTTAGTAGGGTTAATTTTAGAAAATGTAAAATAAATCTGACTCTTGACATGGCACTTGCTGACTTGGGTAGTAACTTGGGATGTTCTAGAGTGTTCTAGCAAAGACATGAGAAAGACAGTCACTATCAGAGTTCGTTTTTCCACTGGAAATTGAAAATCATTTATTTTGGGGAAATACAACTTAGAATTAAATTGTCACTACACAGTCTGACATAAAATGTATATGCCATATAACCTTGGGTTACAGGTATAACAATTTGACGTTAGCAACACACATATTGTCATGTTTTCAGATATTAGACATAGTCATTTAAGGTAACAGCCCCAAATTTTTTTTAAAAATTAGCTTATCAAAACGTTTTAAGTAATAGCTGGCATTGTTAATATTTGTAAATATTTAAAGCAGATACATGATGTTCATCAAATGTGAAAGCAAGGAATACCACTTAGATACTTTTTCTGCTCAGATTCATCCCTTGGATGCTGACTTTATCTGCCTTCTTTCACAAAGCTTCCAGGTGCTTGTTTTTTATGCAGAAGTCTGATGTAAACAAGCAGGTAGGTCCAGCCAGTTGCAGAACTGAATTTAACTCATGATAATTTTGATGTATATGTTTTCCTCATGTATCTTTGTCTCTGAATATTCCCCCACAATGATGGGGACAGTTATTGTCTCCTGACTTAAGCTCTATCTCTATGACAACTGTTAAGTCTTATTCTGTGGAGGGACCCTCTTCTGAGGCACTCTAACTGCTGCTCCCCTCATTGCCCATTTGTTAGCCTTGAAGTAGTTCCCCAGAGATCGAAGCCCTCAAACCCCTAAAAGCAATTTGGATGATCTCTAGAAGGGCCTGATGAGGCATGGTCCATCCAACTCATCCCTCTTCTTGTCACTATGGACACTGTTATTAAAGAGGCTAGACTGAAGCCTCCTTTGCATCAATTCACCTCCCTGGTATCACCAACTCAGACCAGCTTAACACCTTTCAGGACCAGCTTGACTCCTGGACTGTTGCCTTCAACACTCCAAATTCAAAAAGGACTAGGTCTGACTGCTGCCAAGGATCCTCAAACAATACTCCCTCCAGGCCAACAAATTCTAACTGGCTTGAAACAGGGCCTAGAGATACAGAGAATAGAAAAAAATTCCTCTGGATCCCTATCACTCTGACTCGCTTTCCTCCTTCATACCCTCTTACCTTGTTTTCACCCTGCCTTTTAAATATTTGACTTACTGAGCTTGAGCCTACACTCAGACAAATTTTCCAATGCTCTCACCCTACAACAGCTCCATTTATTCCAGATACATCTGCAAAAATGTAGACCTTTTAGATGCTCTGGAGAAACTCTGCCTAAAAGAGACCTTCATCCTTATTACCCTGGGCCAGATACAGTTCTTTACATTAGTCCTGTATTTATTCATGTTCTTTTTCTCTGGTGCTCTGTAGCTCCCTGCTATTTCACTTAGCTCATTTTGGTGCAACAGTCCTGGCAACGAGGCTAGTCACTGTCACCCTGAATCAACTCTATGCCCACCTTCTCCCACCTCTGCTTCTCCCTATTCCTCAATCTTCCTGGGAAACCTCTGTTTTACTTGTAAACAAATCACCCACTTATCATCCTATAATAATTATTTCCCAAGCCTCACCAGGAGTGTAGGACAGCAACCGCTTGACCCATCACAGCGGATCAAGTTAACACTCCCCCACAACTACATGACCAAAGGACAACCTATTCAATAGACCCAGAACTACCCACTCCAACAAAGACCGCCCCCATCAGAAAACAGCTATAACACCCCTGTCCTGCATTTTTATATGCTCTCATAGGAATGACAGTTCCCTGCTGAAGGACTACACTTCCAAGATTTCTGCCCCATAAGGGACCACCTCTCTTCTTCCCCTGTAGGCATTTTGGCCATCTACACATGGGTGTTAAGATGCCCCCTCTCCATGAATAAACATGGTCCTACTGAAGGTCAGACAAAGCCTCTCTTTCTTTCTGACTTTGGTCTCTCTCTCTCTTCAATTGCCTCTTTTTAAATTAACACCTGCAGATTCTACACACCCAAGACCTCAACAAACACTAAACTAAAAATATGTCCGTGGATCCCTTTCTAGTCCTTGTTGCCGAAACAATACAAAAGAATAACTCTTTACCAAGTGTTTCCAATATATTAGGTATCAAGTCACCTAGGGTTGACTTAAAGTATCCAGGACAATGTGTGAAGGTTTGAAATAACTCCACACTTTACATAAGGGACCACTGTACGCATGGTTATTGGTACCCACATAATTCCTGCTGTACACTGTAAATGGAGACTGCTTTTTTGTTCCCAGCTGCCTAGACCTGAATAATCACACAGAAACTATATTAATTACAATACTGTTTGGCTTGTTAGCTCAGACTTTTTATTAACTAACTCTTACATCTTAACACATTTCTATTATTTTATATTTTACCAAGAGGCTTGTGGTATGTTGGCTCTTGCTTCTTCGATGGCTACATGGTGTCTGCCCGACTTTGTCTTATTTCCCTCTTTATCTTTGGTTGGATTGTCTGCCTGGCTCTATTCTGCTCTGCCATAGGCCAAAGCAACTTCTTTATTAAGCAATGATAATAAAACATATTCACAGCATATAGAGGGGAATCCCACATCATCTCTTCTTTTCTGTCTAAATAAAAAAGAAGCTTTTAACTTTAACATAGTAAAATTGCATATAACGAAACAGGTATCAAGCAAGAATTACACTTATGATAGTCAATTTGTATCTGGAAAAAAATCAAAGAAAATATTCTATTATCTATTTTGTGTTTGTGAGTCTAAAGTTTCATATCTAATTTATCTTTTCTCATAACTAAGGAAAACTACACCTATAACTATCTGTCTTCAACTCCATCAAAGACCCCAGAAGGACATAATATTACCTAAGTAAACAGGAAGTGCATTGTAAGCAACTTCCAAAACTCTAGAAATGACATCTCGCTGCTGGACAGTCACCCAAAGTTCTTCTGTAACATTGGAGTATCCATCTTCATCCTATAGACCCTTATTATCTGGTATACATTTCTATGAAGCAGGAAAATTGAAAGACTCTTTTGCCTAGATTAGCAGTTTGTCAGTCACTTTCTTCTGTGTCCTGCAGAATGTCTGGCAGACACTTTCTTGAAGCAGGAACCCTGAAGGACTGTCTTATCTTATTTTGGCAAATTCATTCATTTTTCTGTGGGTCTTGCATGTCCAGTTTACCCAGCATGCCATCAAGCAGGACAGGCTTTTTTTTTTTTTTTTTTTTTTTTTTTGGGTTTTCAAGACAGGGTTTCTCCGTAGCTTTTTGGTTTCTGTCCTGGAACTAGCTCTTGTAGATCAGGCTGGCCTCGAACTCACAGAGATCCACCTGCCTCTGCCTCCTGAGTGCTAGGATTAAAGGCGTGCGCCACCACCACCCGGCAATGAGTTAATTCTTAAGAGAATTAACCTCTCTGAAGTAATTGGTGCTGCCAAAAGGAGACATGTTTCACTGCTGAGAAAAGGCTATGTTCTTAAAACATTTTAAATATCATATTCTGTAGGTCTTTGAAAGGTTTGAAGAGTACCTATCCATCTGAAATATATCTGTGTACATATAGAAAACCTCACATGACTACAGTTTGACTATTATAGCTGACTATTAATCCATAATTTTAAAGTATACATCACATTTTAAATGAGCTGTATAAGCATAATACCTTACACAAGAATGGAAATATACATATAACAAAACTGACCTTAAATTTGTACCAACAAACCAAAGTCCATATCAATGTAAAGTATTAGTATTCATTATTATATCATATTACCCTCCCCCTTCTTTTTAAGAGATTGACTGTGACCACTAATCACTTATATTATTGTCACTTATATCAGTTACTATATATATGATATATATATATCATATATATAATCACTTATATATCACTTACTATATTCTGCTCTGCCATAGGCCAAAGCAGCTTCTTTATGAACCAATGGTAATAAAACATATTCACAGCATAAAGAGGGGAATCCCACATCAGTACACTTCCTACTGTAGATTGCCATCACAACACACTCTTAACAGTGGTGCTAGCCAGCTTAGGACAATCAACCCCTGGCCTAGAGACAGATATTTCTCCAGCCTACTGGTGTGGCTCGGGAGAACTTCCTAAATAGAGTCTGCAAACCACTGGAGGATAGGATGCATTCAGAACAAGAACAGAGGCTGATGACAGCTGCTTAGGAAGCTTTGCCTAGGAAGATGCATGCAAGATGCCTAGGAAGAGAGATGCAAGGTTTCTGGAATTGAACTGGATGACAAGTGCCACCGAGGATCCTCAGAGCAAGGCAGGCACTCAAAAGCCTGTCACTGGGGAGCGGACACACACAGAAAACATATACAGAGTCACATGTCATCAATCCACCCTTGAGGACAGGGTCCTTGCTAAGGGCTCTCATGCTTTGAACTCGACATACTGGCTCTCCACTATAGTCCCAGCTACGTGGTGACTGAGGCAGAGGGGGATACTTGAGCCCAGGAGTCATGGCCAGCCTAGGCACCAGGCTGAGACCACCCACCTCAAACAAACAAAGCTACTCTGATTGAATAAATACCTCCTTCACACTGTAACTGAAGTGACAGCACCTGCAATAGGTGCAAGACAGGCCAGACCTCCACGTTTCACGGTGCCCTGTGGTTCGCTGCACTCATAAGAGTACTAGTCAGACTAACCTGACAGGTTTCTTCCTGGCTCCCCCAGTGCAGTGACCCATGGGTCAAAGCTCATGTCCATCCTCACCCCAGATGCCTTATAATTCATTCCCCATCCCTCACCTTTTTGCACCCTTCTGGTCACAAGGTAGCCCCAGGCTACCTGTCTTCTCTAAGGGGTATCTCCTGGTAGTCACTTCTGAGAACCAGGGCCCAGGAGCTCAGCTTCGGGCTTCTCTCAGGGATGGAGCCCAGCTTCTACCTCCTTTTACCCCAAAGAGCCTGATAACACCAATCTCAGGCTTCTGGGACAGGATGAATTTAACCTGCCCTCCCATAACAAGGGACAGAAGTGGGAAATTAGGTTAAGTGACCTTCTCACATCACAGCTGGGAATTGATTAAAAAATATGACGGCAACTTCTGCATTGGGATGATGATGACTGATAAAGAGGTGAGATACCTGAGGTGAGACCCTATGTACACCCATCATCTTTGCAAGCTCACTAACTACTCAGGGGCCTTCCACGGTGGCAGGGCTATTTGCTCCAAGGGAAACATTCAAGAATTTAGTTTAGAGGTAGGGAGGAAGGGGAACATCATAGGCCTCTCTGGAGGCTGTTCTGGACACTCAGCAACAAACTGGGAACCTAAATTTAGGTGGATATAGTTTTGCAGTGCCAGATTCCTGCCTCAGATTTCATCCATTGGATGGGGCTGCGATCAAGGGCCAAATCACAAATTTGGGGTAGCACTTTGTCAACTGAAATTAAATTATTTCCTAAAACTTACGCATTTCTGCAAAGGAAACTACCAGAGTGTTCGGCTGGTTGGAAATGGGAACTCCGTGTACACAGACTCAGAGACCAGCTAGAGTGTGCAAGGGCAGATACATGACCTACAGGAGCTGGAGACACTGCAGGCTTTTGTATAAAAGATTTCTCACTCCCTTGCTAAGGCTTTTGGTGAGCAGGACTCAGGAAATTCCACAGCCCTTGCCATCCACATCACCATGTCTGGTGGCTGTCCAGTGAGCATCTTTCCAGGGCAAGCAAGGGGGTGTTACTCAAACGTGGGCCATCACATAAGAATCACCCTTTTTGCCTGGTGGAGCACAACTTTAATCCCAGTACTTGGGAGACAGAGGCAGGCAGGTATCTGTGAGGCCAGCCTGGTCTACAGAGTGAGTTCCAGGACAGGCTCCAAAGCTACAGAGAAACCCTGTCTTAAAAAGAATAAAATAAACTTAAATAAATAAATAAATAAATAAATAAATAAATAAATAAATAAAATCACTTTTTTTGCTATTTCATACTCATTCCTGGGTCTCTTCTAAGACCTGTGGAGTGTAACACGTTTGAATCTGATACTTTAACAAGTATCCCCAATGGTTCTTACAGGAAGTTTGAAAACCATAAGCACAGGACGATGGGAAACCTGTGGGAGCCGCAGCACCACTCCCTCCCCAGTAGCATCAAGGGACTGAGCTGCTCTGAACTTCAACACTGCCCGGGGAAGTGAAAAGATTCAAGTTAACCTATGCAACACAGCAAGAATCTTATCAAAAACAAAAATCAAAACTCAAGTATAAAGAAAGAGATTCCCTGGCTTTTGTAAGCTATCCCAGGACTCAACAGCATCACCCACGTGTGTGGGGGCACAGTTCGCAAGGGAAACGCAGGGGCTTCTTAGGGTGCCTTCAGGTCTGGTGGAAGCTGGACATGAAGAATGTCAACCAGTGTCCAGCAAAGGCCATGTCCAGCAAGGTGAGCCAGGGAGAAATGTTGAACTGAGCTTTAAAGGCTACGCCATAATTTTCCTCAGTTACTGGGTAGAGAGCTCCAAGATGACCTGCCTCTATGTGGATGTCCAGGTGGGGATAAAGGGGGAGGGTGCACCAGGAAACCCTGGCTGACATTCTAGCCTTAGGGTGTGAGAACAGAAGGGTAGGAAACTTCCACTGGAAGGTAACTCCCTGTCACCAACCTGGAAGCAAGTCTGCCCCTCAAGGCCTCTTTCTATCTGGAAATAAAATTCTTATTAAGAAAACCAGCCAGAGCATGGTGGTGGTGGTGGCGCACGCCTTTAAGTCCAGCACTCAGGAGGCAGAGGCAGGGGACTCTCCGAGTTAGAGGCCAGCCTGGTCTACAGAATGAGTTCCAGAACAGCCAGGACTACATAGAGAAAAAAAAAAACTGGCCAGTGTGGTCACTCAGGAGTATAAGCCCAACACTGAGGTAAGAAGATCATTACCAGCTCAGGAACAGTCTGGGCTACATAGAGAGCTATCTCAAAAACACTGGGGAAAAGAGAAGACAGACAAGAAAGGAAAAGGAGAGAGGAGGTAGGGGAGCAGGAGGAGCAGGGAGAGATAGCCAAGAGACTAACAAGTGGTACTCAGTCTGTGGCTGAATCACAGTTCACATAAGTGGACAGATTGTTGTTTGTGCCCCGGACCTTCAATCTGATCTATGCCAGGTGTATCAAAAGTTTTCATCCCAAGACAGCTCTTATTTAAGCCAGAGTTGTATATCCCTGTCTGTTAAACACCAGGGTAGCTGGCTAAGGACTGAGGACTGGACTTCAGGTGATCACATCTTGACATAAGGTAGAAGCAGTTGGGGATGAGGCTGCCCAGGTGCTGCCAGATGCCAACCACAGGTTTGTTCTGGCTTAGAAACTTAGAGGTAAGTGCCAGTTTGGGACGGGGGACCCCGTGTGGCCCTCTCCGTCTAGGGCGCCAATGCACCTTTGAAGTTAAATGACTTCGCAGGGCCCGGACTGCTCCTTGGGACAGCCTAGCCTCGTGCACATCACACCCCGCACCAACTTCCCAGAGGTGCTCGACCCCATGTGGACAAGAGAGGCTCACCTGCTGTAAACAAGGCAGTCCAGGTTGTTGATTTCGTGGTCCGAACGGTGACGGCTATAGTCCTCCCACAGGTCCTTGATGGCTGTGACCGCCAGTATGAACAGAACAGGAGCCAGTGCCAGGCCCGGCTGGAAGGCGTTCACCGCTGGTACAAAGTTGAGCAGAGCGATGAAGACGAAGTACACGTTGGCCAGGCGGTGGAACTGTTCGAAGAGGTTCTTGGGCAAGAAGGACAGCAGCGTATACTTGGTGGTCTTGAGGCGGTTGTCGACCAGGTGCTGGGAGCAGCCACGGATCAGCAAACGCTCCCCCTTGGGGCCTCCGGCCGCTGAGTCCTCGGTGCCCAGGGGCGGCAGCAGGTTGGAGCGCACCGTGCGCGTCCTGCCCTCCCAGCGCCTTCTTCGAGGACGCCTCCGCCGCCGTCCCGGGGGTGCGTGCTCCTCGGCAGACGCCGCGAGGTCCGGCTCCATGGCCGCGTGCCACCGCGCCCGGCTAGTCTGCCGCTCGCGCCAGCCTCCTAGGTGGTCATCGCCCGCCGCCCGGGCGCGGCGATGCGAGCTCCCCTCCTGCGGAACGCACAGAGACCGCGCTCAGCGTGCCGCGTCCCGCCCAGCCCGCGCGGCCCGTCCGGGCTTCGAGGTCTGTGCAGTCCCCGCTGGGCGGGAGGGCGCGGGCGGGCGGGCGGGCCAGCACTCTGCCCCACGCAGTCCCCTCCCGCCACCCTGGCGGCCTGGGGCGGTTTCCGCCGAGGTGGCTCCTGCGCCCCGCCCTTGCTCAGCGCCCAGATTCAGATTGGGCGGATAGCGGGAAACAAAAAGAGCCCGCGCTGGAAACTTTAGAGCGCTTTACTTTCGTTTCCCTGAAGAAGCATCACTTCAGCCCCTGAGAAGACGGGGAGACTTCGGGATTGAGAGGCACGATGCCCCATCCCCGCCTAGCTCGCGTGCTCTCCCTGGAGTAGGCAGACTTGATTCTGGACCAGGAAATGGTGTCTGGAGAGCAGGACTAGGCACCTCCTGGAGTCTGGGACTTGGAGTAAAACTCCAGAGTCTTAGGCACACCAATTTTCCAGTTTTCAAAAGCTATTTTGAGGAGGCCCTTGGCGCCTAAGAACTCTCCATGAAATCACTATCCCTGCCCCTTTACAAAATTCCCTACCCTGCTGTCCTGCCCGTTAACTATTTTCAGATATAATTTTTTGGGTCAACCAGACGTTTTCTTTTTCTAGAAACACCATCAGTTTTTCATTACTCCCCAAATAAGGGTCGTTTTCTTGGTTCTTTGTAGAAGGGAAGATTATAGTGTACACTCTAAGAGAGACATTTGAGTCATTACTCCCCTGCTTGGTGGACAAGGACTGAGATACCCTAGGGCAGTTCTGAGGTGTGTGTTCTGATCTAGAAAGAGACTGGGCAGTGAGGGAGGCTGATAGAGGGCTGAGAGAATGGGAGCAGAGGCCTCCTTTCCTCTTGATGGGAGACAGGAGTTTGTCTATGGCAATATTGGGAGATAGGAGCTGACTTTAGAAGGATCTGAGGAGTACCCTATGGTGAAGTAAGGGGTCATAGCTCACACTCTATACAGAGTTGGGAAATGGGGATTATTGTCATCTGGGGTGGAGCATGGCTGGGGAGCTAAATGAAAAGCAACTTTGGGGCACTCTGTGTGGCTCTTAACCTCTTCCTGTGACTGGCTAGTCCCTCCTTTCTTTCCCTGCACTGGTTCAACCTGTCATCTACCTCAGCATTTGCTGGCCTTGTGTGCATCCTCTGAGTGTCTGCTGACTGGTCCCCTGCCCTGGTTTTCCTCAAATCAATTGTCTCCTATCCCTCTTTTTGGATGGTCCCCACTTTGTGCGTCCTGATTTCCATCCTCCCCAGCTGTAGGAGAGGGTCCCGTCCTTGCTGTATCCCACATATTCACGAGAATCCAGCATAAGGAAAATAAAGCAACAGGTCCCCCCTAAAAAAAAAATCCTTGCCATCTATCAAGTAGCCCCACCCACCCCCAGTAAGAGAATCAAATTTGAAGGTTCAGGAAAACATTGGGCTAAAGTGTCTGCGTTTCCCATAAAGAGCTTTGAGAGTGGGTCAGTAGCACCCGAAGCTAAGGATTAGCAGCAGATGAGCAGACACCTTTAGCTGGTTTCCAGTCCTTAATACCTATGACTTGGTTTTCAACTCTGTAATCCAACCCGGTGGCCTTGCAAGGCCTGGCCAGTTCCCTCTATTTCTTGGCTGTTTCTTGTATTTACAGGTATTCCAGGACTGCCCCAAAGCCCCTACCACCTCTCAATATTCTTGCTACCCCCAGTTCACACTGCCAAAGTAGTTGGTTACTTGAGCCCTTCATTCCCATTCCCTGTCCTTACCCTGGAGCTCCTAGGAATCCCCCTGCGGCTTAAAAAGTCAAATACCACCTCCTCAGGCAAAGGTCCTTATAGGTTTTAGGAGAACTGACAACAGCTAGTTTAACTCTGTCCCTTCAGGTCCCTGCTCACCCCCGGGTGAGAGGTCTCTATTCTTTTTGGAACAGACAGTGTCTCTCCTGTCTACATTCCATGCGAACGTTCCAAGATTCTGTGAGTCACACTGCCCCACCAGTCTGGAATCATCTCTCACATGTTCTTCACAAATCTAAATTCAGTATTTCCAGTTGGGTTTACCTCATCTCATCTCTCTCTCAGAAGTTCTGCACACACACACACACACACACACACACACACACACATCACACACACATCACACACACCACACAATCCTAGGTTTTGTAAGACTTTTGAGTTTAGATGTTGACCACTAGACTAATTCGTAGAGTCTAGCCTGTCTAGACATGGGCAAGGCTGTGGTATATCCTGGCCAGCACTGTGCTGGACTTGATATGGTCTGGATATGGCTGAACTTTTAATGACACTAGCTTGCTGGGTCCTGGGCAGATCACTGGAACCATCTCGTTCAGCAAGCCTCTTTTCAACACTGGCATTGTGCCCTGGCATTGTTGTAGGCAGCAGGAATGAAATGAAAAACTGTCAAAGTCAACAAACATTCTTGTGCCACTGACATCCTAGAAAAGAAAACAACCCACAAGCCACAAGAAATGCTGAGAACCTCCCAAGAGTCATAGGTGGAACCCTGTAGGGGTGCAGGAGAGGTGAGAGAGAGGGGGTCAAGAGCAGGGCAGACTCATTGCTCTGCCCAAAGGCCCGAAAGCAGGACAGCTCTGGAATTAAGTTCTAAACAGGTAGAGCTCAGCCTGTCAATCATTCAGAAACCCACTGTCCTTACCTGCCTCCAGCTTGTTCTGGAGTCAGTGAGATCTCCAGGAACATATATCCAGTGTATCCCAGCCTAGTGACCCTGCAAAGAACATGGGGACATGCTGGGGCACAGAGCACGGGACTCGTGAATGTACAGCTACTCCCTCTGTAAGTGGAAGTCAGGAGGCTTGCTGACGGCCCTGAATATAGGTTTGAGGCTATGAGCCCTGCAGACATCAAGATTAGGGGGGCACAAGGGTTTGGTTCAGCATAGAGACCTGTACATCTGGAGCTAAGTGAGAGAGTAGAAACATGAGATTAAGTAGACATACTAATCTCAGCGAGAATTTTTACTTTTACAGTGAAAGCAAAGGGAATTCCTGTGCAGGTGTTGAGCTCTGCGGAATCATGGAATTAGACTCAGGGTTTTAAATTTTCCCTGTTGGCTGTGTGATTGAGGGCCAGAGTAGTAGCAAGGGAGGCAGCATGTGTAAGAAGCCACTGCAGTGAGCAGAGCGGACAGTGGCTTAGGCAGGTGGTGATGTAGAGGGAAAGGGGGCTTCTTAGAGCCGGAGGATTTACTACTAGGCTCTGGAGGAGAGAACTGCAAATGGAGCTGACTTCTGCCAATGAGGCTGTTGGGGCTGTTGTGAGGTTCGAATTCACTGGAAAAAAAAAAAAGAGACCAGACTCAATTCAAATTTAGATGAGATGAATTTATTTTTACTGCTAGCAGAAGGACAGCATCCTTATAGCCAAACCCACAGTGCAGAAAGGAGGCTAAAGGAAGGGATTGTACAAGTTGATATCCAAGGTCTGCATTACAATTCTTGATGGAACCCACAGCAGGACAAGACCGGTTTACTCCCTCAGCTGTTTCTCTTATTCCAATTCTATCACAATAAGGAAATTTACAAAAGCAAAAAAAAAAAAAAAAACCCTCCTGGTACCAAGATCACCACACCTCCTATTCTTAATCTCAGCTGCAGGGCACTAGGATCTCTGGGCATTTGAGGGTAAAGGTCAATGGCCCTTAAGGGAGGTAAGTATTAGGTTCCTTGGCCACCACAAGGGGAGTTGTGTATAAATTGTTACACAGATTTGAGCCCCCTGGGAGAAGTGACTTTAACGACTGAAATAGAGCAGACAATCACACAGTGCCTTCAGGTTAGGGCTGGTTGTCACATTCCCAGAGGGCTAGGCCACAGGAACAGAAGTGAACAGGAAGGTCAAGGGCAAGGAGGAGGGTTTGCCAGTCCTTGGGCTAGAAAGAGTGGGAAAGGGCTGAGTTGTCAGCTCGCAGAGCGTCACTGCCCTTTGTAAAGGACAGGGGCCATCCCTGTATTTGCTGCAGTTGCACAGAAGCCATGGATTCCCCAAGACAGAAGCATGGGATGAGAGGACCTAACATTTTCTTTTAATGGTATAGGATGGGTTCTAAGAGCAGTGGGATCAGGAACGGCAATAAATTGTGATTTGGAAGTTATACCAGTTGTCCCTATCAACAGATTTTTCCTTCAAGGATTCAACCAATCACAGCTAGAAAATATTTGGGGGAAAGTACCTTTGCATTAAACATATACAGGTATATTTTTTGCTATTTTTCTCTAAACAATATAGTTTATTGTATTCATACAGCATTTTAACTATATTGGGTATTAGAAAAACCTAAGGATGATTTAGTATATGGAATGTGCACAGATTATAAATAACAATAAGACAATTTTCAATATGAGGGACTTGAACATCCATAGCTTTGGTATCTACATAGAGGTGGAAAACTGGGAATGAATCCTAAAACAGTACTCCACAGATATGGAAAGATGACTATGTATTACAGAGTTAAGTTAGCAAAGACCTTTTTATAATCTCAGGGTTTGTTGTTGTTTTTTTGTTTGTTTGTTTGTTTTTTCCAGTAGCCCCTTGAGAAAGTTCGAAATCTGAGAAAGTAGGCCTGTGCTGTTCTGGGCAGTTGGGGAAATAATGAGGCCACTGAGCGGCAGTGTCCTGACCAGGCATGGCCAGTGTCCAAGCTGGAGATTGACACATAGTTTCTCTCCAAACTAGCTTCATACTAGTTATCCAATAAGCTTCTAGTATTGCCATATTATATACAGGAGGCTAGAGCAAGTAGCCCTGTGGGCCTGCTGGCTCTAGCACCATGCTTCTTAAAGATGTCTTGGGTGATGGTCATGAGCTGCCAGCTTTTGTCATTTCTGCTCTGTGCCTGCAAGGAGCATGAGCCTGCAGCACAGTCTAACCACTGTACTGACAAGAAGAGGAGTAAATGAGGAACAGTAGAAATCATTGCTAAGTTCCTTACCTCTTATAAGTAGCTGGTATGGAGACAGATGGTTTTTCTGTCTCTGCAAGCAGTTCATGCTATGAGCTAGCAATGCTTGTTGTATTGTTGGTGATGGAGTTCTAATGCTGTGACCCTTTAATACAGCTCTTCATGCTGTGGTGACCCCCAATCATATAATTATTTTCATTGCTACTTCGTAACTGTGATCTTGTTAGTTATGAATAATAAAACAAATATCTGTGTTTTCCAAGGGTCTTAGGTAACCCCTGTGAATGGGTGACTCGATGTCCCGAAAGGGTCTGAGATCCACAAGTTGAGAACTGCTGCTTTAGTGACTTCATCTCTGATAGATTAGGGAGTGAAGGCAGAAACTCCCCAAACAGTTCGAGAAGCCCATCCTTCAACTGCTATTCCTCCCGAACAGTTCCTGTGAAGAAAAGCGCTTGCACACCCACAGTCTCTGCGCTTCAGAGGCAACGGCAGGAGGATTTCAAGTTGAAGGGCAAGAGAAGGCATGGGGATACCTGCCTGTAATCCTGTACTAACCGGACACAGAAGAAGCAGGAGTTCAAGGCCAGCCTGGGCTAAAGAGCAAGTTGTAACAAGTTCAGGACTTAAGCTGTGTGAGACCCTTTCTTTAAATGTCTGAAGTAAGCCAAAAGAGAAAAAAGAAAGGAAAAAAGGAAAGAAGGAAGGAAAAAAGAAGACAAAGGAGAAAAGAAAGAAAAAAAGAAAAGAAAAAGAATAGAGTTGAAAACAGGGCCTCAAACAAATTGCGTGAAAAATCTTCCAAAATCCCCAGAGAAACAAAAGCAATCGAACAGTTCAGGCTCTGAGAAGGGACTGAAGGGAACCAGCCTGTGACACTGGAGCCTGAACTGACGATGCTTCAGTCACAGACCAGGGAGCCAGGGAAGCAAAGCTCTGCAGACAAAGAACAATAAGGATAATCGAGCAACCTTTATCTAGAAATAGGAAAGTCATGTTCTAGAGCATTGGCAGAAACTAAGAACCTCATTGATACTGAATGCTTGAGGGGATATGGGTAAGAAGGACTCTTAAACATTGCTGCTGCTGCTGCTGCTGGTGCTGGAACTACCTGGCTAGTATTTGACACAGCTCGGAAACTAAATCCTCAAAGCTCAATATTCTCATTCCTAAGACGATAGAAGAAGGAACTTTACATGCGAATAAAACATTTATGAATAGTACATTTTATTCATAAAATGATCTGGTTAATATATTCTCAAAATGAAAAAAGCTTACACAATTCAACTAACTAGGTCTATGAGCAACAACATGAAAGAATCTTAAAACCCAATATCAGATGAAAAACATAATTCTCAAAAGTCTACACACAGGGCACAACTGTTTTAGAGATCGCAGTTGTTACCAGCAATACTAAGAAAAATATTGTTATTTATATGTGATCATTTCTCATAAACTAAAGTGAGCTTACTATAGAATAGAACCATCGCACTCTTGAGCGCTTATCCTAGATAAATTAAAACTAACGTACTGAAGGATCTGTCTTCACGGTAGCCAGGAACTAGAAACAGATCGGATCTTGCCAACAGGCTAATGGACAGCAAATCCTGATGCACACACACCGTGGGATTAACTAGCCAGCTGTAAAAGCAATGATGCACACAGCCTGGATGGGTCTCAAGTGAAGGCTGCTGAGCAAAGAAAGGCCATCTCTACAGGCTGTATGTTGTGTGAGCTCGTTAATACGGCGTTCTTTACGCAACAAACAGTAAGGGAGAGGAGAGAGTAACGTGCCGATTGCCCGTGTTTATGGAAGTGGGAAGGACGAAACCGTCTGTGGTTATACATGGATGCTTACCTCAGAGCATCCTTGCGATACGGCTGTTCTGTATTTAATTGTAAGAACTGGGGTGCCGTTACAGGAATCTATATGTGACAAATTCACGAAACACAAGCATATGGGTGGATGGCACCAACTGAATGAAGCTGATAGATTTTATTAAGTTATTACTTAAATATATTTATATTTTACAAATTTTGTTTAAAGCTACACTTAACTAATATTTATATTGAAGTTGTATAAATAGTGAATATATTTAAGTGTAATGATATATCTGACTTTTCAGTAATCATTAAACTTACTAATGTTAATAATATTAATCTTACGATTGTTTTATATATATATACATCATTGCTAGACTTCATAATTAATGATTCCTAATATATATTGTTCACATGATAAGTGGTATATTTAGAAGATAAGTAAATATTGATCCACACATAATCTCTCATTAGTAAATACTAATCCACACATAATCTCTCTTTAGTAAATACTGATCTACTTGTAATCTCTTTTTAGTAAATACTGATCTACAAATAATCTCTCGTTAGTAAATACTGATCTACACATAGTCTCTCGTTAGTAAATACTGGTCTACACATAATCTCTCATTAGTAAATACTGATCTATACATAATCTCTCTTTAGTAAATACTAATCTATACATAGTCTCTCTTTAGTAAATACTGGTCTACACATAATCTCTCCAATCTTGACTTGAAGACTTTGAAGAAGATACTCAGGAGTGGTATAGCTTCGTTGTAGGGTAGATCTACCTATAGTTCCTTGAAAAGACTCCATACTGGTTTCCATGGTGACTGGACGAGTTTACATTCCCACAAGTGAGTAAAGGTTCCCTTTTGTGCACATTCTTGCTAGTGTTAGTTACATTTTTCACTTAGTGGCCGTTATTCTGACTTGGGTGAGAAGGGATTATGATATAGTTTTGATTTCTATTTCTCTAATGGCTAGTTGGTTTGAAAATTGTTCATATGTTTATAGGTCCCTTATATTTCTTCTCTTGAGAAATTTCTGCTCATTTCATTAATGCACTTCCTAGGTTGTTTGATTTCTTGTTTGGATTTTAAAATTGTAGAAGGCACAGCTCACAGAAAGCATAGGAGGAACTGAGGAGCACGGGCCTATTTTCTGCAAAGGAAGGAAATGACTGACTTCTGGTCACCTAGAAAGCAGAAATGGGTGTTTTCTAACAACCTGGTGACCTTTTTGCTCTTCTACGGAGCCAGCCTTCCTGACTACCTCAACATCCTGAGCATTGTTTAGCTCCTAATCCTGATCTTACTCTCTCTCTCAGGGAATAGCATCCTTGCTTATGAAAGAGGTCCAATGTATTTTGTATCCTCCAAGAATAGAATCTATCCTTATGCTCATTACAAATCCTTCCCCCTTGGGCCTTGCCCTGAGCGTTGTTTATCCGCCAGTTTATGCCTATTGTAAAGGTCACAGGTGCTTTGCCACTTTGCTTAGGACTTTCTACGTTGCTCTGCCTAAAGCTGCGTTGTGTCGATTGTCACGCGGAAGCCTTTGCCTGAAGTTTCACTCTGCCTGAATGTGTAAGAAGCATGAACTCTGAGGTCAGACTCTGGAAGTTCTGACACAGAAGCCTGCAAAATTGGTGCTGACTTGAGTCCCTGTAGTGGCATTTCACTTGTATTTTAATAAATAAAACTTGCCTGAGGATCAGAAAAGGAAGCCAACCATACTTGCTAAGCCTTCTAGACCAGGCAGCAATAACACACACCTTTAATCCCAGCAGCCACACTAGTTTGCCGTAGGATCCAGGTGGTGCACGCCTTTAATCCCAGTGGTGCACACCTTCAGTCCCAGCCCAAGAGAAGATTTCAAGACAGGAGGAAAGAGCGCTCAGTCTCAGTCTCATTCCAATTACTACTTTCGGACTGCGGCTGAGGTAAGAGCCAGTGGCTGGCTGTTTTGCTTTTTAGGTTCAGGTTGAACCCCGATTTCCCTCTCTGACTATTTTATTAATGGTGCTGCAGCTTCACTCCTCACATCGCTGGATTGCTTCCCTGCCAGTGTGACACTTGCAGGGTTCCCTGAGGACAAATGACTTCTAGAATCTCCATGTGAGATGAACAGTTAGTAAGATTGTTTTTCCCATTCTGAACACTGTCTCTTCACTTGATACTGTTTCTTTTGCTACACAGAGGCTTTTCAACTTCATGAGACAGACGTTTATCTATTATTGGCCTTATTTCTCAAACACAGTGTTTCCTCTCTCAGTGTTGGTTTCTGGTCTTAGATTACGGTTTTTGATCCATTCAGAGTTGATCTTTTTTTTTAATTTTTGCATAATAATGGGTTTCACTATGACATTTAATTATGAAATTCAAGTACCAGACTTGAATCCCTCCTGTGTAGCAAACATCCAATCAGAGAATAGCTAGTTACCCCCATAACAGATTTGTACCAGTTTGGTCCATCTTGCTTGGCTAATTTTTTTTGTTTGTTTTTGTTTTTGTTTTTTTTTTTTTTTTTTTTTTTTTTTTTTTTTTTTTTTNGGTTTCTCTGTGGCTTTGGAGCCTGTCCTGGAACTAGCTCTTGTAGACCAGGCTGGTCTCGAACTCACAGAGATCCACCTGCCTCTGCCTTCCGAGTGCTGGAATTAAAGGCGTGTGCCACCACCGCCCGGCCTTGGCTAATTTTTTTTTTAACAGAGCAGAAGATAAGGATCTAGTTTCATCCTTCTACCTGTGCATATCCAGTTTCTTGGTACCATTCACTGAGGAGCAGGTGGCTATAACTTTATACATTTATATGCAGGTCCTCCTCTGTTCTGCCCTATTGATATATCCATCTGCTTTTGTGCCAGCTTAGAATTGCTCTGCAGAACAGCTTAAATATGATATGATGACCCCTCGCACATTATTCTTTCTACTCAGGATTTCACTGGTGTGCGAGCCAGTTTTGTGTGTGTGTGTGTGAACTTGACACAAGGTAGAGTCGTTTTGGAAGACAGAATCTCAGCTGAGAAAATGTTCCTACTAGATTGGCCTGTGGGAAAGCCTGTGGGGCAGTTTCTTAATTAATGATATATGTGGGTGGGACCATCCCAAGGTGGGTCATGCCACCCTGGGGCAGGTGATCCTGACTGTATAATAAAGCAGGCTGGGAAAGCCATGAGGAGTAAGCTGGTGAACAGCACTCGTCCATGGCTTTTGCTTCCGTTCTTGCCTTCCCATCTTGCCTAGAGTGCCCGTCCTGACATTCATCGGGGATAGAGTTATAAGTTGAAAGAACCCCTTTCCTCCCCATGCTGGTTTTGGTAATGGTACGTCATCACAGCAAAAGTAACCCAAGTTCATCTTCAAGGTACCTGCTTCCCAAAAAGGTCTCACCTAGGCACTGGGAGTAAGGACTTTCACTTAGAAGCTTCAGGGACACAAACTTAGCTAAGAGGAAGCAACCGGTTCCTCAAATGCTTTGTTGGGTAAATGCTCACTGTGATCAGACTGTAGGAGGGGAAGAGTCGGGAGGAAGAAGGAACAAATGCTGAGGGCAGCTCAGGGGTAGAGCATATATATAAGCTCACGGTGTGCAAGAGCCTGGGACCGTCCTTAGCAGCTCCTCCCTTCACCCCGATTTTATCTTGCAGGGAGTAGTGATTTCCTGTTTGGATAAACAGTGAGTTGCTTGATATGCAAAACAGGTCGAATATATGCTATTTACAATGGACTAGAGGAGGAAAGTCTTTCCAGTGAGGACAGAGAAAGCCTTCTCTCCAGACTAGCAGATCTCCTTATCACAGAGAACTATGAACAAGGGCAAAGGCATTCAGGAATTATCTTCAGACACTGGGCGAAGGAGGGATGAACGGAGCAAGAACAGATTGCCTCAGTTTGCTACGTAAGGGCTGTTTCTAAGTATAGCTGCAGGAGCATGCTTGCTTCTAAGGGAAACTTGGCTGGAAGTTCCGGGTTATTTAAGCAGCTAGATTCCGGTACCTCGGGAAAGGCACTCCAGGCCTAGCATCTACCTAAGTCTTCTGCTACAAGTCAGCAGGTACATGTGTGTGGACATAGTGCAAGACCCGTAAAACACAAACTCCAGGGACTTTGGACTGTTCTGAGTGCTACAGATGTGGTACCACCTACCCACCCCCATTTTAGCTTTTAATGCCAAGATGAACATCCTGAATCATCTAAAGGGATCCCAGGAAGGTGACGGACAAAGAGCAGAGCTAGCTCAGTCAGAGGATGAGCTACTCTAGACCCACAATTCTGTAGTCCACTCAGTCTGAAGCAGGTCAATCTCAGTCACAGTTCGTTAACTATATGCAGATTAAAACACAGGTCTCAAGGAAGGAGAGACGATGTTCCTGCGTACAAATGTCAAGGAAAGTGTGAGAGGCCACCATAAAACCTGGTAAGCAGCTGTTAAGACATAACCAAACAATACAAAAACAATAGATCCCAACCTCTATAGCAATGTGTGATACCGGAATGGGGAGAGAAAGAGCAAAGGAGGAGGAGGAGGAGAAGAAAGACAAGAAGAAACAGCAACAGGAGGAAGGGGAGAAGAAGGAAGAGGAGGAAAAGAAATAAGAAGGAAGGAGAAGGGGGAAATCGTCAACCCATATGAGCCAAGTTTTTAATGCAAGGCCAGGGGATTTTAAGCAACTACTATAAGCATACTAAAATGTAAAGGAAATTGGGGTGTTAATCAATTTAAAAGAAGGTGTATTTGCAAGAAAACAAAAACAGATGAGAAAATCCAAATGAAGAATTTAAAGCTGAAAATAACCATGCAGCAACTGAAGATGTTACTTGGGTAGGTTGACGGTGGATTAAGAATATTGACAGGCTATCAAGAGATGAATATAGATTATCTGGATTGGGTAGATAAGTAAGCAGGAAAGCACTTTCCTAGCACGTGTGGAAGTCCTCTGTTCTGGTCCCATCAGAAAAACAAAAAAACAAGCAAGCCCACACAATGTATGCATCACATATGCGCGTGTGTATGTATATAAATTATTCCATCTGAATAGCGGGGAGAAGAACATTTGCAAGACAGCATTCCACGTACTCATGCGTGTGTGGTGGGGAGAGTGAGCTGGGAAGCGTAAGCACGTGAACACATGGCAGAAAGATAAGTTTCCCTAAACTCCGGAGAAGCTCAGAAAACTCTGGGCAGGAAGGATAAAGGAAAACACAAATAGACTCATTGAAGTCTAACTGCTGAAAGTCAAAAGTGAGGAAGAAAACAAAACCTAGAAAGCAGACAGGAAAACAAACCCACTGAGTAGAGGCAAAGGCTAGAGCAAAAGCGGGGGAGGATTCTAGAAAACAAAGGAGTGATATATTTCAAGTGATGATAGAAATACCCACCAAATAACATCCATGACTAGGTGGTGGTGGCACCTTTAACTCCAGCACTTGGGAGGCAGAGCCAGGCAGATCACTGAGTTTGGGGCTAGCCTGGTCTACAGGAGTGAGTTACAGGACAGCCAGGACTGCATAGAGAAATCCTACCTGAACAGTTCAAGAATAAGAATATAAAATGTAGGTTCCAGAAATAAGAACGTAAAAGTAAAGAAATAGAAAGCTGTAAGCCGAGGAGAATGAGAGCAGGCTGTCAGCAGCTTTCTCAGCAGCTTAATGATTAACTATTAAAAGTGGGTTACTCCACTTTAGAACGGGATGCAAGGGGAATGAGTGGACATGGAATCCCAGATCGAAGGACGGTGAAGCACGCCAAATACCATGGGTAAAAACCGTTGGAGATGCCAACGCTTCATTTTGTGCTGTTACCGAAATGAAATGGTAGGCTTAAGCAAGTGTATGCCAATTGACTACATAGCTCAGAATATAAGGGAAAGCACAAAGAACAGAGGTTAAGTGGAATTACGGTTGTTACCGCAATCACCCGGTTTGTAAATAGTACCAAGGACATATATGAGCGGCTCTGTGTTTGGCAAAGTAGACAGATGGAGCAGTTGCACACAAAGCAGCTTACCAAATGGGCCCATTTACTTTGCTTTTGGAGAGTCTTATTCCAGCCCAGTCTTGCCTGGAATTTCCAGTGAGAAACACTACATCCCAAGTGCAATCCAAGAGGTGCAAATGGTTTCATCAACAAAAGACACTAATTGTGCTTCTTACCTGGGACTTACCTACAGTGCTCAGGCAGGCTTTGAACTCAAGTCACACTCCAATCTCAACCTCTCAAGGAAAGATTTTAAATTCAAAATAAAAATCAAGGTTCTCTAGGTGCAGATGTGCAGGTACAAAACGGGCTAGAAGAAGAAAGGATGCCAAGTGCTGGAGGGTGTTTCTTTTAATTACAGACTACATGGAAATGGCTGGCTCGTTCCAGGTTCATTCAATGAACACCCTGAGAAACCAAATGCCACTGAGAAGGCTCACTGACCCTCTGCACTTTCTCTGCCACCCACTGCACCCCATATAAGTTGGCTCAGCAGGTCAGCTCTACCTGCCTCTCTAGCCATCTGGTCCAGCTCTGAAAGGCATTGCATTTGGCACAGCCATACCAGGAGGAGGAAAGGCAGCAGGCCTCTCTAAGAACCCAACGCTGTGAGACACTGGCAGAGACACATGGCTTTACTTCGTCGCTGTTGCAATGGTTCACACACTGGCTGATCCTTTCGTCTGCAGGTCTGGAAACATTACCACTCTGGGGCCTGTGAGTCTTCTCAGCAACTGACCCCAGCCAGAGTCAGCACACTGAACTAAATCAACTTTTTGTGAGCTTTTAAAAAAAAATTTCCTTTTGTAAGTGGTGTTTTATTTCTCTTCAGTCCTGGGTCTACAAAAGACTAGGCTGCATCCTCAACTTAAACTGGTCGCCAGTTTTAAAATTTTGGCTGTGCCCAGTGTTCTCCCTGACACCACCTATTCTCTGTCACATAGCCTGTGGTAATTCACACCTGCTCTCTGGTTGTTCAGACACCGCCAGTGGGTGTCTCCTTAAATTGCCTTCTAGACCTTTTTTTAAAGTTCATTCTTTTTGTTACAGGTTCTGGGTAGCCTAGTCTAGCCTTTCAGGTGCCAAGGTGTATGCCACACCTGTACACGATCGGCTTCTGCACATCTCTTAGAGACACAGCTATAAGACCTCTTAAATGCTTGCCTGCAGCAGTGAGCCCTGAGAAGCGGGGTGGCTCCTGACCACTCGGGGAAAGACTCCTCTCCCACGAGCGTCAGCCAGCTCACCTTCTTACAAATTCTGACTACGTTACATTTAAAAGAGGCCCTTTTACACAAAGAAGACATAAACCCTCTTGGATAATAAGTTGAATTAAATACATAAAAATTAGTTCAAATCCCCACTGTGATCTGTTAAGCTAAAAAGAACAACAACAACAACAACAAAGGAAAAGGCAGAGGAAAAGAAAAAACGAGAGGAAATGAAACAGAGACAAGTTCCGAGGGGCCGAAGACCGGCTGCTCACCTCCTCTTTCAGCCTACACCAGGATGCAGGCTCCTAAAACACCGCTTTCATGCCAGCCCACACAGCCACAGTCTTCCTCCTGCCGTGTGTGTTTGTGTTTTGACAAGGTCTCATAACCCCCAGGCTGACCTGGAACTCACTATGTGGTTCAGGCTTGCCTTGAACTCCTGACCATCCTCCTGTTTCAGCCTCCTGAGTGTTAAGATGGTCGAGGTGGGCCACCACGCCTGGGTTTCCCTGAGACCTTAAAACAGTTCTCCTGTTTCTGCTTTCCGTGCCCCCCACCCCCATATGTTCTCGCCGTGTCCTGTTTCCTTCACAGGAGCAAGGGTGACTACTTATTACTCATGACATTTGATTTCAATTTACTGCAGCGGCAGAATTCAGACCTGCTAGGCTAATGCTCTGACAATGAACTGTGTTCTCAGCTCAGAGGGTGAACCTTCGGAATATGCGATTTAAACGGAGTTCCTCCACTGTTCAAAGTCCTCCTGAACTCTCCGCAACCTTTTCTGGGGTCTGTAAACTAAACCTGCTTCCCAAGCAGACATCTCCCTGACCCCACGTGTTGTCTCTTTCTAGTGCAAAGAGCCCACTGCCTCCCCGCACCTACTCCCCTTATTGTTGGGGCTCTCCTCGCGCACCTGGACAAAGCAGTCTTCCTTTGCGCCTTCCCTTTGGTCACTCTGCAAATGAAGCTGTTCATCTTCAAAGACATGGTTGTCCATGGCGATTTAGGGTCTTGTGGCTCCTGCAGCCGTTTGGATCTAATATCTTTTTGAGCAGGCCAGGTGCCGTGCGAGTGTCTGCGCATGAGCACGGTAGGCAGGAGTGGCGCTGGAAAGGTGAACGGATGTGTATGTGTGGTTGGGTGAGAACATGTGTATGTACGGACTTAGAAAACAAAAATACAGAGGACTTAGGAAGACAGGTTGCAGCCTTGAAAAATACTGGATCACGCAGATGCAACAGAAAACTGAATCAAAAGGGGGAGATCCAGTGGCGTCCTGGTCTATCCTACGTCTCAGATGGCAGCGGCAGAAACAGGATTGCTTGAGTCCAGACTTACTGGGCCAGTCTGGGCAACACAGAGATACTCCAAACCTCTGTCTCCTCACCCTCTTTATACACACACACACACACACACACACACACACACACACTATCTACATATACATACACACACACATATATATATACACACATGTATGTGTATATATTTTTTCTCTGATTGTCTTTGATGAGTTTGGTTAATTTTTGGTTAATCCAAGCTGACCACAAGTTTTCTATATACCTAAGGCTGGCCTTGAAGTCTTGATCCTCCTGCTGCTACCTCCCAAGTGTGGGAATGACACATATACACCGTCACACCAGGCTTGAGACATTTCAGTCTCTGGGACAGAAGAAAATGAGGGGGCTGGAATTTATGTAGGAGGAAGTGGAGCAGACATTGTGTGATAAGGAGGACTTAAGGGAGTTGCTCTCCCCTTCCCTCCTTGGCTGGCCTCTCAGCGCCTCTCTGTGTCTAGCATAGCCGTTTTCCCTCCTCCTCTTTCCTATATTCCTGTCATTTGTCGTGTTTGTCCAGCCTTGGGTGAAGTGGGAGGAATGGCTTTTCATAATGAATTTCCCAGCAGTCTTGCTCATCTGCCTTTCTCTGCCATGAAGTGTCAACAGTTAGTTGTAAGGCCTGGTGGTAATAGAGTTAGTACATCTCATCCATCAAACCCTGGGTTCCAATTGCAGTTAGCAGGAGAAAAGGAAAGGCCTTTGCAGGTGCAAAATCCCCAGCTCTATTCCAGTTCTCCTAAGCTGGTAAGTCAGTGCTTGCTGGGGGTGGAAATGGGAGAAGGGTCGGAAAGGCTGTACGTGGTAGGTGACTGGCTCCATTGACATGAACAAACAGTTTCAGCACGTCACTGGCTGTGAGGACAAAAATTCTGAGGGTTAGAAGAGACATAGAGAAAGAACATGGAGGGACACAGAGGACAGGAAGGAATAAATACAGAGGTCATGGGGGGAGATGCAGAAGGCATGGAGGGGGGCACAGAAGGGCACAGAGGGATGCAGAAAATCCAGAGGGGCAGATGTAAGATCTCTACTAAGGAGAAATCCCAAGCCCTTAAAGAGAAAGGTCAGTATTACTAGACCAGTTCCCTATGCTCTGTCCTCTGGGCTGGGCCTTTTCCTTCCTACACAGTCTTGCCCAATATCAAGATTGTGTACCAGGTCTGGTCTGTAGAAGTTTCTGTGGTGTAGAGAAAAGGCCACTGGGATATTCCGGGAAGCCTCCTGAAGCAGCGATGTTTATCACGAGGTATCTGCTAATTTCTTAGTGGTAATATTATACCTTGTGAGCTTAGCTTGTCGCTTTTATTACTGTGGATATTTTCCTGGATGGCTATGCTTTCTCCACCTCTCAGGGGGAGGCTGGAGATGGAAGCCAGGCCGTTCTGAGGGACAGGTTGGCTGCTGTTCTCCTGTATCACTTCTGCCGTTATGAGTAAACATTCTAGCATACGTCTTTCTACATGCTCCGTGAGAGATTTTTAGATGCTTTTTGCTTTTCATTTTGAGGCAGAGTCTCAGTTTGTTGCCTAGGCAGGCCTCTAACTTCTGGACAGAAGTGACCCTCAAGAGGAATGAAGATGGCAGGGTCATGCTACCTCTGCAAGTTAGGGACAGTTTAAAAATGCCACTAACCAGGTTTTCATCCTGATTTTCTAGTCTATACTTGTAGCTTCCTAATGTAGATGAGTTCAGTTTCCCAGGTAATGACGATTTGGTATTACTTCTCCCTGATAATTTTAAACTTTAGTCCATTGCACTTTGTTTTTGTTTGCCTTATAAAGAACCTTTCTTTCCTTCCTCCCTCTTCCTCCCTTTCTTCCTCCTTTCTTCTTCCTCCTTCATTTCTCAGTGTATAACTTTTACCTTTTTATGGTGTTGAGGCTTGAATCCAGGGCTATGTGCATGCTAGGGAGGTTAGGACTCAACACTGAGCAATAATGCCAGAATTTTATATTTTATTCTGTGCAGTATCATTAAAATGTGTAGACTGCCTATGAAATCCCAATCACCTTGCCTCAGCCTCCTGAGCAGCGAGATCAGTCATGGATGTCAATAAATTTAGCTCCCCAGACTGTCATAACAATTCCCATATTAAGCAACAAATAATTTAAATTGTCTTTCTACAAATATATTATGTACTCACTCCTAAGTGGCTTTTAGAAATAAAGCAAGAAAAAACAAACCAACCTACAGTTCACAACTCCAAAGAATTTAGACAACAAAGAAGACCCTAAGAGAGACATACATGGAAAGTAGAAAAAGACAAGATCTCCTAAGTAAACTGGGAACATGGGGATCATGAGAGAGTAGAAGGGGAGGGGAGGGGAGAGGAAGGGAGAGGGGCGGAGAAAAATATATTACTCAATAAAAAAAAGAAAAAGATAGATAAATTGGTTTTTTTTAATTAAACAGTGTGACCACAAACATTATACATACATATTTGTGTACAGGGTGATGGGAATACACAGAAAAAATTCATGGAATTGTTTTCTCAGTCTTTCAAAGGAAATAGTTATGTAACTTACAGATACAAAGCCCATTCAAAATGTACTACTGTGAGTTGGGTGGTGGTGGCACATGCCTTTAATCCCAGCACTCGGGGAGGCAGAGGCAGGAGGATCTCTGTGAGTTCGAGGCCAGCCTGGTCTACAAGAGCTAGTTCCAGGACAGGAACCAAAAGCTATGGAGAAACCCTGTCTCAAAAATCCAAAAAAAAAAAAAAATGTACTACTGTATCAGTGCTTAGAGTGTGCCCATATAGTGCATGAGGCGTGTCTGTATCAGGGCATGGAGTAAGCTGCTCTCCGCATATTCAAACAACATGTCTACTATCCACCCATCTAAATTTAGTTGGGATGCAACCAGAAGCAATGCCAGTCAATACCTTATATTATTTCAGAGACCTCTGTAGCATCCCTGACAGCAATTCATGGGGTCTGTCACTGAGATTTTCATCACCGTCCATTGTCAACCCATGCAAGGTACCCTCATTTTAATTACTTTTCCAAGAGCGAGACGATTTTTGTAATAAGTGTCTACCTGGTGGATCTGCATTGGCTTGTTCGTCCACCTTTAGTTTTAGTCAAACCTTTGCCTATCATGTCTTTATCCCTACCTTCCACCCAATCTCTGTTTAGACTTTGACACCAAGAGGTCTACTCCTTTTCAGTTATGACACATTGTTCTACTCTTCACACACACACACACACACACACACACACACACACACACACACACACACACACATCAATGTCCATGAGTGAGATTGGTCAGTAATTCTCTTTCTTAGTAATGTCGTTCTGTAGTTTGGGTATCAGGATAATTGTAGCCTCATAAAAAGAGTTTGGCATTGTTTCTTCTGTTTCTATTGTGTGGAATCATTTTAGGAGTATTGGTATTAGTTCCTCTTTGAAAGTCATGTAGAAGTCTGAGCTGAAACCATCTGGTCCTAGGCTTTTTTTATATGGGAGACTTTTGATGACTGTTTTTATTTCTTCAGCAGTTATAGGTCTATTTAATTTACTTATCTGGTCTTGATTTAATTTTGGTAAGTGATATTTATCCAGAAAGTTGTCCATTTCCTTTAAGTTTTCCAATTTTATGGAGTACAGGTTTTTGAAATATGACCTGATGATTCTCTGTATTTCCTCCTTGTCTGTTGTTATGTCTCCCTTTTCATTTCTGATTTTGTTAATTTGGATATTCTCTCTCTCTGCCTTTTGGTTAGTTTGGATAAAGGTTTGTCTATTTTGTTGATTTTCTCAAAGAACCAACTCTTTGTCTCATTGATTCTTTGCATTGTTTTCTTTGTTTTTATTTTGTTGATATCAGCTCTCAATTTGATTATTTCCTGCCATACAGTTCTCTTACATGAGTTTTCTTCTTTTTGTTCTAAAATTTTCAAATGTTCTGTTAATTCACTAGTGTGGGATTTTTCCAGCTTCTTTATGTAGGCATTTAGTACTATAAACTTTCCTCTTAACACTACTTTCATTGTGTCCCATAGATTTGAGTATGTTGTGTAGTCATTTTCATTGAATTTTAGGAAGTCTTTAATTTCTCCCTTTATTTCTTCCTTGACCCATTGATGATTCATGTGAGCATTGTTTAATTTCTATGTGTTTGTGAGTTTTCTAGGATTAGTATTAGTTTATTTCTAGTTTTAAACCATGGTGGTCTGATAAGGTACACTGGGTTATTCCAATTTTTTTTGTATTTGTTGAGGTTAGTTTTGTTACCAAGTATGTGGTCAATTTTTGAGAAGGTTCCATGAGGTGCTGAGAAGGCATATTTTTTTCTGTTTAGATAGAATATTCTATAGATGTCTGTTAAGTCCATTTGAGTCATAACATCTGTTAGTTCTCTTATTTCTCTGTTCATTTTTTGTCTGACTGACCTGCCCAGTGGTGAGACTGGAGTGTTTAAGTTTCCCACTATTAGTGTGTGGGGTTTAATGTATGATTAGAAGTGTTTCTTTTGCATATGAGAGTGCCCTTGTATTTGGGGCATAGGTGTTCAGTATTGAGATTTCCTCTTGATGGAATTTTCCAGTGACTAATATGTAACGACCTTCTTTGTCTCTTTCAACTGATTTTAGCTTGGAGTCCATTTTGTTAGATATTAGGATAACTACACCTGCTTGTTTCTTAAGTCCATTTGATTGGTATATTTTTTCCCAACCCTTACTCTGAGAGGATGTCTGTCTTTGAGGTTGAGATATGTTTCTTGTATGCAGAAGGATGAATTCTGTTTTCGTATCCAATCTGTTAGCCTATGCCTTTTTATAGGTGAGTTGAGTCCATTTACATTAAGAGATATTAACGACCAGTGGTTGCTGTCTCCTGTTTATTTAGTTTTCATTGTTGGTGCTGTTAATTTGTGCATTTTTCTCTTCTTTGGGATTGTTCTCATAAGAACATCAGTTGTTGTGTTTTTGTTGGTGTCGCCAACTTTCTTGGGTTGGAGTTTTCTTTCTAGTATTTTGTGTAGGGCTGGGTTTGTGGCTAGGTATTGGTGAAATCTAGTTGTTTTGTCCTTCTATGGTGATTGAAAGTTTTGCTGGGTATAGTAGTCTGGGCTGGCATCTGTGGTCTCAATGTCTGCGTAATGTTTGACCACAACCTTCTGGCTTTCATTGTCTCCAATGAGAAGTCAGGTGTAATTCTGATAGGTTTACCTTTATATGTTACTTGGCCTTTTTCCTTTGCAACTCTTAATATTCTTTCTTTACTCTGTATGTTTAATGTTTTCATTATTATGTGGTGAGAGGACTTTGTTTTTTGATCCAGACTATTTGGTGTTCTGTAAGCTTCTTGTATATTCATAGGCATATCTTTCTTTAAGCTGGGAAAGTTTTCTTCTATGATTTTGTTAAATATATTTTCTGTGCTTTTGAGTTGAAAATAATTCTTATATTTGGCCTTTTCATGGCGTCTCATATTTCCTTGATATTTTGGGTTAAGCTTGTTAGATTTAATGTCTTCTTTAACTGATAAGTCTATTTCCTGTTTTGTATCTTTAGCACTTGAGATTCTCTATTCCATCCCTTGTATTCTGCTGTTCATGCTTGCATTTATGGTTCCTGATCTTTTTCTCATAAGTTCTGTTTCTATAATTCCCTTAGCTTCTGTTTTCTTTATTGTCTCTATTTCAGTTTTCAAGTCTTAAATAGTTTCTTTCATGTGTTTGCTTTCTTTTTCTTGGTTTTCTTTGAGGGATTTGCTGATGTCTTCCAATTTTTTGTTTGTTATTTCCTCCATTTCTTTAAGGGAATTTCTCATTTCCTCTTTAAGAGTTTCAAACATTCTCTCGAAGTTATTTTTTAGGTTATTTTTTTCTGTTTCATGTATATTTGGTTGTTCAGGTCTTGCTATTGTAGGATCTTTAGGTATTACTGTTGTGTTGCTCTTTGTGGTGTTGCATGTGTTTTTACCTTTTCTACTCATCTTTTCCTCTAATAGGTGTGGTTGGGGCTGTCTGAGATTCTGTTGAATAATCTTCTAGGTGCCAGTGAATCCTAAGCTCAGATGATTGTTCCTCATAGTACAGTCGGTGCCACAGTTCTAGTTACCCTGTTGGTTAGTCTGTGTTCCTGGAGATAGCTCAGTGCTCCTGTGCTTTGCTCCACTCCACTCTTTGGAGTTTGCTTTCTCAGGCCTGCTTTGGCCTAGGTTACCGGCTTTGACCTGTTTCTGTAACTTCTGGTCTGGATCCTCTCCTGCAGATGTCCCTGGCTTGGAGTTGGTCCTGCAAAGGAAAAGGACATCAGATCCCACTACAGACGGTTCGGAGTCACCAGGTGGTTTCTGGGAATTGAACTCAAGGCCTCTGGAAGAGCAGCCTCTGAGTTATCTCTCCATCTCCTATTCCCAAATACTTTATTTCCTTGTTTGCTATTCTGGATTAAAATTTTTCCCTCATGTTTCAGTCTGGTTGTAATAGGTGGGTCAAAAACCTACTGAGTTTTCTGTGTTCATTTTGTTTTTTGCCATTTTGCTGAAAGTATTTATGAACTTGAAGAATTTTCTGTTGGAATCCTTAATGTCTTTTATAAATAGGCTATCTAATGTACACAGAAGGACTTTTCAACTACTTTTCCTGTTAGTATGCCTTTTATTTTCTTCTTTTGTCTTTTGCCCCAGGCTAGGACTTCAAATACTTTTTTTGACTATGAGTAGAGACAGTGGACATCTTCATCTTGTTCCTTGCTTCTTTGGGGATGTTTTGAGTTTTTCTTCTGCCATGACAATGGATGTACGTTTGTCTTATATAGCCTTAATTATGTTGAGGACCCTGGTGTCTCTATGAAGGGATAAGGAACTTTTGTCAAAGGCTTTCTCTGTGTGTATTTAGATAATGATGTAATTTCTGTCTTTGAGTCCGTTTATGTGATGAATTACATATGTTGGATCATTCCCATGTTTTTTTTAATATTTATTTATTTATTATGTATACAATATTCTGTCTATATGTATGCCTGCAGGCCAGAAGAGGGCACCAGACCTCATTACAGATGGTTGTGAGCTACCATGTGGTTGCTGGGAATTGAACTCAGGACCTTTGGAAGAGCAGGCAATGCTCTTAACCACTGAGCCATCTCTCCAGCCCCCCATTCCCATGTTTTTGAATGAAAATAACTTGGTTATGATGAACGAACTCTTTGATATGATCTTGAGCTAGCTTTGCATTCTATTGAGACATTTTGTGTCTGTGTTCATCTAGCAGATAAGTTTGTAAGTCACTTCATTTGTGATACTTTTATCTGGTTTTGCTGTCAGAATAATACTGAATTCATAAAAGTAGTTTAGAACTCCCTCCCTTCTCTGTCTATCTGATTTTTCGAGACAGGGTTTCTCCACTGAGCTTTGGAACCTATCCTGAAATGCACTTTGTAGACCACACGGGCCTTGAACTCACAGAGATCCTCCTGCCTCTGCCTCTGGAGTGCTGGGATTAAAGGTGTGTGCCACCAGCACCCAGCTAGAAGCCTTCCTCTCTTCCTTATCTATTTTTTTTTTTTTTTTTGGTTTTTCGAGACAGGGTTTCTCTGTGGTTTTGGAGCCTGTCCTGGAACTAGCTCTTGTAGACCAGGCTGGTCTTGAACTCACAGAGATCCGCCTGCCTCTGCCTCCCAAGTGCTGGGATTAAAGGCGTGCGCCACCACCACCCGGCTTCTTCCTTATCTATTTTGTGGAATGATTTGAATATTGGTGTTAGTGCTTCTCTGAAGTGATAGTAAAATCTGCAGTGAATCCACCTGGTCCTGGGCTTTTATTGTGGGAGACTTCTTAATGATTGTTTTAATCTTGTTGCTGATTATGAATATGTTTAAATTATTTACTTAATCTTCATCCAATTACCTCATGTTATAGTCACGTAGCAAAATTCTTTTATTTCTTCTAGATTTTCCAAGTTCATGGAGAATTATGCACTATAGAGGATGGTGCACGAGCTAGACCTGAAGCTTGATCCCTGGAGGCAGACACCCCTTGGGAAATTCGGATAAGCAGAAAAGGCAGAAAAATGGTCATCGAGGAAGCCTGCTGCCCCAGTCCTATAGAACCGAGAGTGGGGTAGGAAGAAAGCAGGTTTTATGATGTTGTGGGAGGCTGATTTTGTATCTTTAGTGTGGATAAGTGAAGACAGTGCCAATTTTACTTCTGAGTAAAAGGGAAATTCCTGCTGCATTGGAAGTTCTGCCACATTTTGCTTCTCTTGAGTTTGAAAAGGAAACAATGTAAAGTGAGGCCTGGAGACATGGTGTGTGCCAGAATACTTGGCTACCTATGAAAGGCCCTGGATTTGATCCCTTGGACCAGAGTTGGGGAGCCACATGGAAGCACAATGGGGAGGTGCTGGTCCAGAACGAAATGTTTGTTATTGGTTGTGGTGGACGAGGCTATGAGCCAAGGAAGTCTTAGGAACTGGAGATTGTGAGGTGATAAAATAAAATGCAATTTTTATGTAACTCAACCTCCCTTTCAGTTTCTCCAGTATTATTATTTATCAGTACAATCTTTTTAAAAGGTTTTAGAGCAGGTTTTTATTTGCAGCAGAATTGAAAGCAGGGTGCAGTGTCCCTGTTCAACCTCTGTATGCTTCGCTGGCCCCATCAGGGTTAACCTGTGTAACCTCTGTGTGCGTCACACACCCCATCAGGGTAAATTGTCAGCGCCAATGAAACTCTGTTGTCACATTCTCCTGCCATTTCCTGTCTGTGTGCTTAGGTTTCACTCTTTTTTTTTTTTTTAAAGATTTTATTTATTATGTATACAATACGGTGTGCTGCCTCCGTGTATGACTGCATGCCAGAAGAGGGCACCAGTTCTCATTGTAGATGGCTGTGAGCCACCCTGTGGTTGCTGGGAATTGAACTCAGGACCCCTAGAAGAGCAGTCAGCATCCTTAACCTCTGAGCCATCTCTCCAGCCCTAGGTTTCACTATTGATGTGCAGCCCATGGATCTGAACAAGGGTGTGATGGGCAGGACCTGTCCTTAGAGGATCAAACAAAGCCTTTCTCTGCCTCGACCCTCTCTGATCCTCCAGTCCACCCCCCTTTCCATCAACCATGGCAGCCACTGAGGTTTTCCCTCCCTCCCTTGCCAACTTCCTTCTTTCTTTCTCTCCTCTCTGCTTTTTTCTATTTATTATTTCTGGTCTTGGGAGTAGAGTCCAGGACCTCATATGATGGTGGACAGATGCTCTGTGACTAAGCCACGTCCCGTCCCCTGTTTTTTTTTTTTTTTTTTTTTTTTTCTCTTCCTGGTCTCCACAGCTTTAGCTTTTCTAGAATGCCATGTTGTTGAAATTATGTGCGATACACTGACTTGTTCTGTTCCTTGACATGCATTTGGGTCTCTCCCATGTTTTTTCATGATCTCACATCTCACTGCTTTTAGAAGTGAATGACATTCCGTTTTATGAATGCACCACAGTCAACGTATGCACTCCCATGAATAACGCCGTGAATACACGCTTTCATTCATTTCTTTATATGCTTACTCTCCAGTGCTGGGGAATGGAGCTATGTTTGAGCCAAATAAAGAAACCTAACAGCTTTTGGAAAGCCTTAACTTCCCCCCAGGCAGTGCTAGCTAGGAGTCCAGGGCAGCAGGGGAAATACAAACAAACAAATAAACGACCTTGTGGTTTTGCAATCCTGAGAAGAGAGATAAATTAGAGCACAGGCATTTCTCTGCAGTAGCTACGGGCTGCCAGGGGCCACACCAGCTCTGGTGGATGCAGCCAACCCAAGTCTGAAGGGCAGCCAGAACCAGACATTTGAAAAACGGGAAAGCATTGCGATGGCAACAAAATATTGCTCTGTAAAGTGGCCAGGCAGAAGTCTTACCGCAATGACTTTCAGACTGAGAAACAGTTTCTAAACAGAGGGCCGTCCCAAGCTGGTGAGGGGCTCGGGCAACTGTCAGATCCTTCTATCATTGAGGAAGAACTTAACTTTCCCTAGGGTTGATCTCTCTGGGGAGGAAGTACATGTAGTACTTAACATTTTATTACCTGACTTTTTAAATAAATATTCAGGAGAATAGCAACTACTTCCAGATGCCCCTGGGCTCGGCTCTCACCCGTTCAGGGTGCATACGGTGGGTGCGTTTCACCCGTTTCCTGCCGGTTTACTTGTGGGTTATTTTTAGTCTTTCTCTGCACTGAATAAACACCCCACCTACATATTTTCATATTTTTGCAAGTATATCTTTATGCTAGATTCTTGGAAGTGCGATTTTAGGATCATGAGTAAACAGTGTGGTTTTGCTCGGTATTGTCTCATGGTTGTTTGTGCCAGTCCTGGGAGTGTCTGTTTGGCTTAGTGTGGCTTCTCATCAATAGTTTTTACTTTTGTCGTTGGGCAGATGTGTAATGCTATCTCTGTATTGTATTGATTTATGTTTCTTCTATATATGTGGGATGGATCAATCTTTTCCTAGAATTAAAAGCTATGTCTGTTTTTTCCCCTGTGGAGCTATATATATATATATATGTATATATTCATAAATCATTTTTCTATTGTTAGTAATTTCTTTTAGTGCTTCTAATTTCAAATTTTGAGTCGTACTTAGATAGGGAGAATTCCATTCAAATTTAAGGATTTTTTTCCTTATGTTGGAAGATAAGGAAATTTAATTATTTTCTCTCAGAAGTGAGCTACTTTCATTCAAACCTTTGTGTTTAAAATTCCATAATAGTCATAGCACACAGTTCTCGGTTATCAGCCAGTTTTTTTATCTCCGTAGATCCAATTAATCACAGGTTGAAAATACGTGTGAGCCATTTCCTCAGCGCCGAGTATGTGTGGACTTTCCCCGACATTTATTTCCTAACTGACGAGGTGCGAGAACCACTCTCACGAGATTCATACCGTGGCTGATATCATAAATCATCTAGAGATAATTTCACACGTATGAATGGGTGGGCTGGGCTCCGCGCAAGTGAGCTGTTTTCATAGCAAAGGTCCAGTATTAATTTAGTCATCTGCAGCACGTTCCGAGCAACCCCAACAGCTCTGGGGAAAACGTTTTCCCCATATAGCTGGGGTATACATTCAGTTTTCTTCTAAATTCCTGCCTATGCCAACATCTACTCAAGAAGCTTTTCTTTTACTCCCTGATTTAAGGACACATCTCTATCACACACATATGTACTTCATTATATTTCCGAGTGTGGTCTTATGCATCACTCGTCTGTAGTCCTTTTTGTTGTTAGCATCCCATTTTCCATTATTGTTGTATTGAAGTAGAATTTTTGCTATAGTATAGACAAATCTAAAACTTTAATTTTTTCCCCTTAACCTCTCAGGTATTGGGATTTTGGAGGTGCCTATCACAACCTATCTCAAATGCCATATTGCTGTGATTAAGAAAATAAACAGGTTGTTTTCTTAATATATTTTAAAAGATTTGTTTTTGTGTGCACATGTCTGCCTCTGTGTGTGTGTGTGTGTTTGCACATGCATATGTGCACATGTGCATTCTCCTGGGTCTCACAGGAAGGTATCATGTGTCCTTCTCTGGCCCTCTCGGTCTATTCATTTGAGGCAGGGGGTCTCTTTGAATTTAAACATGCCGCTCATGGTGGCTCAGCAAGGTTGAAAGCCAGCCAGAAGAGCTGTGGTGATCCTGTGTCTGCCTGCCTCGGAGCGGACACTAGAGTGAGCTGTAGACCCCCTTGTCATTTGGTGTTAGGATCCTAACTCTGGCGCCTGTGGTTGAACAGCAAGCACTCTGAACCACTAAGCCATCTCTTGAGCCCTTCATAAAAATGTTGATGTCTAGGAATGATTATTCCAGCATACTTTTCTCCTTTAATTTTTTTGAGATTTTATTTATGTTTTATGGGTATGTTGCCTGCATGTATGTCTGTACACCATATATGGAGGCCAGAAAGAGGGCATAGAATACCCTAGAACAAGAGCGACAGAGGTTGTGAACCATCATGTGGTTGCTTGGAACCACACTGTGGTCCTACTGGGAGGGCCTACTGGAAGGGCTCTGTGCTCATAACTGCTGAGACATTGCACTGGTTCACTGGTTATCTTCTCTGGAGTCTTTCACACTGTGTTTTTATATGAACAGTATGACCAGTTTGGGTGATGTGGGAGTGTCATATATCAATCTGTTGATTTCATTGGTTAAGTTATAATAAACCAGCTGCTTGGCCTCATGGCTTGGAACATAGATGGGAGGAGTAAACAGAATAGAATTCTGGGCGGAAGAGGAAGTGAGGTCAGACTCTGCTCTGCTTCCGGAGAGAGAGCCGACAGCTCGGGAGCAGAGACGCCATGCTCAGCTCTCCCAGGCAACTCCAACACAGGATGGACATAGGCTAGAATCTTCCCGGTAAGCGCACCTTGGGGTGCTTACACACATCATTAGAAATGGGCTAGTCCAGGTGTGAGAATTAGCCTGTAAGGGCTAGAGTTCATGGGCCAAGCAGTTCTTTAAATGAATACAGTTTGTGTGTTGTTATTTCGGGCATGAGCTAGCCAAGCGGCCGGGGTGTTGGGGACGTAGCCCCGCCGTTCTTATTTCAACATTTGGGTACTCAGGTCTCATTTTCTATGTATGGAATCAGGTCTCCAGATTCCATAGGTACAGAGAACAGATGTTGGTCTAACTTGATGTTTCACTGGCTCCTTTGCTAGTGGTAAGAGCCCAGCAGAAAGCCAAGCAGAATCATGGCACAGGGGAGAAACCGTGAGCTACCAAAAGACAGGCCTGTAATAGATCTTCAAATCCTAAAATCTGGCATAGCAACCCTCCAGCACTGTTCTTTTGGCTCGGTATGGTTTGGTTCTCCAGAGTATTTTGTGGTCCCATAAAATGTAGGATAATTTTTTCTCTTTCTACAGAGAATGAGCTGGTGATTTTGATCAAGACTATATGACACCTGCAATCAACTCTCTGCAGAATAGACATCTCTCAGCATTAGTCAGACGAATCCTTTTAGTGGCTTACTTTATCACTTTCTTCAGAAGTTTAAGTTTTATATTGTAGTGGTCCTTCACTTCCTTCTTTAGGTTTATTACTGGAATTTAAAATTTTCTTTGAGCCGGGTGGTGGTGGCGCACGCCTTTAATCCCAGCACTCAGGAGGCAAAAGCAGGTGAATCTCTGTGAGTTTGAGGTCAGCCTGGTCTACATAGCAAGTTCCAGGCCAGGCTCCCAAGCTACACAGAGAAACTCAGCCTCAAAAGAACCAAAAATAAATAAATGAGATTTTCTTCTAGTCTATGGTGAATGGGGATGTTTTATGGTCTCCTTCTCTAAGTTTGTTAGTGGTGTATAGAAAAAAAAATACTGATTTATGTAAGTTGATTCTGCATGCTGATACATTGTTGAATTTTTTGTCACTTATAAAACCTTTCTGGTAGAATTTTAGAGCTCTTTAATGAACGACATCTACAAATAGGAATAACTTGACTTCTTTCCTACTTGTATCTCTTTGTATTCCTTCTCTTGCTGGTTAGCACTTCAAGGACAGTGTTGAGAAGGAGTAGGGATAGTGGACATCCCTGTCTCATCTCTGAATTTAGTGGGATTGCTTCAAGCTTTTCTCCATTTAGGATGACATTGGCTGTGGTTTTCTTGCATATAGCTTTTATTGTGTTGCGGTATGTTCCTTCTAGCCTTACATTCTCTGGACTTTTATCATGAAGTCATGTTGGATTTTGTCACAGGCATTTCCTGAATCTGTTGAGATGACCGTGTGATTTTTGTCTTTAGGTCCATCTATGTTGTTTATCACATGTATTGACTTACATATGATGCACTATCCCTGCATTTTAGTGATAAAGCAAACTTGGTCATAGTGTATAATCTTTTTGATGTATGTCTGTATTCTGTTTGCAATTTTTAAAAGCATTTTGAGAACCTGGAAACAACCTAGATGCCCTTCAATTGAAGAATGGATGAAGAAAGTATGGAATGTATACATATTAGAGTACTACTCAGCAGTAAAAAACAAGGACTATTTGAAGTTTGCAGGCAAATGGATGGAAATAGAAAACACTATCCTGAGTGAGGTAAGCCAGACCCAAAAAGAGGAACATGGGATGTACTCACTCATATTTGGTTTCTAGCCATAAATAAAGGACA
>NW_026067918.1:571359-613155 GCF_014885135.2 Alexandromys fortis
TATTTAATAAATAAATTAAAAAAAAATAAATAAAAAAAATAAAAAAATAAAAGCATTTTGAGTCTATATTCATGAGGGTTATTGATCTGTTCTTTTCCTTTGGTTGTTGCTGTCTTTATCTGGGTTCAGTATTAAAATGATATTGATTCAGACCAGGAGTTTGGGTGTGTTTCTTCTGTTTCTATTGCCTTGAGTAGTATAACAAGGACTGGCTGTTTGAATACATGTATCTTTGAATACATGATGAAATTCTGCTGTGACTACACCTGCTCCTGAACTTATTACCTTTGTCTTTTTAGCTGGAAAACTTTTTTTAGTACTGTTTCAATATCACCATTTGTTTTGGTTCTGTTTAGGTTGTTGATTTCTTCTTAGCATAATTTTGATGTTTTCACTGAACCTACAAAATCATCCAGTTCTTTTAGTTTTTCTAGCTTAATGGAATCCAGTTTTTAGAAATACTCAAATAATATTCTGAATTTACTTGAAGCCTGTTGTGATGTTTCCCTGTTGATTTCTGATTACGTTCATTAGGGTTCTCTCTTTCTTTTGCTTAGTTGAGGACATGTCTCAAAGAGACTGCAGAAAGAATTCTGAAGACACAAACACCACTAAAGATGCAAAACAACACTAAATATCAACAACACTATGACCCAAACTAACACACATTTCAGTAATAAGTCAAATAATTATTTGAGAATGGCCTCAATTTTCTAATAAAAATAACACAGACTGACTGAATGGACCAAAAAAAAAAAAAAAGTCCATCTATCTACTGTCAACAAGAAACCATCCTATTTTTGGTTTGATCTGTCAATTTTTTTTTCTTGAAGAACCAGCACTTAGATTTCTTGATTCTTTGTCTTGTTTTCTTTGTTTCTACTTCATTGATGTTGGTCTGATTTTTATTATTTCTTGTCGTTAACTGGGTTTGGATTTGGATTGTTCTTGTTTTCCAACTTTCTCTGAGTAGCATTATTACGCCATTTATTTGTGCGTTTTCTGATTTTTTTTTAATGCAGGCACCCAGAGCTATAATTTTCCCCCATAGGACAGATTGCAATGTGTCCCACAGCTTTTGCTGTCTGTGTTTTCATTTTCATTTAATTCCAGGAAGATTTCTACTTCTTTTTTGATTTCTTCTTTGACACATTCATCATTTTGAAATGAGTTGTTTGATATCCATGAGTCTGCATGTTTATAAGGTTTTTTTTTTTTTTTTTGGTGTCAGTTTTCACTTTCATTGCATCATAGTCAGGTAAGATACAAAGAGTGATTGCAATCTTTTTGCAAAGATTTGCTTTGTGTCCCAAGGTGTGATTCATTTCAGAAGAGCTTCCATGTGCCACTGAGTAGAATGTGTATTCTGTGGTGTTTGTGTAGAACACTCTGTACATATCTCTTTTGATAAGTCCATTTGATTTATGATGTCTGGTATTGATATAAATTCTGCTTATATTTGTCCAGATGACTTGTCTATTATAATAAATAGGGTATTAAAATCACCTATAATTATTAATAGATTGATGTTATTCTGTGTTTGGTGCATGTATGTTTAAGATAGTAGTGTCATCTTGGTTAACTGTTTCCTTGGTTAGAATGAAGTATACCTCTTTATCTTTTCTGATTAGTGTTAGTTTAAAGTCTATTTTATCAAATGTCAAGATAATGATGCCTGTTTGCTTCCTTGCGTCCTGGTCCCTTGTGATTGGAGTATTTTCATTCATCCTTTTACTATAAGGTGCTGCCTACCTTTAAAACTAAGATGACTTTCTTGGAGACAATAGATAGATGGATTTTGTTTCTTATGATCCATTCAGTTAGTCTGTGTCTTTTTTTTTTATTAAAGAATTGAGGCCATTATAAAATTATTATTTGAAATGCAGGTGTTAGTTTGGGTCATTGTGTTGTTTGTTTTTGGTGTTGTTGTGTTCTCAGTGGTATTTATGCCTTCGTAGTTATTTCCCAAATCTTCTTGCTACTCACATTCTTCTCTTCAGCTTAGAATAATGATTCCTACGTTTTCCTTAAGTTTGGTGTGTTGTATATAATTTTTAAAGCATTTATATCATGGAAAGCTTTTGTTTTGCCTTCATTTGTGGCAGATAGTTTAATGGGTATATTACTTTAGGTGGGCTGTCATAGTCTTCTGGACTTAGAATGAATTGCTCCAGACTTTTCTGGCTTTTCACGTCTCCCCTGAGAATTCAGCTGTTATTTATGAGCTTTTCTTTATATGTGGCATATGTTTTTTTTTAATTGCAGCTTTCAATACACTTTCTTTGTTATGTATACTTGGTGCTTTAGCTATTATATGCCTTGGGGATTTTCTTTTCTAGCCTTGTTTATTTGGTGTTCTGTGTTTCTTGTGTCCCTGAGAGTAAGTCTTTCCTAGTTAGGGGATCTTGTTGAAGATCTAGTCTATGCCAGACTGACTTGAGTTCTTCTCTGCCATCTATTCCTGCAATTTGAAAGATTTGTTTCTTCATGGTTTCCCACATTTCCTATTTTTTCCATACTCCTTTCTTATTTGATCTAGAGCCTCTATTTTATCATTGAGAACTGATGCTCCAGTTTTTGCTTTAATCATTCTACTTGTATGACTTTCCTTTGAGTTTTCTTGTTAGGATATTGGGTCTTTCAGTCCCATCTTCTTTTCATCTCGAGTTCACTTTAACATTCTATCTATCTACTCATTCAATTCCATGCTCAAGTCTTGGGTCATCTGTATCGTTTCCATCAGTCCTGTCTTTGTGTTTTCTTGGGCACCTCTCAGATTTAATCTCCCTCAGTTCTTCCTCCTGGAATTTACTTAGCTGTTTCCTTGTGTCTTCTTTAAGTTCCTTGAATTCTTCTATGACGTTTCTAATTTTCCTTTAATTCTCTGTCCTGGACTCCATTTAATTCTCATTGGTGAGCATCTCCGTAGGACTGGAGAGAAGATACTAGTTTGATATTTCATATTCCTGTTATTTCTAGGATGAGACTTGTGCTTGTGGGCGGCCTCTGTTCATGCTAAGTATGTAGATGCAGCAGGTCAGGGAAGGAGAGACTATGTGGGGGCAGGCCGGGTGTAGAGCTTGGAAATGGCTTGGATGGGATGAAGTCAGGTGGACAGAGGGGACTGGGCTGGTGTACAGGATGTTCTTCCTGTTCTGAGTCGGAAGTGTAGGTCTGAGAGGAAAGGTGGGGGGATGACACGTGAGAGTCCTGCTGTCTGGGGCATAGGTCGGAGGGATCCGGACCCAAGCTTAGAGCTCCCGGGCGTGAAGACCAGCCTAGGCTAGGGCACTGGCTCTGGGACCCAGCTTAAACCAGATACCTTGTAGAAAGGCACGGAGGAGGACGTGGGGAGGTCACCCCAGCTGAATTTCTTTACAAAGATATTGAGTCGGGGTGGCCCAGAAGAGACCTCTGAGTAGTTGCAGGTAGGGCAGGTCCCGGTAGAGTCCCAGAACTTGGCAGTAGCGCAGTCAGCATCACTCCAATTAGGACAGGGTGCAGGATGGTGGATGCAGGCCAGAACCTGGAGGAAGGTGTGGAAATTCTGGGTATCTAGTGCGGGGAAGAGGCCTGTGGGCAGGTGTAGGTAGAGTATGTCCTGTCAGAATCCTAGGGGTTGGCTGTGGTTCCGGAGGAGGTGTCGGAACTAGGTCCACCAGGGCTATGGAACTCTGTGGAGACCAGAGGTAGGCTTCTGTACCGGAACAAGTAGCCATATGAAGCCGGGACTAGGACTATGGCACCCAGACTAGATCTGAAAGATCGTGGAAAAATTAATATCAAGTGATACAAAGTAGTCACCATGTTAGTCCCTGGAGAGGACTTGGGACATCTGTGAGTGGAGGACCTTGACGGACGGGGATTTTTTTTATAAAGATGCTAAGTCAACGAATCAGACTTGATGCTTTACCACAGTAAGCCAACATGGAGATTCTTCCAGCATTTGTGAGATGCTTGATTTCTCAGCCCAACACTCAAGGGTCAGAGGCAGGAGGATTGTCTGGAGTTTGAGACAATCTTGATTGTCTTGAGTTTGAGGTCAGCCAGGGTTATATAGAAAGAACCTGTATCGAAAAGTACTTTCCAAAACTAGCGGCAAGAAAGAAAAGAAATTTTGTTGTAAAAGGTTCTTTTACCGAAACAGCATCTTTTGTACTTGAAATCTCTCGAAGTTGCCTGCCTACAGGATCCAGTTTTCACCTCTGCACAGCTAAAGAAAAAAAAATTGTCCTTATTTCTTCATCCTCCTACAAGAAAATACAGTGCTCCAAGCTATGAGATTTTAGTGGACTCAATCTTCAGATTTTTCGACTTATCGATCATAAAAGTACTTGTTTTGACGTATGATGGTTCAGCTGGTGAGATTTTGGTTTCATGGCAAGGCAGTCCATAGAAACCGTGCCTCAAGCCTTGAGTTTTGATCACTTCACAGGCAGATGATGTGAGAGCTGACCCTTTCTCGAGATGCTGGGTGTCTACAGTCACCAGGCAACCCTAGGAACAGCTACCACTCTGTAGCGCTTTCGTAGCTGAGCCAGGATGTTTGGCAGGCTGAGTGTATTGCATGCCCAGTGTATGTGTATGTGTGTGTGTGTTTGTGTGTGTGTACACATGCACGCATGTGCATGTGCCTGAGTGTGTGCATGTGTGCCTGAGTGTGTGTTGCTGGGGATCAACTCAGCTCCTCACAAGTGGTAGACAAGAGTTCTTCAACATTCTGACCCCTTACATACATGTTTGACTTCAAGTATTTTCAGTTTATAATAGTTTTATCAGGCCAAAGTCCCAGCGTTAGTTGAGAAACACCTGTGTATATATATATATATTTTTTTTTTTACTGAATTTCACAGTCAATCATTGCTTTAGCAGTAACTGCCGCCCAGACTAGCGCTGTCCCACAACTGCTGCCTGGGGTTTCTGCTGGCTGATGCACTGCTGGGTGAAAAGAGCGACTTGCTCCTTCGCCTGTGCCTTCCGACTCTCAGGCTTGCCCTGGCTTCTGCAGCCCGGCTAACAAGCTGCTGAGGGAAACAGGAAGTTGAACCTGCAAAATTAGAGAGCAAAGAGAAGAGGCTTGTTAATCCAAGTACTACAAAGCAACGAGGGTGATTGATCACAAAGGGGAGTTCTTGGTTGCGTGTTTTCTAAAACCTCCATCCCGTCAGTGATCAGGGATTGCAATCTCTGCTGCCGCCATCTCCGAGTCTCTGAGGATGCCTGCCCGTTTCTCTCAGATTTTACTGCAGCCAGTCATGTCGTATACAAAGCTTTGTTCCCTTACCAATCGATACATCTTCTCATTCCGTTTATTGTCTCGTTGTGTTGGCTAGGACTTCTGGCCTGAGATGTAAAGGGCTGATTAGAGGAAAGGGCCTCTTACTGCGCATGGCAAGAGCTGCACACAGTCAGCAGACATTCTCCAAAGGCTGCAGTGATTCTCCCTGTCTTAGGGCATTGGGAGCTTCCATCAGGAAACGCTGCAGGATTTTGCCCCTTTTGGCACTATCGTTATCATCGGGTATTTTTTTTTTTCTTAATTTGTTGATATGATGGATTCTATTGACTTTCAATTATTAAAAACATCAAACGAATCCTTCTTGGTTGTAATGTTGAGATATCTCTAGGTCAAAGGAGTGTTATTCCATCTGATAAACACGAAAGGCGAGCTCTTGTGAGCGATGCCAAGGGCATGTGGGTGAGTAGCTAGCAGCTTTGGGCTGAGGCCAGCCTGTGGGAAGTTGAATGGCGCAGAAGCAGGAGGAAGTCCATTTCAAATCAATAGCTGATGATGTGGACAGAGGAAGAGAACACTGCGGGGGAGAAATTCTTTTAGAAAAACGCCGGTGCCACACGACCTTTTCAGAGGCGATGTTTAGCTGACCTCACCGCTAGGTGAGAGCCGCAATCTGACCTGTCCACAGGAGGAGCAGAGTGTTTTGTGGGCTACACAAGTCCAACCACAACCTTAGCCTGTAAACGGAAAACAGGAGCCCAGCCCGGGCGGCACTGCGCACCACAAATGTCACTGAACTCTGAACAGCCCTGGCTCTACACTCTGTACGGACACCCAGAGAGGCCTCGTTCATTCTGTACGAACACACGGGTAAGAAGAGGTCTTGAGGCCCTAAAAAGAGAAATGGTAAACTAAATTTTTTTTTTCCTGGAATTACATTAAAATGTGGAACGAGATAACAGCAAACATGGATTGGGAACGCATTGTCTCATGTAATTATTATTTTTATCGTTCCGCCTTTCATGCTCGTGCCGGGAGGAAATGCGTTCCGGGGGTTCTCAGAATCAAGTTGTTCTTGGTGAGCAGCAATCCTTCCCTGCCCGCTTCTTTCTTTGATGGGATCCGGCTATCCAGACTGGACATCCACTTTGTTATGATGAGGTTTTCATCTTCCAGATCTATGGCAGGATCAAAGAACAAAGGGCTCATCTTGAACGCCCCCCCCCCCCTGTTTCTTTTGAAGCACTGAGCACCAACAATTTTAAGCAAGGTCGTTCTTTTCCTTTGAAACTTATCAAGATGACCTCTGACCCACCCCCTCGACTATTTCAAATCAGTTTTCTTCTGGAGCCGTCCACGGGAGTGTTGGGTCTGAAAGAGTCATGCGCTGCTTCTTCTGAATCACCTGCTTTGCTCCTCACCAAGAGTGCCTGTCTATGCAAAGAGGGTAACAACGCGTTGCTCATTTTGGCTAACGCTTCCACTCTGGGCTGTCATCTCTGTTCTCATGGGTGTAGTTGTTGCATAAATCAGAGGTTCCTTTGAAGCCTCTAGAGTTGTTCACTACCTCTGCCCGTGAGGAGGCACATTCTCTAGGTGTAGTTGTAGAAACTGTGACTTTTATATATATATTTTTTCTCATAGAAAATGGAAAGTACCTACTACCACTCCCTATCAACAAATATTTAACAAGAATTATGCCATACTGGACTGCTGTGAGGTTTCTCTAGCATGTCAGTGGGGAGGGGGCACTGAAAAAAGAACACACAGAGACGTTAGTGGGTTAGGGAACTTCAACCACACCGCCATTGAGTACACGCAAGCAGTCAGTTGTTGAGACATTACCACCACTGTGAGAACCAGTCTCCAGCAGCTCGGTGGAGCCCAGCAGCTGGGTGGAGCCATGAACTAAGGCTTTTATCTGAGGGGGGTAAGGGAAAAGACACACACACACACAGACAGAGACACACACAGACACAGACACACAGACACACACACACGCTCCCGATGATTGCCTTCCGACTTCTTTTTTTCTTCTGTTTTTTATTTTCTTCTACATCTTTCCTGGTGGTTTCCTTCTCTCATTCTTGATATTTTTCTTCTAACTAATTTCGTTTTTTTCCCTTGCAGCTTAAATACTCCAGCAAAATCTTTCAAGCAGTATAAAAATTACATTGCTGTTGCATTCTATTTTTCAAGTGAACGATTACAATTAATACAAGTAAAAAGACAGCATTTTTTCATATCCTTTACATGATCAAACATTTTATATTTTACTGGTGAAAAGCAAGCTGTTCCAAGAGCCCACATACGTTCATATCCAAACAACTTGTTAGAGATTAACAGAGTGTAGACAAGGTATTTTTCTCAGTCAGTTCTTTCTCTGGCAGCCTGCATTTTACCATTACAAAGAAAAGACCAATTATCTCATTATTTATCTCAAAAGGTATTCTTACAAGAAATCTTAGGAGAATCACAAGTCTAAACTTTCACATATAAAAAAGAACCAGTCAGCTCTATTTTAAATCCTCAGGGGGCACAGCCGTTCATCAACAGTTTTTTTTGTATCTGAAAGCTGAGAGCAGCAATGGGTACAAATCTTCATCGCATCCTAGTGAGAATAGCCCTGTCAGCTAATAACAATCAGGCTGCTTTGGTTTTGATCCCTGACCTTAACAGTCCTTCACTCAGCTGTGCTTCCTTCTAAAACTTTAGATTGTCTTTTTTTGTTTGTTTGTTTGTTTTGTTTTGTTTTTCGAGGCAGGGTTTCTCTGTGGCTTTGGAGCCTGTCCTGGAACTAGCTCTGTAGACCAGGGTGGTCTCGAACTCACAGAGATTCGCCTGCCTCTGCCTCCCCAGTGCTGGGATTAAAGGCGTGCGCCACCACCGCCCGGCCAAAACTTTAGATTGTCTTCTGGGGTTTTCTCACCACAAAACTATTTGACAAAAGCATCGTAGTCTAATCTTGTTATTTTCAAAGCTTTGCTTCACCTATGACGCACTCTGAAACCTGTGAACACATCTCCGAACATTAAGATGAAAGGAATTTAAGCTATGGGCTACTGGGACTCAATTGCTTTTCTTTCTTTCTTTCTTTCTTTCTCTCTCTCTCTCTCTCTCTCTCTCTCTCTCTCTCTCTCTCTCTCTTTCTAAAGATTTATTTATTATGTATACAACATTCTGCCTCCATGTATGCCCACACGCCAGAAGAGGGCACCAGATCTCATTACAGATGGTTGTGAGCCACCACATCGTTGCTGGGAATTGAACTCAGGACCTCTGGAAGAACAGCCAATGCTCTTAACCACTGAGCCATTTCTCCAGCCCCTCAATTGTTTTTCTTAATCATTAACCTAAGTCACAGTCTATTCAGCTCCTCAACAGAAACTCCTGTGCTCTAGCTGTGTGGCATTTCCTTGTTTTATTTTTTTATCCTTAGCAGCCTCTGCTTTACCAGAGGCTTTGGCAACATTTTATCCTAGCTTTACCTATGTTAATTTTTCCACCAAACTAATCTATCATAATTTCTTACTATATTTATTAAAAACCCTCAATCATCAAAATCCTATTTAAACTAACACTATGTATAAAATCATCATTTCAGTTAAACAGTACAGCTTAGGAGGAAATCATCTTCATAAGAACCCACAGGAAAAAATGCCCAATAGAATGCAGTATTTCCAAGGGATGACCACACCGCATTAAGGGCGGTAGGGATCTCTTCACACCATTCCAGATACTGCAGAAAAATAGCCGCAGCAAACACACAAAGACACAGCAGTAGCAGGAAACATCCTGAGGTCCAGGCTCTCAGGGCCTACCCACCCAAGATTATTCTGTCAAGGTTTCCTCCTGGTGGGTGGGTCGTCTGAAGTCAGTTGTCATCTGCTGCTCCTCTGCCAGGGCCACCAACAAGGCACACAACTTAATCATCACCTTCCTCTAATTCTTTTTGGGGTGGGGTGGGGGGGGGGACACAATTCTAACATTTGATATTTGGCTTTAGAATTCACAACCTGTCCATGGGAGTAAGTGGTAGATACTCTGCCTGCAGCAAGCATTGTAGTTCAGGAGTCAAAACACCCACAAAGTCTCCAAGCGGATTGGAGTGGCAAAGAGCCAGCCCCATTATGAATAAAGAATGTTCTCCTGACTCCACTGTCCCACAAAACGGCAGCCTACAGAATGGGAAAAGTTCTTCACCCACCCCACATCAGACAGAGGACTGATCTCCAAAATATACAAAGAAATTGGTCATCCAAAAAAACAAATAATCCAATAAAAAATGGGGTCCAGACCTAAATAGAGAACTCTCAACAGAGGAATTTAAAATGACTGAAAGACACTTAAGAAAATGTTCAACATCCTTAGTCATCAGAGAAATGCAAATCAAAACAACTCTGAGATTCCATCTTACACCTGTCAAAATGGCCAAGATCAAAAACACTGATGACAACTTATGCTGGAGAAGATGTGGGGTAAAGGGAACACTCCTGCATTGATGGTGGGAGTGCAAGCTGGCACAGCCACTTTGGATGTCAGTGTGGCAATTTCCCAGAAAATTAGGAAATAATCTACCTCAAGACACAGCAATACCACATTTGGGTATATACCCAAGGGATGCTCAATCATACCACAAAGGACATGGGCTCAACTATGTTCATAGCAGCATTGTTTGTCATAGCCAGAACCTGGAAACAACCTAAATGTCCCTCAACTGAAGAATGGATAAGGAAAATGTGGTACATTTACACAATGGAATACTACAAGCAGAAAAAATAATGACATCTTGAAATTTGTAGGCAAATTGATGGATCTAGAAAACATCATATTGAGTGAGGTAACTCAGACCCAGAAAGACAAATATTAAATGTACTCACTCATAAGTGGCTTTTAGACATAAAGCAAAGAAAAAAAACAGCTTACAATTCACAATCCCAAAGGACCTAGACAGCAGAGAGGACCCTAAGAGAAACATACATGTATCTAATCTCCATGAGAAGTGGAAAAAGACAAGATCTCCTGAGTAAATTGGGAGCATGGAGACCATGGGAGAGGGTAGAAGAGGAGGAGAGAGAGGAGAGTGGAGAAAAACATATAGCTCAATAAAAACTATAAATAAATAAATAAATAAATAAATAAGAAGAGGGGGAGGAAGAAAGGAGAGTGGAGAAAAAATATAGCTCAATAAAAAGCAATTGAAAAATAATGTTAATAAAAATGATATCATGGAGAGGGTACCACATATACTGTGTGGCCCGAGTGGCTCCCTTTTAACCATGTCAGACAAACCGTACAAGCACAGAGAACCTAGTACACTGGCAGTCACGTGAGAGGCAGTTTAATAGCTGGTACCTGTTTCCTCCTTCCACCATGCCATACTGTTTTTCACATTTTACCCACAATGATCACTTCAGACCAAAGGGAGAGAAACCATCTCATTCTCTTTCTACTGCATGACAACATGGAGAAGAATTTCTCGGTGCCACAGAGCCAAGAGGTGAAAAAAAAGGATCAGTCTGTCCTAAGCGTTTGGCTCCAGAGCATGCGGCCCAGCCATTGAATACTCGGGGCCATGTGATCCATTTCCACAAGCCGTGGTTAAAGTCCCAGGCTCCATTCTAAGCATCCTGAATCCTAGCATCTAGATGTGCATTTTAGCATACATCATGGTCCTTCTGAGAAACAGCAGACTGTGGCCCACATTTCTAGAGTGGCACAGCATCCCACTATCAAAGTCTCAGCACCCAAACTTCAATCTCAGTGGGTATATATGAGGTATGCAATGTAGTGGTAATGGCGGCTGCAGCAATAAAAACTTGTGTTTCTTTGCTTTCAAATGACAGAAAATATGTCAGTCTTCAAGACTGGGACATGGGCATGGCACCATGAGTGGACCAGGGATGACAGGAAATCTTGAGAGATACAGGCAGGTGGATAGGTGTGGTATCTGACTTTCAAAATGTAGGAAGGATTCTCCCTTGGAAGCCACAGGAAACAAGCTGAAGACGAGCAGAGAGCAGTCACAGCGGGAGATCGGGTGACAATTCAGGTGAGCACACTGAACAGGTTGAGTGTTTGTCTGTTCTTTGCCTACAAAAAGACTTCCATCAGGTTCATCAGGTTCTTGCAGGAGCTCTCAGTGAGGGCAAAGTTCACTATCACGGGAACAAGGCACCAATAGCGCACCTCCCTCTTTGGTGTGCTCCGTTACTGGCGTGTGTGGCGCCTTGCCAGTGAGCCACAGCTTATTCAACTCTTGCTTGCCCTTGACCCCTGTACTCCTCCCTGCAGAGCAAAGCCCAGCAAGTAGAGAAAACTACAGACATCTGGGAAAGGTCAAGACGCACACACCGGCCCAGGAAGAAGAATCAAGAACAGTCCTAGCAAACTTAATTGGGTATGGCTATTGAGTGTGTTTATTATACACACAAGCTCTAAAAATGACAAAGGGACGGATACGACAGAAGCCTCAGAGGATATTCAGTGGAATATCTGCTGAAGTGAAGGCAGGATAAGAAGTCAAAAGTAGCTGAATATCAAGCTACAAATCTGGAAGGTAAAACTGGTGGTGTTTTGATCTCATTTCTGTTGCTGTGGTGAAGTACTCTAGCAAAAAGCAACTTGGGGGGGGGGGGGAAGGACTTAGTCAGCTCACAATCCCGGGTAACAGTTCATCCACGGGAGCAGGGGAGTTGTGGAGGCAAGAAGGCAGGGCGGCTGGTTATTTCACAGCCGCCACCGTCCCCAGAGAAGAGGAAGGAGTTCATGTTTGTTACACTTCCCCCGCTCTCACACCAGTCAGGCCCTGCTTGGGAGACAGTGCCACCCAATTTCCGGCTAGGCCTTCTCACCTCTAGGAGCCCAATTAAGAGAAGTCTCTCACAGGCCTGCTAACAGCTAATCTGATGCAGGCAACCATTCAAGGAGCCTGACTCCCAGGCAGCTCCAGGTTGTTTCAAGTTGACAGTTCAGACTCGGCAGCACAGGAGAACCCAGCTTGACTCTTTCCCAATGTCCTTCAACATTTTAACCTTCCCTTTTCTGCTGCCAATCTCCAGAAACAATTTCTACCAGGGACCCTCAGGGATGACATCTCTGACAGCCACCTATTACAGCTAAGATATCAACAACAGGAAGTTCACAAACTGATGAAAATTGAACAAATCACTCCTGAATGAAAAAAATAGGTCAAGACAGAAATTGAGAAGGAAATTCAAAGCTTTTCAGAGATGAGTGAAAATGAAAACACAGCTCACCCAAACCTGTGGATACAATGAAAACACAGCTCACCCAAACCTGTGGGTACAATGAAAACACAGCTCACCCAAACTTGTGGGATACAATGAAAACACAGCACATCCAAAGCTACAGAGAAACCAAGGCTACAGAGAAACCCTGTCTCAAAGAAATCTGTACTCCACTAAACTATAAAGGCTAAAAGAAATAAATGCATTGATATATACAACCTACCAAAGTTAAATCAAGATCAAATAAACAATTTACATAGACCTATAGCCCCTAGTGAAAGAAGTTGTAATTATAACTCTCTCTCCCAGGGACAGATGGATTCAGTGCAGAATTCGACCAGACCTTCGAAGAATAATTAATGTCAATATTTCTCAAATTATCCCACAGAATAGAAACTGAAGCAACATTTGCTAGTTTCTTTTACAAGACCACAATTACCCTGATACCAGAGGCACACAAAGATCCATCAAAAAATTATAGACTAATACCTCTTTTGAACAGACACGCAAACATATGGGGAAAAATTACTTGCAAACAAAATCTAAGAACACAGAAAATATCATACACTATGACCAAGGATGCTTCATCTCAGAGATGCTGAGATGGTTCTACATAAAAGTAAACTGAATGACACAAACCACTTGACCTTTTCATTAGATGAAGAAAAAGACTTTGACAAAAATACAACATCACATAAAGATAAAAGTCCTGGAGAGATTAGGGACACATTCAGCATAATAAAATCAATTTACTGCAAACCTATATCTAATGTCAGCTTATAGGGAGAATCAGGAATCTGACAATGTTGTTCACAAAAAGCCTTTGCTAGAACAATAAGACAACTGAAGGAAATCAAAAAAGATACTAATAGGCAAGGAAGAAGTCAAAGTATCATTATTTGCAGGTTATGTGACTTTATTCATAAAAGGCTCTAAAAACCTATAGAGGCCGCTTGCTTCTTCCCCACTGCTCAGCCTCCCAAAATAATCACTTCGAAACCGTATTAATTAAATCACTCCTTGGCCAATCACTATAGCATATTCCTAGCAAGACCTTACATCCAGAATTAACCCATTTCCATTATTTTATATTTTACCACAAGGTTCGTGGCCTACTGGCAAGATCCCAGCTGACAGCTTGCATCTTTCCCCTCTGGTGGCTGCAAGGCATCTGTCTCTGGTAGTGGCTTCATGACTTCTTGCTGACCCTGCCTTTTTTCTCCCAGCATTCAGTTTAGTTCCCTACCCCCAGCTCTGTTCTGCCCTATCACAGGCCAAGGAGTTTCTTTATTTATTAATCAATAAAAGCAACACATATACAGAAGGACTTCCCACACCAAAAACCTACCAGGAAACTTCTACATATGATAAACACTTTGAGCAAAATAGCTGAATACAAAGTTAACTGGAAAAAAATCAATAGCCTAGCTACATAAAACTGGCAAATGGGCTGAGAAAGAAATCAGGGGACCAATACCTCTCATGATAGTCTCACCCCACCAAAAAGGATACTTGGGATAACGCTGCCCATACAACTGAAAGACTTTAATAATAAAATAAGATAGTGAAGAAAGAAATTGAAGAAGATGCCAGAAATTATACTTCTGTGCTTATGGATCAGGAGTAATATAGTGAAAATGACCATCCTACCAGAAGGAATCTGCGGATTCAATGCAATTGGTCTCTTGTTTGTTTATTTTGATTTTTGCTTTGGTGCTTTGTGAGTGTGTTTATTGTATTATATTGTTTCATTTATTTGTTTGTTTGTTTTCAAAGGGAGAAAACAGAGAAGTTATGTGGGTTTGGAGATGGGGAATCCGGGAGGAATTGGAAAAGGGGAAAATATGGTGTAAATATATTGTATGAAAATATTTTATTAAAAAAGCAAACAACATCGATACCCTCACTCTATAAAATGGAAACTACAGAATACCAGAATCTGTAGGCTATTCAGCCAATGATTTTCACAACTGGTTGTAAAGGAGTTTGATTTTCTATTGTAGGCCCTTAGGAGTGGTATGCATATATCACTTTACTAATAAAAGCAGAATAAAGTTGCATTTCATGCTGATGTTAGCAGGGATGCACCAAATAAAACTATTCAGCCACTCATAGAATGACACTTACAGGTTCTTATTAATAGTGAAAGTTAGGACTCAAGATTGTGTGGTGCTGAGTTTTGGCCTTGTGCATGCTAAGGAAGTGGCTTACCACTGGGCCTCATACTATCCCTTAACCCTTGCTCAGTTTTCTCTTCTATTCTCTGTGATCCGGGATGACAGCAGTAACTCATTGTCTCTTTTGTTTCGCAAGCTTTTCCTTCCTTTTACCCCAGTTGCTAGGAGCCTGGCATTTAGCTGATGGTGTGGGAGGATCCATGTGACATGGTTGGTGGCAAGGTATTGAGAAAACAGCTCATCTGTCTGGACAAACTCAAGACCTCACTAGTAAGCCATGTATGCCAGACTTCATAAAGCTTCCAGTGGGCCAGAGGTTAGTCTGACAATGGGATTGCACTGAGTAGGGGAAGAGTCTGACTTGCTTCTCTCTGTCCCCAGTTAGTCATGTTGGCAGCACAACCCTGTTATCCCATAGTGCTGAACACTTCGTTGGTTGTCCTCGCTTAGAAGTGAGAGCCAAGCTCATTCTTCCATAGGGCTGATATGGAACATGACCTTCTTGTATCAGATTTGGCTCAGGTGAAATAAAATCATGGGAATCGTGGTGGAAAGAATTCTAAGTTACTGTTCAAAGTCCCCCCCTTTTTTTTCTTTTTTCTTTTTTTTTTACTTTTATTGATCTGTGTAGATTTTCACATCAGGCATTCCATTGCCACTTAGCTCACTGTCTCCCTGCCTCCGTTCTCTGCCCTTGCAATCTCCCCACCAAAGCAAAACCAAGTTTAAAAGAAAAACCAAACCAAAAACCAAACCAAACAAAGAAAGGAGGAGGAGGAGGAGGAGGAGGAAGAAGAAGGAGGAGGAGGAGGAGGAGGAGGAGGAGGAGGAGGAGGAGGAGGAGAAGAAGACGACGACGACGACGACGACAACGACATGGAAACTGTAGTGTGGTCCGTTGAGACACACAGTTTACCCTTTAGAGTTCATCTTTACTTGCAAGTATTCATTACCATGAAGCCTTGGTCTTGCCCCAGGTCAAAGCCTTTGGTTTCTGCCATGACACTTACAATAGGCCCTCACTAGGGCGTCTCTTGGATATCCTGTTGTTGTCCTATGTCATGAATAACCTGCTGTTTTGAATCTGTGGGTTCACAGGCTCCAACAGTTCCAACGTCCCCATTCTTAGCATTCATGTTCTAAAGAGTTCCTTTCTTTTGAGTGTGGGCCAAAAATGTGAGGGCTTGGGATTGTATGTGGTAGCCTAGGTTGTGTGTGGTAGCACACCAGAGCTTTGCAAATGCAGTAGAGATTCCTAACTTGTTCACTTCTAATCCATCAGAAGGGAGACTATCCCATGTGACCAGACAGAATCAGGCATGTTTTTAAGAGATAGCATGTATCACGGACATCTTGCTGACTTGGGAAGAGGGCAGCCATAATAGTATTGAAGGGCCATATGGTCTATAGGATGGTGTTGACTTCTCTGTTCAAAAGTCCCCTTGAGCATATTGGGTCCAATCTCTAGATATTCCTAGCTGGTCTCACAGAGCTTGGGTGCTGAGCAGAGTGAACTGTGGCTATCTTGTGTGAGAAGTAACATCACGGTTGAGGGCAGGGTCAATAGGCACTCACAGGCACTGTGATAAAGTATGCAATCTAGTGAAAACCCTAGACATGAAGAAATGGGTAAAAGGAGTGGCATGACCATGTAAGAATATGTCTACATGCTCAGAGAAAACAGGTAAAAATCAGGTATTTATGGAGAAGGTGGACAGATGTCTAAAGGCACATGGAGAGGAGACTGAACCAGAGGGAGAAGACTGATCTATGGCTGAGACTTGGACACACCTGGGATGTGGGCCCCTCTGCTCTCTGCCATAGGTCAGGGTCTGTCACAGGAGAACACACCAAACAGAGAAAATTGGCTGTTTGCTTGTCTCAGACAGCAGACCAGACTGCAGCCACTGGGAATCTTACTGAAGGAGATGAGCGGGCCCCTCCAGAATCCAGAACCCCACTGATAAAGGAATGCCAAGTGTCCAGGACAGAATTTAGTCCATGATAACTACCACAGTGGGAGAGGAACCTAGCATGACCTGATACAGGAAGAAGTAATTATTGTTATCAGGGAGAATGGGGAAAAAGGAAGAGAGGCAAACAGAGGCTCAGCAAAGCCAGGGAAGTGACCAGTGGCCGATGGACAACTGCCTTTGCTAATTGATGCTTTCTGAAGCTAGGCTTCTGCCTTCCCCCAAAGATGGGGAGACAGGGCCCCATCCTCAGGTTCCAGCTGGGCACACAACTCATTGGGTAACCTGAACGTGCCTCAAGCAGCCATCTTCAGGAGGATCAGGAAAGTTGATTGTTTGTGGTGGTGGTGGACATGCTCAGAATTCCAGTGCTAGGGTGGAGAACGGCAGCTTTAGTGCTACCCTGGACTGCAGAGCAAAAAATAGAAATGAGGATGAGCTAGTAGAAGCTGTGGCCACATTAACATGTTGAAGGCTGGCCCTTCCTTCCTTCCTTCCTTCCTTCCTTCCTTCCTTCCTTCCTTCCTTCCTTCCTTCCTTCCTTCCTCCCTCCCTCCCTCCCTCCCTCCCTCCCTCCCTCCCTCCTTCCTCCCTCCTTTCCTTCCTCCCTCCCTCCCTCGATCCCTCCCTCCCTTGATCCCTCCCCCCTTTCCTTCCTTCCTCTCTCCCTCCCTCGATCTTTCCCTCCCTCCCTTTCTNCCCCCCCCCCCGCCTTTATTCCTTTCTCTTTTTTTTTTGCCCTTTGGAATTGGAGATTGAATCAAAAGTCTCAGGCATGTTCAGCAAGCAGTTCACCCCCGAGCTACACACGAGCCCCTGCTACAGTCTTGGACAGGATGACTCTCTTCAGGGACAAGGTTCAGAGAGACCTGCATGAAGACTGGTCTAGAGGGCTGGACCAGAGCAGCTGATTGAGTTCTATGTCACGTAGGCATTGTCGGCACAGAGGCCAAGGTGCCAGCTTCGACAGAGAAAGGTGGCAAAAAGGAAGTGACGTACCAAGCGAGGTCTTGCTCCCAGCCTGGCTGTCTTTGCATCCCCAGAGACTACCACCCTCCTCTAACTTGCTCTCAGTGCTGGCACCGGTCCATGGGCAGGAGCCCTGTGAAGCACGACACACTCTTTGTTCTGCTCAGCCGTCCTTGGGACCTCTGGGCTGCAGGCTGCAGCTCTAATTAAAGAACTGGACCCTGGCCTGCCAGAATGTGGACAAAGTGGCTTCCCCTGATGGGATTATCTTTGCTCGATAGAGCCATTGTTGACAGTAGGACAGCTTCTTATCAAGACAGGCATGATGCATGCACTAGTTTGTGCAGTTCTGGCACCATGAAGCAGATTCTGCGTCCTTGCTCTGGGGCCCCACATGGTTGACACACTCTCCAGTTCCCTGTACCATATTTCTCAGTATTGGGCTTTGATAAATGCAGATAAAAATAAATAAAGAAATCGAGAAACCTCTCAGGGTTCCTTGATGCTGAGGCCTCAGAAGGTGGACGGTTATAGGGTGTCCTGGATTTTGGCTGGGAAGCCTTCTGTAGTAGCTGGCCCCAGGCAGTTTTAAGGGAACTGTGTTCTAGCTCCTCCTTGCCTCATATTAAGGCAGGCTCTGGTGAGACTCAGTCATTCCCCTCCCAGCCCCACCCTCCTTCACCCCTAGAGCACTTTCCTTAACCAAAGCAAGGGTGCATCTGTTCAGAGCAAAAGGCTTCCATGCCTCCGGAGGAAAAGGAAAGCTCATAGTAAGAGTAAAATGTTGAGAAAGCTGGTAACTGAGAGCCTGGCTGTGGGTGCAGGCATGTGTTGTAAGGCTATACCCTTATATGTGACCCTATATACTGGGGTCAGTATGGAAGGCAAGATCACATCAATCATAATAGCTCTTCCTCCTTGCAGTGTGCCTCCAGGGCAGGCCAGCTCATGGCCAGAAGAATAATACTTGCAATGCATCCCACACATCCTGTTTATATATGTAAACTTTTTATCCGTCCTAACACGTAAAAGCAAACAAACAAGAACTCGAGCTCTGTTTCATGCTGATGAGACAGAATGTTCTTCTCTGGATACATAATGTAGAAAAAGCCTCAGTGGTATTCAGTTTATGTGAAGGCATATTTCTAAAATCTGCATTTCCGTAGTATTTTAAATTGTTTGTCAAAAGCTACACTGCATTATATCGCTTTAATAAATGGAGTATTACTAGTATTTGGGTGAAATAATTTAAGATTTAGAGACATGTATAAGAGGATTGAAAATTTAGGTTTCAAACTGAAAGAAAAAAAAAAAACCCACATGATCATCTCCTTAGATACTGAAGAAGCCTTTGGCAAAATCCAGCACCCCTTCATGCTAAAAATCTTGGAGAACTCAGGGATACAAGAAACATAGCTAACTGTAGTAAAGGCAATTTATAATAGGCCTATAGCCAACATCAAATTAAATGGAGAAAAACTCAAAGCGATTCCACTAAAATCAGGAACAAGAGAAGGCTGTCCACTCTCTATAAATCTATGCCTATTCAATATAGTACTTGAAGTTCTAGCAAGAACATTACCACAACAAAAGGAAATCATAGGGATACAAATTGGAAAAGAAGTAGTCAAAGTATCATTATTCTCAGATAATAAGATAGTATATATAAGCCATACCAAACCCTCTACCAGGGAACTTCTACACCTTTAGTCAAGCAGCTAGACACAAGATTAACTAAAAAAAGTCAATAGCCCTCATACATACAAATGATAAATGGGCTGAGAAAGAAATCAGGCAACCAACACTCTTTACAATAGTCTCAAATAATATAAAATATCTTGGTGTAACCCAAACCAAGCACATGAAAGACCTGTATGACAAGAACTTCAAGACTTTGAAGAAAGAAATTGAAGATATCGGAAGAGGGAAAGATTTCCCATGCACACAGATTGATTGGATTAACATAATAAAATTGTTCATTTTTCCAAAATCTGTCTATATACTCAATGTGATTGCCATTAAATTTCCAACAGAATTTTTTACAGACCTCGAAATAACAATGCTAAACTTTATGTAGAAAAACAAAACTCCAGGATAGCTAAAACAATCCCTATACAATAAAGAACTTCTGGAGGTACCACCATCACTGACTTCAAGTTCTACTACAGAGCTACAGTAATAAGAACTGCATGGTATTGACATAAAAACAGGCAGCTGGATCAATGGAATGGAATCGAAGACCCAGTTACAAATCCACACACCTATGGACACTTGGTTTTTGACAAAGAAGTCAAAATTATATAATGGAAAAAAGAAAGCATCTCCAACAAATGGTATTGATCTAACTGGATGTCAGCATATAGAAGAATGCAAATAGATCTGTATCGATCGCCATGCACAAAACTCAAGTCCAAATGGATCAAGGACCTCAACATAAAGACAGCCACACTGAACCTCACAGAAGAGAAAGAGAAATTATTAACTATTAATAAATGGGACCTCATGAATTGAAAAGTTTCTGTAAGGCAAAAGACACTGTCGAATGGACAGAACTGCATTCTACAGAATGGAAAAAGATCTTCACCAACCCCACATCTGACAAAGGGTTGATCTCCAAAATATATAAAGAACTTAAGAAACTAGATATCACAAAACCAAATAATCCCATTTAAAAATGGGGTACAGACCTAGGCAGAGAAATCTCAACAGAAGAATCTCAAATGGCCGAGAAATTCTTAAGGAACTGTTCAACATCCTTAGTCATCAGGGATATATAAATCAAAAGGACTCTGAGATTTCATCTTACACCTTTCAGGATAGCTATGGAGGAAGGGGAACGCTCCTCCATTGCTGACGAGAGCGCAAACTCATACAGCTGCCTTGGAAGTCAGTGTGGCAGTTTCTCAGAAAACTGGGAATCAATCTACCACAACACCCAGCTATACCACTCTTGGGCATATACCCAAAGGATGATCAGTCATACCACAAAGAAAGACAATGCTTAGTTATGTTCAAAGCAGCTTTATTTGTAATAGACAGGGCCCAGAAACAACCTAGGTGTCCCTCAAATGAAGAATGAATTAAGAAAATGTGGTCCATTTTACACAATGGGATATTACTGATCTGTTAAAAACAAGGACACCAGAAAGCAAATGGATGGAACTAAGAAAAATCATCCTGAGTGAGGTAAGCCAGACCCAGAAAGACAAACATGATTAGGTGTATGCTAGCTTCAAAATAAATGCTAACTCTGCTACACTCCACAAATCCAGAAAGACTAGGTAACAAAAAGGGTTCACAGGGCGATCTCTCTGGGAAGGGGAAATCGAAGCAACTATTTAAGTGAACTGAGGCCAGGTGGGGGTGGGAACATGAGCAATCAGGTTGGGGTGGGGGTATGGAGCGGGAAAGTACTGTAAGAGACTAATAGAAAAGAGTCACATTTTGGGGTCAGTTGAAAACCTGGCACAAGGTAATCTCCCAGGAATCTACAAGGAACCCAACAGCCGAGGCTCCTAGCCTAGCAATGGCAGAGACATACATCTCCTTTTGTCATTTTTGTGCCTAGCTCAATTGTCATCAGTGAGGCTTCACTCAGCCACTGATGGAAACAGATGCAGACCCACAACCAAACCTTAGGCAAAGTTTGGGGATTGTAGGAGCCAGAGGGGTCAAGGACATCACAAGAAAACTCACAGAATGAACTAACCTGGGCCCAAAGGGACTCACAGAGACTAAATCAACAACCAGGCCCTCCATGGGACTGACCCAGGCACTCTGCTCTGTGTATGTATATTTACAGCTAGGGAGCTTGGTCCTTTTGTGTGACTCCTAACAGTGGGAACAGGGACTGTCTCCAACTCTTTTATTGTCTTCTGGTACCCTACTCCTCACACTGGGTCACCTTGCTCAGCCTACATGGGGGGACGCTTAGTCTCACTGCAACTTGATATGGCATATTTTGTTGATACTCATGGAAGACCTACCTTTTTCTAAACAGAAACAGAGGAAGTGTGGAGCGGGAGTGGGAACAGAGTGGGGAGGGACTGAGAGGAGAGGAGGGAGGGGAAACCATGGCTGGGAAGCAAAATACATAAATAACTAAATAAATTTATTTTTAAAAATTAGGTTTCTATATATTTTGTTCATTTGCCTTCCTTCCTTCTTTCTTTCCTTCCTTCCTTCCTTCCTTCCTTCCTTCCTTCCTTCCTTCCTTCCTTCCTTCCTTCCTTCCTTTTTGATTCAGGTCTACCTGAGTTGTGATTTCCTGCCTCAACCTCTGAAATTCTGGGACTATAGACACATGACACCACACGCTATCAGGTCTTCTACAACAGAACTAAATTCAAGCCGGATACGATGATGCAGGCCAGTAATTTGAACCCTTGGGGGGATGAAGCAGGAGGTTCAAGAGTTTAGAGTGAGATCCCATTTGAAGAAAAGGAAAGAAAAAACACCCCCCCAAAATTAAACCCCCAAAACTTAATAGTGCATACAAAAACATATGCAGGAAAGTCTATTGTAGTTAATTCAGTGTGGACGGACGTGTTAAATGTGGACTTTAAGATATTTGCCAGAAGTGCCGCAGTTTGCATGGCAAATGTCCCCCTTTAAGGTTTGGTCTCTTGGTCGTATATTACGATGACATTATTAAAGGGAGAAGCTTAATGAGTGGTCCTCAGGTCCTTGTGGGCCTGTCTTTGGAGGGATTATGAGACCCTCTACTTCCTGCCCGGTGCTTCTGTGCCGCAGCTCAACGTTGGAAACAATGGGGTCTCCCTGTATCGGAGTGGAGCTCCCAGACCGTGATGTACGTCAGCCTTTCTCTTCCGAAGTGAATTGCCCCAGGTGTGCTGCCACAGAATCAAGAATCTGATTAATACAGAGAGTGGGCGTGGAAAGGTTTGCATCGTGGTGTTCGCGGGCGGTAACAGCATGTGCTGGTATTTCTAGGAAACAGAGGAGTGGGAGATGTCAGGGTACTGATACTTCAAATAAGTTGTCAGCGAGCTTACTTATGCATGCAACATCACTGAATAAGGAAGGATGAACACCAAGAAAGGAAAAGTAATTGCACAGAGAAAGTTAATGAAATGAAGTTATGCAGAAACATTCCCGTTTCGACAGAACATCTGCGCACAAATTTCAGACCGATGGTCAGGGGTGGGGGAGGCAGCCCCTGAACTGTTTCACGCACACTTTCCAGGGTTTTCTGGGGACCACTCATCTGTTCGCAGGTTGCGAGGATATCTTTCTTCTGTCTGCTGTGTCTTGTTTCTGTGTTTGATACGGCCATGTTTTTGTTGCGTTATTAGCATTGACATTAAACATATATAATACGCACACAGACATTTTAATCATTTTCACCTCATTTTTATTTTTTTGACACTAGAGATGGAACTGAGGACTTCATACCACCTTTCTGTTTTTATTTTCTTTTGTTTTTCGAGGCAGGGTTTCTCTGTAGTTTGGGAGCTTGTCCTGGAACCGCTCTAGTAGACCAAGCTGGCCTCGAACTTTCAGAGACCCAGCTGGGCTTGCCTCTGCCTCCCGCGTGCTGGGATTAAAGGCAATATGTCACTTTTAATCAAACAATGAAGCCAAAACAAAGCCCTTAGTTGTTAGTCCTCTTTGCCATCTTGCGAACCCTTTTATTCTCTAACAGTAATAATCCAGCCGTTGAAAATGTGCCAGCACTCTCAAGAGCAGACATACGAAGCAAAAGAGAAAAGGTACGCAAAAATTTACATAGGTGTAAATTGAAAGACTTTTTCCCCTGGTGTGTTTAACTCTATTTCCCTTTTCCACACACTTTTCCCTAATATACTAGGTATCTGCTTGTGTACTTTATTGAGTACTAGTCATCATAGACTTCTGCCACAAAGTGCATAATAATTGTTTCGCTTTGGGACAATTGTTAGAATAGTATTGACAGTTCAGCACTTACTGTGTCAATGGGATGCTTTCAAAGTGATTCGTACGCTTGTGATGGAAGACCACTGATGCTAGGCCCAGGCAGAGCTCAACAGCTTAAGATGAATGGGTTGATTCTAGCCAACATAGCCGTATTCAGGTCTTTGGGTGTTTGGGTATTTGTAACCCAAATCATAAAGAATCAATCCATCCTGACAAATTGTCTGCTCTCTGGCTTGATTCAATTTTCTTAGAAGACAAAATTGGACCGCCGTGGAGTTTGTCACTTAAGTCATTTACTTTTTTTAGTTTCCGAGAGGAATGTGAGAAAGAAATTTCATCGTGAAAATATTGAAAAACAAAATTTAAGGAAAAAGGCAAAGTCACGATTCTCATACGGTTGCAAAGTAAGCATATGCTAACTCTGTTGCTTAGCTCATCAGTGGAAAAACCAATAAACTGCTGCCACCAGACACAGCAGAGTCTGAGGACAGATGCCCGGGTGCAGCAGAAAAATCCATAGAAACAAGGAATTGGAGCCTGGCCAGCTTTTTCAGCCACTAGGAGGAAGGCAGCAGAACCCCTCCAGCAAACTAGGGTGCCCAAGGCCACTGACAGGATGTTTTCCCTGTCAGTCATCTACAGCTTCCCAACTTGTGACCTAGATCAAGAGCAAAGAACACAAAGGAGTGTCTTCCAGGGTTCTCTCATCATCTACCAGGGTGTTTCTGTGTCTCCACTGAGCAGAAAACTCTTGCACCGAGGCAGGCTTTTCCCCAGTTACTATTCCTGTTTCTTTTTCTACCTCAGGCTACAAAAGAATTGACAAAAACCAAATCATTAATACCAAAAGTAGCTTTGCTAAGAACTGGGTGTGGTCATGAACACATGAAACATAAAACACATGAGCACTGGGGAGGTTGAGGCAGGACTTTAAGTTTCAGGGAACCTGAGCCACATAATGAGACACTGTTTCTAAATAAAAAAATATTTTTATTAGTGTGTGATTATAAACTACCTTTCCTACTGGGTTGGGATTAATCCTCACCTGCAATTATTTTTTTGAGATAGGGTCCTCACTATGAGGTCCAGGTTGGTCTCTCTGGGTTTAAGTATTCCTCCCAACTCAGCTCTTGAAGCAGCTGCAAGTTTACACTACTGTGAGACTTTTTCATTGATAAAACACATTATCATAGCTTACAGTCTACTGGCAAAGGCTTTGATGTTACAAAGTTAAACAACTCAATCTCTGGAAAATGTCTGCCACATTGACCTAAAAGTCAAACTGTCTCCAGCATCTCAGTTTTTTTTTCCTGTTGGAGAAAGATAGACATGATTTTTATTCACACACATTTTGAAAAGTTTTGAAATTACAAAACCATAGAACCTTTTGCTTGTTTGTTTTATACAAGGTCTTTTGATGTAGGCCATCCTTCCTTCAAACTCATGGTAATTCTCTTGCCTCAACCCTCTGAATCCTGAGATTACAGACATGTAGCATCATACCTGGCTGAGAATCTTTAAAAAATAATAACATCAACAAAGACTCCCTACAACAGTTAAAAATTAGAATAATGTTAATGAGACATAATTCTATCAGCCATTTGGGCAGGATAACGTTCAATACCACGTCATTTATCCTGATAAACTGCTTCTGTTTGCATCTGTGCTCACGTCTGTGGATAGGGATGAAGTCTAGGAAAAGATATGCTGTATCTTTTCTATGTGGCAGACAAGCACAGCCCAAACTCCAGGGTTTGGCTTAAGGAATAATTCAATACGTGTTTTCATTGAATTTTATTTATTGGTGTGTGTGCATGTATCTGGACACAGGCACAGTGCTCATGGAGAGGTCGGCGGGAAACTTGTAGAATTAGGTTTTCTGCATCTACCATATGGGTCTCGGGGCTGAAACCCAGGGAGTCGGTCTTGGACAAAGCTGCCTTTAGCCTCTGAGTCATCTCATCCACCCAAGAACTTTAGTTTTAGAAAAATAATACAATTTAAAGGGTAATATGACCAAAGTTTTATTTGTCTTATACTCGAGGTAATATTTTTACTTTATTCTTGCTTTTACTCTTATTGTGGTTCTCTTCTGGGTCTCCTGCTGCTAGTCAAGAACTCTGCCATGCACTACAATCCCAGCTCAATTTTTGCTCTGTAATAACAATAAATAAATAAAGTGCATCAAACCATACACAAGTGATGAACGTGGGGTTGGAATAAAGACTTCGTGGCTATTACTCCGTGGCCTGGTTTTTTGGTAAGTGATATGTCAGAGCTGAAAGGAAACACCTCAGATGTTCACATCAGAGTAGGTGTACCATGAAGAATCTGCCCCATCATCTCTCACAAACCTGCAGACTGGAGAAAGCTTTCTGCCTAATAACACCTCCATTGATGAGTTCAAAGGAAGAAAGGAAAGAAACTCCTTGCAATCTGAGACTTTGGCTCATTGGTCTCTGATGGTTTGCTTGTAGGATGGGTCTTGGTAAAAGGCGCCAATACACCCATTACCATGACCCCAGCACATGCTGCCATCCTGGCTCTTGGAGAGAGGGCCAACAATATCAGCACAGTAAGGCAGCTTCTCCATGTTCAGTCAGCCCTTGAAGGACTGCATTTGGAAAGACATTGCTATGATGTCTCTCTGGAGCCTTCAGCAGGAATACAAGGAATATAGAGCTTTTGTAGACGCAAAGACATCTTAGACTCAGGTGTAGCTTAGTGATACAGCGTGTGCCTAGGATAAACAAGAAACTGCCACAGAGCAGGCACCTTACAGCTGCTCCCACAGAGCTCATTGGAAGGCGCCCGAGTCAGCAAATGAGAAGCTTTGATGTCTTGGGTGTGAACTACCAAACTAGTGGTCAGGTCTCCTCCTCCTGGTTAGAAACTCAGAGATGAGATCTGGGTGCTGTTTGAAGAAGCTTCTGGTGGTTCTGGGCCACACTGACCTTTGAGAAGCCTCCTCATTTCTGGGAAGATCACCCCACCTTGTTTCCTCTGGTTTGCCGTTACAACAGTGACCTACTTATGACGAGCTTGCCTCCTCTTTCAGCACTGAGCCCCAAAGTTCTGTCCTTCTGCTCTCTGGGGTCTGGCATTCGAGGTCCCCACCTACTTAGTCATCAAATATGACGCCATGAGGAACCAGGACCTCAACCATCTTCTAAGTGGGTTTCTCACCGGGTGGGGAATTTAAGAGTAGGGTGGGAGAATGCAACGTGTCATTCAAAAATTCATAAAAAGCACCGAGATAATGCTGAATCCTTATAATATTAATGATAAAATGAAGAAAACACAGAAAAGGTGAGACATAATCTCTTCAGCATTCTTATATTTGCTTATTTCGTGTGTCGTCTGCACACACCAAAGCACAGCAGGGGCGGCAACGAGTTGGACTTGTTTTCTCCTTCTATCAGGAGAGTCCTGGGAATCGAACTTGGGTTGTAAAGTAGAGTCACTTTACCTGCTGAACCATTTCCCCGGCCCAAAATAGATCTAATAAATACAAACAACGCTTACTTCCTCAACTAAAAAATTGTGAATGAGGAAGAGAGGGGGAAAGACACACCGGGATTGGCAGAGACTGTGTGGAGGATGACGTGATGATTTTGTATTCTTCCTGTGGGGCTGCCCAGCATGAAAGGACCACATTTTGGGAGAATACTTTGGCAAAAAGCTTCAGCAGTCATACAGACGCTAACCCTTTAAGGTCAGATTCTATGTCTAAGCGTTTTTGCGTAGAGAAAAGTGATTTTTTTTTCTTGATGGAGAGTGTTGTCAGGACCTTTTACTCAGAGTCTCCTGAAGCACTCATGAAAAGAGAGCTGTTACATCTATCAAGGCCAATACCTGGGCTGGAGATTATATTCCTGTTTGCTTCACTCCATGAGATGCCAACAACAAGAAGGAAGGAACAAAGCAACTCCAACCCCCGTATTCTCCTTTGGCCTTTGTTCTTGGTTTACCTTTGACATGCCAGCTGAATGCTACAGACATCAGTAGAATACAATTTTGAGGAGCCTCACGGTGGCGCTGCTTACTAGCTGGGCACAGAATTAATTGCAGCATCTCCGTTAATGGTTGGATTTTTTAAAATTACTTTCCATCCTTAATATTTTCTAAAAGTGGGAGAAAAATGAACCATGATGTCGTGTTGTGAGAGCGGCCGTTCTTACCCACCAATGTTGCGTTGGGGGACCTGAGGCGGCCACAGTTCCACATTCAGGGTGCGTTTTCCCCATGTCCTTTTTTAGGAAACAGTCTGGAGTTTGTGTGTTGATGAGAGGCTTGTACTGTTCTTTTGTGATTAGGTTTGGGCATGGGAGTCTGTAGTGTATTTGAAAAACTTTAGGAACTAGTATGCCAGGCATTCAAGTGGCTAGCTAAATGTTCTCAGGAGAGAACCCGCCTCTCCCTGATTGGATGAAGAGTCGGCCATCTAGTTGAGGGAAGCAGTGGCTTAATCCGTTCACCCAGTCGAGAAACCGGATGCGATGCTGCTGACGGTTAAGGTGATGGCCTTTCCTGGCCACTGTTCCTTCGGTGTTCCACTCATGGACTGCATGGACTCTCAGGGTCGTCTGTCCTGACGCTGAATGCCCAGTGTTATCTGCTGGCGGCAATTAGTTTTCCTGAGCGCTCTCCCACTGTAGGGAAGCTGGCCGTCAGGTTCTCCTCAATTACTTCCTCCTGAAATCTACTGACATTTACAATGCACGAGGGCCATGCCCACACACGGCGTGGCTCGCTTCCATCTTCTTTCCCAAGGCAAGAGGATGCCTGCTCTGAGAGCCTTGGATGTCTGCTGTGTACACTGACTTACTGATGCCCTTTACAAGATGTGACAAACACAATTTACAGAGTGCCCTGACTCACACGCAGTGACAGAGACAGCATCTGTCTCATTGCTGCGGTTGGCATGGCTACAGGGACTGCACTGAGATCCTGCCTGTGCTGAAAGCTGCATGGGCTAGATTTTCTGAAAGACACGCTCGTCCAAAAGCAGCTGGAACACAGAATCTGCACAGAAATAAACACCTGCCTGCCACAAGCGTGACACGGTGGAACATTTCTTTTTGGTGCTGGGCTTATTTTATTTAGCACAAAGCCTTTGCCATTCACCGTGTTCTCACAAATGGAAGAATCCCCTTCCCTCAATTAGAGCAATCTCTTATGTATGTACTGTCTCTTTATTCATCCAGGGATTGTAACATGTCTTCACTATTGTGAACAGTGTTGCAATTAACAGGCTGGTTTCATTTCTGTATACAGGCCAGAAGTCAGCTGGACCACATGAGTTGTTAGGTTTTCAGTTTCATTGAGGAGCTTTGATGTTTCTCGGAGTGACTAGTTTGCATCCCTGCAAATGGTGTCGGCCTCATTTTCTCCATATCTGCACCGACTCTCGTTTCTTCCTCTTTGTTCTGGTAACGGCCATCTTATCTTCTCCTGGTTTTGATCCACATTTCCCCAGTTTCCAGAGATGCTGAATACCTTTTCATAAACTCAGTAGCCATTTAGACGTCTTCTTTGGAGAAATGCCAACTTGGTTCCTTCACTTACAATCTTTTCGTGTTCTTTCACTTTATTTTCTACTCAAAAAGTGACAACGTATTTTTAATTCAAAAGTATGACTGGATAAGTAGCTTTGTTTACAACTGTGCTTGTTAAGCACTGTAGTGAGCTCTTTCTTTGGAGGCTGCAGGCATTGAACTACAAACACCTGACTTTTGGTGCCTGTCGAACATCATCAGCAGAAACGGGCATGCTCACAGGGGAGGATGAACTCTCAATACTCAAACTCTGCTAGTGGCCCCTGCTTCCTGATAGCCATGTGTTCCTACATCTTTCCCTGTCTTGCCCTCTTCCTGACTGACTCCTGTTATGCCTGGCTCCCTGATTGTCATAAAGTATGCCCGAAGGTGTCTTGACTGGCCTGTCTCTTGACCTCTTTGTTACTCTTCTGTGTCTCTCAGTTTTGGGGCACAGGCTGTATCAAGACTGCCAGTTTGTGCCATGCCAGCTGTAGCTTGTCTGTTTTAGGGATGGGAGCATCACGGCCTACACCCGCAGTTCTTTCCAGGAGATACCTGCAGATCGTTTCGTAAGTAGCTAGGGTCAGCTTGCTGTTCGGTTCCTTCTGAGCACAGCTGTAGCCTACGTTTCTTTGGGGCTTTTCAAGGTATGTTTGAAGTAGGTCAAATGTTAGAGTTTGGTTTTGCTAAACAAACTGAAGGTGATCCCCAAATCCAACAAAACTGACTCAGAAGATCACCCCCAGCCCGCCTCACACACTCTACATTTTGCTGCAGCCTGACCAGTGTGGGTGTCCACAGAGGTCAGAAACCCATCGGGAGTGACCGAAGCGTGGTGTGGGGATGCACAGGGAATAAGGACTGATGCCGCCGCCAAGGGCATCCACTGCCTTTGCTAACTGAACTGATGCTTGGAGAAAAACATGGACAGAAGCACAAAAGATAGAAGCCAGAGACCTGGTGGCATCACCAAATCCGCTATAAAGGAACCCTGTCCTGGTAAAGTGGCCTGTGCTCTTTGTTTTCTGTAGCTTCGTTGATCTTTTCCCTGTGGCTGATAAGAACATGCAGAAATCCTGTCTGGCTGTCCTCCGTGTCCATCCTGGGCTGTGGGTCGGGACCTAACTTTTGGAGGAAAGCCTTGACAAGCCAGGAATTTTTAAATCATGGCAGCCACATTGGTAAATGTTGTGTGGAGGAGCAGTGGGCTGCATCCCTGGCACCTGGCCGCCCGCATGGCTAGCTTATGCCCCGAAATAATTACACGGAAACTGTATTCTTTTAAACACCACCTGGCCCATTAGTTCCAGCCTCTTATTGGCTAGCTCTTACATATTGATCTAACCCATTTCTAATAATCTGTGTAGCCCATGACGTGGCTTACCAGGGAAGATCTTAACCTGCGTCTGGTGGGAGAATCATGGTGACTCACTGACTCAGCTTCTTTCTCCCAGAATTCTGTTCTGTCTACTCCGCCTACCTAATTTTCTGTCCTATTAGGGCCAAGCAGTTTTTTTATTAATTAACCAATGAAAGCAACAGATAAATACAAGACCCACCTCCATCAGGTAGCCATGCACACCTTTAGAGTTTCCTCCTCTGAAGCCTTCCCGTAAATGTGTGGTTGTAGTGGAACAAGAGAAAAGGAGGTTCGGGAAGACTCTGGGGGCAGTCAGGGTTACAGCTGGCTGAGGAGGAGGAAGGAGAAGGGGATGCACTAAAACACACTGTTCAGAGATGCTGTTATATAACCTAAAATAATCTAAAAATTTGTTTGCTAATTAATTTTAAGTTAAAAATAAAAGTTGGTACACTTTTCTAATCCTGAAGCAAATTTTCTTTATTCTTTATTACATTTATTTCTGTTCTTCTGTTTCCTCCCCTCTGTCTACTGAGCTAGGTATTTTCCTCTTTCTCCCCCCTTCTCTTTCCCTTTCCTCTCCCTCCCTCTCCTTTCCCCTCCTCCTCTTCTTTTTGCTCTTCTTCCTTTTTCTTCATTTCTCTGAGGTATGAAGTTAGGTTATTGGCCTTAGATCAGATATCTCTTACCTCAAACTCCCCTCTCAAGGCTGCTTTTGCTGAACCTGTAGAAAATGCTACATTTTATTTTTATTTATTTCAAGAAGCTTTCTAATTTCTGTCTTGATTTCTTCTTTGACCTGGTGGGTTTTCAAAGGTGTGTTGCTCATGTCCTGTTTCTTTGTTCATTGTTCCATTTTCTTTTGGTGTTACTTTCTAGAGTTGTTTATTGTAGCTAGAGGAAGAATTGGATATGATTTTTTTTTGTTTGTTGGGTTTGATGACTTGTTTCTTCAGCCTGGCGTTTGATCTGCTTGGAGACAGGGCTGCCTGCACTCAGATGGGCATTCTGCTGCTGGATTGGATGTTCTAGCCAGGTCTGTTAGATCTGTTTGGTTTATAACATAAAGCAAGTCTCCAATTATTGACTTTCTGTCTGGACACTCTGTCCATTGATGAGAATTGGGCACTGAAGCCTCTTAGTATCGGTGTTAGGCTATCACATTCTTCTCTGCATGGTCACCTTGTATATTCACTTGCTTTGACACCAGGCATGTGTATAGTTAGTTACTTTGGTGGAATGACTTTTCTGAGGTAAACTCTTGTCTACTGTGAGAGTTTTGACTTTGCATCTGTCTTGTATATATATGGCCACCCTATTGTGTCCCAGGCATCCTATGTTGGGAATCTCTTTTTCCAGCCCTTTTCCTTCAGCTTCTGTGAGTCCCAAGATCTACATGTGGGTGCCCACCTCTCTACTATGTCATGTGTGCAAATGACCATTCACACAGGAGAACTGGGTGGGAGACAACGCAGGTCACTCCGGAAGGACAGGCAGTCTCTGGTTAGGGCAGCCCTAGGCTAGAATGGAAGAAAAAAAAATGTTGCCCTGTATTTATGAATACTTTAAAATATTAAAAATCTTCTATAATTAAGCAAACTTGCACTAGGCAATTAGAAAAACTGTACAGTTATTTTTAAAAGAAAAGCAAATTAATTCTCTTTTGTCTTTTTAAATCATAATTTGGATTTGACCTACAGGAAGGTGATGTCTTGCTCTCTGGAACCCAGGCTAAACTTCCTTAGTGGCCTAGGAATCTAGGGACAGAGAGAAAAGTGAATGAAGGAGGGTTCTTATCTCACACCTGCGGTGACTAGGGACCTCTGCAGAGTGTGGTCCTCACCATCCCTCGGGGGCACCACTCACTTTGGCACTGCTGTTGCTTCTCACTAGAAAGCAAAAGATTTGCCCTGTGGACACAGCTTTCCCTTGGGAACCTGGAGAAGAGTATATCTTGGGAATCAATCAGACGGTTCGAGAAGAAGGGTTAAATATTAGCCTACCAGGCTAAGGACAAAAATAGCTTTCTTTGAACGTTCTTGGAGTGTTTCAGGGTTCTGGGAAAATTTAGTCCTTAAAATAACACTCGCCTTGCCCATTTGATCACAGTGGTGCCTGGACGCTGTGGAGGAGAAGGAGGCCCCTCAGCCGCCTCTTAGTCTGTGCTCTCCTGAAGGGCACGACTGTGCTTTTCCCACACAGGCTGCCAAACTGGAGCATACTTTGCTCCCCTGAGAGGAGCGTGCTCAAGGTCTGTTATATACAGACCCCTCTTGTTTTTTTTCGGTCTGAAAGGGGGAGTTGTCCCTGCATACAGCAAGCAGGGTTTTCCCATATATGAAGTACCAGACTTCTCGTTGCCCAGCCGTGGCAAATCCTACTGCTTGAAAACAGATGTGGACCCATGCCACACCTACCTCAGGGCTCCCCGGCCCTGCCTGAGGCTGTCTCTGTTGATTTATCAGTCCTAGAACTGCCGTGTGTGGGGAGTCTCAGAGAAGGCAGCCTCCTTCACCTCTGTTCTCACCCTCGCCCTTTGGCTCATCGCTAGGGAAGAGCTAACCTCTCTGGCTTGGTAATCAGGTCGGTACTTCAAGCATTCTGAGATTCTCTTTAAAGCCGGAGGGACTGGGGGCGGCAGTTCAGACTGGAAGAGCAGTGGAGAATATGGGCTTGGCATATACAAGGCCATGGGTTCAATCTGCTGCACCCACCAGCGAAGCTGTAAAACCAATATTTCCCTGAGTCCTTGTATGATGTGGGAGTGTCTCCGGGCGGCCGGGAGCCGCCTGCAGCTCCATCTACACTTGTGTAGCGATAGGCACCTTTGAGAACAGGGTAGCCAGACACCTACACCGACTTGCATCTTGGTTGCTCTTGCTGTGCCGTGTCCTAGGTGAGGTTCTCTCTGTCCCTCAGCCCTCAGCCCTTCCTGACAAGTCTTGTTCAGTGGCTCCCCACGTCCCAGTTTTACTCCAGATAAAACTCCCTGTTCAAACAAACTGGGATTTTTCTTTGCCGCCCTCCCCAAGGCAAAAAGTGCAGAGGTTGGATGCACACTGTAGGCAATGGCTCCATCTAGTGGTGAGCAGTATCCACAGCACTGATGGTAGAAAGCTTTCCTGTTGTGTGTTGGGGGGGGGGGGTTGTCGTAACTACAATTGTATTTCATTGTATAACTACAATTAAAATGGCCCAATCTGATGCTGTCTTTCTTTTTATCCAGATTTCTTTCCCAAGCCTTAAATAGAAATGTGATTTTCTTTAATGAAAAAACTGTATAGCTCAATTTTACCACGTTGCCTTGAGCCGCTTCACAGTCAAAGAGAAAAGCATGCCTCTCTAAGCTGAAACCAGCCCTCAGCAGCTACCACTAAGATTGCAGCAGGCCCAAGACACTTGTCCTGACTGTGCTGGGAGGATTCTCACAGTGAATACCTCCAGCCTCTCCATCAGGGTCTTGCTGCATAGCTCAGTTGACTTGGGATACGCCTCTCAGCCTAGGCTGGCTTGGCTTTGAAATCCCACTGTATCCGTTTCCTGAGTGTTGTGATCACAGGCATGTCTTGCCATACCTGACTTCCAATTTTGTATCTGTAGCAAGGCAGGAAACGCGACGAACAAGGTCTGTCTAAATAGAATGGTCTGCCGTCAAAAACTTGAGCCGTTTTAGAAGGAAGAGGTGGGGGCAGACTGGAGTTCAGCGGGCTTTCTCAGACTCTCAGGGCACTGTGCATATGGGAGACAATACATTGGCACCGCAGCCTCAGAATCATCTGGAGAGGGGACAGAGGACCTCATGGGAGCGGTCTGAGTACTTCTGGGGCACGCAGCCTGTGAGCATTTCCTGATCCCTGGACTCCAGTCTTTGGTTCTGAAAGAGTTATTGTGTGAATGTAGAAATGAATTAAATGTCACATAGAAGATCTGGTAGAGTAGACACGGATTATTTTAATGAATTCCTTTATTTTTATTTTGCTACAGACTCTGGTTGTTATATAGTCTAGGATAGCCCCGAACTCATGATCCTCTTGACTGCTGAGACACCCCTACCTTCTGTTGGAATCGTATAGTTCCTACAACAACACACTCTCTGCCAAAAGAGTGTTCTCTGAGTCCCTGCATCTCGAAGAGATAGGAGAGATATACCCTAGCTCCGGGTACCTGTAGTAGGCCAGTCAGTTGGCACGGCTCCTGCAGAAGGCCACTGGCATCCTCAATGTGTAATTCATTTGCCTTGTGGCAATGTTTCCCTTGATACCTGTGCCTTTCCCATGAAGAGTTTTGTTATCATAAAAATAAACAACTTGACATTCTCCAGAAAAAATTGTTTAGTGTCCTGTGAGACAGTGAGAAGCCGTGCTGGGGACCTTTGCTTCACTCTCGGGTCTAAGAGAGCGTGCATTGACAAACATTTGAAATGTGTGTGGAGTGTGTGTGTGTGAAACTGATATTGAGATGGTAGAACCAGCATATAGAAATTTAAAAATACAATGTATCACTAGACAGGGTTGGACTTCAATCAATAATACACAAACAAAACAAAACAAAGCCCACCATCTCCTAATTCCCCTTGTGTTGGAGAAGGGAGTGGCTTGTTGGTTCCTGGTCGACCGGCTAGCTTAGACCCAAAATGATCACACAGAAACTATATTATTTAAATCACTGCTTGGCCCATTAGCTCTCACTTCTTTTTCTTTCTTTCTTTATTTTTAATTTTTTGGTTTTTTTTGAGACAGGGTTTTTCTGTAGCTTTGGAGCTTGTCCTGGAGCTAGCTCTTGTAGATCAGGCTGGCCTCAAACTCACAGAGATCCTCCTACCCTGCACCACCCCCCCCCCCAGTGCTGGGATTAAAGGCGTGCACCACCACCACCACCACCACCACCCGGGGTAGTTCTCACTTCTTTTTGGCTAACTCTTACATATTAATTTAACCCATTTCTATTAAGCTGTGTATAGCCACATGACTGTGGCTTACTGGCTAAAATTCCAGCATCTGTCTCTGGCTGTGGCTCCATGGTGTCTCTCTGACTCTGCCCTTCTTTCTCCCAGCAATCAGCTTAGTCTTCCCAGCTTAGCTAAATTCTGCCCTATCAACAGGCCCAAAGCAGCTCCTTTATTCATTAACCAATAAAAGCAAGACATAGACAGAATGACCTCCCACACCACCCTTGTGGTTTTTATAATAATGGCAGAATCAGGATAGATGTATTTACTCAGATGAGTTTACTGGCCTGGCAATGTATTTCAGTGGCTAACACTGAGTTTCATGGAGATTGAGGATACTGTGTCAAGTTTACCTGGAGACTAAGAACACTTAGAATTCAACAGTAAAGTGTTCAGCCTTTGTCTTTCTAAAGAGTTTTAATTTCCCAAGGGGTCTTGGTCTGTCATCCTTCATTTTGATTTGCGGCCATAAATTTCTCTCTGAAATGACTTGGATATAGAAAATCCAGGATAATGGGTTCTAAGGCCTGCGGTCGCCCGGTCCTCAGGGCCAGCAGCATTCAGCAGGGGTCTCACTGCCCAGTCCAAGAAGGCCTTCCAGTCAGCACAGCAGTGTTCTCATTCCTAAAGGCCCTTCTTTCTCACAGATGATTCCCCAGGTGTCTGCAAATCTCCAGATTAATAAGATGTAAAATACCACAAAACATCATTAGGTTAATAGTGTTTCCTTTCTTTTTATGTGTGTTTTAAAATTAAAGAGATTGCAAGATCAACCCAGGTAGTCTCCACTGGATAGACTGCTCCCAAAGTGTGTGTGTGGTCCTGCTTTCCACCTCTCGAGGGTGCCCATGAACGCGCATGTACTCGCACACGCATGTCCACCTGCATGGATCCTCTCACACACATGTATGCTCACACACATACATGCACACACACATACATTCACATATCCATGAATACCCCCACACAGGCATATTCATGCCTAGGCACACTTTCACACATACACAGCTCTACACACTCACACAGTGCACATGCACACACACAGGCACACTCATATACACGCCTGGGAAGGCCCACTCACACACAGGCACAAGTGCACACACAAGCACGCGTTTATACACACAGGGAAAACCCGAAACACTTGCCTGATGTTCTAGCTTCTCGCTTTAAACTCCTGTCCTACCAAGAACGAGCCTTGTCAAACAGTCTCTGTTGTTTTTTCCCTCTGCACATCCTAAGCCTGAGCCATTTTTGCTAGTGGCTCTATCACAAGTGAGTTATTACATTCACGACATCTGATCCCTGTAGATGGGAAATACAAGAAAATTTCATGGTACTGGGGTATACCTGCTTCATTTGAATGGAACAATAGCAGCCTCCCCCAAACCTACCTTGCCATCAGTGGCATCAGAAAGACCACCGCATCTTTAGGATCCAGATACGCAGCTGGACTCACGGATGGCCTTGGGTGGCTCTTGGTTTCCACGGTTGTCTTTGGGGAGCATTGAGAAGGGTTGTCCCAGGGGGGTCTGAGCAAACTGGCTCTGTGACGGCAGCAATGGCCTCACCTGTAAGGGCCTTAGAGCCGGGCAGTCGGAAGACCAGAGTTCTGATGGGTTGTTGTTTGTTTTGTTTTTTCAGACACAACTGCAGAACGTCATAGCGGTGGTTTTTTCTAGAAGCTGTGTGTGTGTCTGTCTGTGTCTGTGCGCATGCGCAGAGCACTGGGGAGCCCACGCAAGGCTTCGACAAGCCTCTAAAGTAACTACTTTAGAGAGAGAGAGTATCCTGACAGACTGGGAAGGTGATGGAAATGGAGAAGAAACTTATTTAAGGGACAAAAGTGCCGAGGGAGAACTCTCCTTGCCCCTTCTCTGGAGCCTCAAGGGCTTCATCTTAGAGGGAAGTGGGCACCTGAGGGCTAGGACCCTGTTGCCTGCTGAGAGGTCCTCTCGCATTCCACACTTGGCCCTTTCCTTCTGTGGCAGGCTGTTTTGATAATCAAGCTTTTCCCCTCTTTGGGTAAGAGCAGAATGTTGTGGGCGATGTGTGTGTGTGTGTGTATTGCACTACCCTTCTTCAAAATCCCAAGCCTCCTTATTTTTGTTGTATTTATTCCCAAATATTTTCATGTTGAAAGTCAGAGACATCATTAAAATTTTACATGTAACCGGAGCTGCTATCATAGGAATTATTATGAGCACAGCCTGTTTCACTTCTGAGCTCCCCTGTGCGACCTTCCTCTCAGTGCACTGAGGAAGCTGCGCACACTTCTTGGCTGTCTCCGGGAGACCACTGGGACTAGAAGAATGTGAATGTTTTCGTCCTATAAGAATGAGCTCCAGCGTGGGCGTGGTCATGAAGGGTGAGGGCGGAGCCTGGAGGAGCCACGCAGCTGTGGATCTGTAACAGGCGTTATCAAGGTCTCCCAGTGCCATCTTCCCCCTCAGTTTCCCAGGATGAGGCACCCCAAGAGCTGCTCTCTCCTCAGTTCCTTTGAGACAAAGTAGACAATAGGGACCTGACTTCCTGTTTGAACCGTGTACTGCTTGGTGGGTATTTGAACCATGCACCGCTTGGTGGGTGCACTCACTAGGAGAGGTGAGTGTTCTCCTTCCAAAGATTAGGGTATCAGAACTACTGGGGCTGAGAGACACTCCTCTGGGAGCAGTGTGATAACATCCAGAGACAGCTCTAAATAGAATCAGATCTTGGTACCTCTTCCTTGCAGAGGACGAAGGTCCTGAGATCTGGGGTTCACTTTATGTTCAATTCACTCCCTTTTTACCGCCAACCGTTTGACAACAGTTCAGATGATATCTGGACATTGAGAGAACAGTGAAGGAGCAGGAGAGAAATGGCTAGCTCCACAGGCCTCGAGGTGCAGAGGCCTGCAGTATGGCACTGTCTGCAGGCCAACTTGGCCAACACAGGATGGGGCTGGTCTGGGCTGTGCAGGGAATTCCTTCTCAAGTGGGGACTCCATAAGTATTCAGGCCAGGTCTGATTAAGCCTTCCGAACTGGGAAGTTAAGTCTTGCTACCGTTATACCTCACAAGGGTATAACTTTTTGTTCAGTATTTTGTTTGTTTCTGTTTTAGCTAGGCTTCTCTAGAGGAACAGAATAGTGTGGTCCAGCGGGTCCCAAAATGACTGTCTACCAACAGAAAGTACAAGAACTCAGCAGGTGCTCTGTCCACGAGGCTGCCTTAGCTGGTCTCCAGGAAACATCAGAATCTCGAAGACGTAGGCTCTAATCCCAGTGACAGGATGCACCTGCCAGAGAGAGCAAGAACAATGAGGTAAAAAGAGCAAACTTCCTTCTTCCATGTCCCTTATACAGGCTGCCAGCAGAAGATGCGGCTCATATTGAAGGTTCATCGTTCCATCTCAAAAGATCCAGAGTTAACGTGGGCCTTCTTATTTCAAATCATTAAATTAAGAAAAAAAAATCCCTCACAGGCCCACCCAGCCACTGGGTTTTAGTTAATCTTAGCTGACAATCAAGGATAACCATCAGAGTTTGTCTTTTTAGATATGGTCTATCTCACTGTGTAGATAAGGGTGGTCTTGAACTTAGGATGCTCTTGTCTCAGCCTGGTGAATGCTGAGGTTGCAGAAGGGCCCTGCCATGCCCTTCCTTCCCTAAGAAGGAGTAATATTCCAAACTATAGGTCTAAAGCTATTTCTCAGTATCTTCAAATGGTCCAGGACCTTGGGAACAACAAGCTTAGGATGCTCAGGTCTACATTGTAAATGGAGAAGTTTTTATGTGTGAACTGTGTCCTTATTTCTCTATGCCTTTAACAGTTCCTAGATGAAGTCTAACACTTAACACTATGTATAGAAATGCTATGGAAACCGTTATTTCTCTGCATTTAGAAAACAATGGCCAGAGAAAGGGTGAGTGTGTGAGTGGTTCAGCTGCTGCCTTCCCGAATATTCCCACTGTGTGTTGCCTCTGTGTGACTCCTGCTAATGCCCAGCAGAATTTGGCCACATGGTGGCTCTCATCCAGACTCAGAGTTTCCCGTGGGCACTTGGGAAACTCTGCCTTTGGACTTTGAATCATGACGCTGTACACTCTCACTTCTGTCCAGGATGAGAGGAACCTGCAATTTAACTTTCACATTCCCCAAAAGTCTAGCCTGCCAATCTACGGGAAAGAGTGAGGTCAAGGGCACAGCTGGAAGAAAAGCATCTGGTTAGAGAATCTCACGGAACCTATGGCAGGTGTCTGCAACACTTGGGAATCTGAGTTGCATTTTGGAAAGAAATGGGTGAAGTGCCCAGGAGCTGAGTCTTCTGGCTTCCCAAGGGTGAGGTCACTGGGACTCTACGCTAGCTTCTCCTTGACCCAGTGTGTATCCCACAAACTTGTGGGGCGTGGGAGTTACCACAAGTTCTTCACAAGTTCTTTAAGCAACTGCAGTGGAGAAGAGGCTGCGTTCAGGCCCCATGGGCTGGCTCCGGCTGGTGTCACAGACTTTGTGATTACAGTATCTGACTTCTAGCGGCTCCACAAAGTCCCAGGTGCTTCATGTAAGGTTTCTGTCCGAGTTGCCTTGGAGGAGTGCAGCCTTGTTGCTTGACTGGCATCTCATGGACTGTAATAATCAAATTCGTGTGGAAAAGATGGTAAACGGTGCAAGCTTCCTTGTGTTTCTATTGTGAACCTTGAATGCTGTGTATTTTTGAACCCTCTAAGCACCACCTGGGGCCAGCAACAGCCTGAGCAGCCCCTTCTGAGGGTTTGACCATGCTGAAATTGACGTTAGGATGGAGGTCATTAAGGCTAAGAAGAGTAGGAGAACGGAGAGCAAGGACGAGGATACCAGGCACCAAAATATAGCCGGAGAGGGAACGTCATTGTACTGCTAAAAAGCACAGTAGGGCAACTGCAGTTTAAAAGAGCAATTTCCATATAATGACAGCAGAAAGTTGAAAGAAGCAAAAGGGCTAATTGCCCAGACTGGATGAGAACACACTGAATACATGTATTGAATTATAATACTTTACTCCTTAAATAAGTACAAATATCATATATCAATTGGAAATTAAAAGAAAGGAAATAACATCAGAGCCCACTCCTGGCTCTGAAACCGAGTCTTCATTTTACACAGGCACACACACACACATCACACATCACACAAATGAACACGTGGGAACACACGCTCGTACAGACCTGCATTCACAAGCACACGTATGCCAACCCATTACCCTCAGACTGCAGCCCCTGGGATAGACAAAAGAGAGGAGGATCGTGGTTTAGGGAGTCAGCACACAGGAAGCAGGCGTGCTGTCTTACACCCACCTAGAAAGGGAGGTCTTTAAATCAGGATCCACGAGAGGAGCAGGCGCCCTGGAACCCTGGCTTACACCCACCATCTCCACGCCGCACACCACCCTTCAGGCTCAGACTACTGTGTCCTAGTACCTGAATCTAACAGCTGCAAAGATCGCTAGTTGTCAGAAGAGCTTACTGAGCTATGGAATCTCATACACAGTCTTATTATTTAGGGAATTATCACTAGGCCATGAGGAGGAGGTTGGTGATGATGATGATGGTGACGATGATGATGACGGTGACGACAATGATGATGGATATTTACCCCAAGCCTTTAATTTTCCACCTATGTGGCAGCAGGGTGTGCTGCTCTTAAAAGTGCCACAAACTCTGGCTTTGCTTCAGCAGCAGCTCTTGCCGGTCGTATAAAAGTGATTCCACCAAGTCCCGGCTATGCCCTTCCTTCCTACATATCCAGAATGGATGAAAACCAAACCTCAATACCACTCCTGCGTTTTTCCTTGCTGCGTGGCTTAGCAGTTATGCCACCAAGATACATTTGGAGGCAGAACATAATTTTGTGGAATAGCTGAAAAATCGTGCTCCTCTCTGTCGACGCGGGTTCACATACTGGGCTGCTAAGGGCTGTGGGAGGGGCTGCTGATTGTATCTGTCTTGGGAATGACCGGGGGCGTTCATTTCCACAGTGAAGGCTCCAGATCTAGTGCCCATCTCTCAAACTGATTGTCTGAATCAGACATATGGAATTTTTCATTTCTCAAGCTAAGTAATAGCACGTTCATGCTACTAGTGCAGGAAATCAGGGGATACTAGAATTCTGTTATTCGGCTTGTAACGCGGGTCCACTTGTGTGTTGGTGGTGGTTGTCTTTCTGTTCTTGCTTTCTTTTTTCTTTTTTTCTCTTTTGACGGGGCCACCACCCAGCTTCCAAATAAATCACACACAGATCATACAGAGACTTATTTTTACTTAAAACATGTCCAGCCTTTGCCTGGCTTGTTTCTAGCCAAGTTTTCTTTCTTTTTTTTTTTAATATAATTTTTTATTGAAAAAAAAATTTCCGCCTCCTCCCCGCCTCCCATTTCCCTCCCCGTCTCCCTTTTCCCCCCTCCTCCCTCT